>NC_090695.1:3013055-3328333 GCF_013368605.1 Nyctibius grandis | reverse complement strand
GTCCTATTAAACGAGATACGTTCCCCAACCCTACTACCATCCTGGTATTATTCCAGCTAAATACCTTTTTCTTACATTCAGCAGAGATTTGAGCAGGACACAGCTCTGAATATTAGGAGCTGTCCTGGGTAACTGTTCATAATGAAGAGCAACAACTGGGAGGCAAATCCCTGCAGTCAAATAGGCTTAAACAAAAATAACATTTTTATTTTTTATGGAGCAAATTACATGAAATGCCAGGCATATGGATTTAATGACTATGACTTTCTAAAACCATAAACAAGATTGGGTTTATACTTTATTTTTTTACAGCACAGCAGAAACAAATTAAATTTGCTCTGAGATGCACTTTTCATAACTAACATCTGTGTGGTAAACATCTTTTCCGTAATCAGAAATTCAGTGTTACAGACAACAAAGCCTACTGAGGTGTTAAGCTGAAAGGTAGGTGGAAAGCAGGGTGAGCTTTTTCTGTGGAAAACATATGTTTTTTTCCCAAATGAAAAACCTTATATGATATTCAGTTAGTGGATGACTGGTAAATGATGCCTAACGTTCAATTAGGAAATTGTCTTATTAAAGCCGTGATGAGTCTGCAGCCCAGGAGTGGATGCTCTATTTTGCAGATATCTCAGACACCAGATTTTTATTCCTTATATTACTAGATAATATTTAGGCATACATTAGTATGAATGGCCAGGCAAGAATTCTTATTTACACAGTCCTCTATAAAATACCCATTAATGTATTAGAAGCATACTGGGGCAATGCACTAGAACATTTGAAGGGAGACTTTAGAGATGGGCTGAACGAAACTAGTAACACAGCATATTAATGCTAGCTACTGCTAACCTAACAAAACAAGTGCAATTTCCTGGCTGTATATTATCAAGTTATATTAATAAAAGTAGTGGAGTGGGACGATCTCCTGTGGTCTGCAGGCAAAAGGGCTGTTTTTGACTAAGTCATGTTTCATGTACAATGTTGCTCTGTAATTTCCATTTCTGAGGGAGTTCAGGCCCTGAAACATGGAAGACAATTAATCAGGGTGGTACAGGGCTGTGAACTTGTCAGCAGCTGATTTAACAGAGACTAAGGCATGACATACGAATAGGAACCAAAAATTGCAGTCAGATACCTTAGTGCCCAACATAAGAACTCCAAAGCATATTATAGTGCTTATCAGCCAAATAACGGCTACAAGTCCCTTTATTATTGTTATATCTGACTGCTATTGCCACATCTGCTTCATGTAAGCACCATGAGACATCTAGGAACGAGAAAGCTCATAGCTACAGCATCAGTCAACGTGGAAAGTAGCAACAAAATCCTTGTTCTCCAGGCACAATGTTGATGTCAACAGGGAATTGCACATTCCTGCCCAAAAAAACCTCATATAACGGTAACAGAAGGAAAAGGCGTTTTATTTGTGAAGGTATCGGTAAATATAACAGACTTTGTGCTCTGGAGTAAAGGTTATGTATATTGTCATTCTGGTTTGATAAAGACCTAGAGGTCCCCAGGCCTTTTCAAGTGAGAGACAGTAAGACAGTTGCTGTTTCATCTGTGTCACTCCATCCAGGCATAAACTTAAAGAAATGTGTCTTCCCATTAGGGACACTAGCCTGGTATTTTAAGATAGTTGTTATAGGCTGAAGTTGAACTTGATGTGTGTGAGCCCTCGTGCGTCTGCACAAGCACATGCACTCCCTGGCTTGGGGAGTGAAGCAAACATTTTGAAGAAGCAACAGGATGTATATCACCTCTCTTCTTCCTCCTAGCAATAACTAGATGCTGTTTTGTAACTAGGATGGTCAAGGAACATTATTGTCACTGTGACACACAGCAATTGTGTTTGCACCTCAGTCAGAGGAGTAGAGGAATATACCGATTCACTGTAGCCCGACGAGGAACATGAGTCCATTCCCTCTGATACTGGTAAAGTGCTAAGTCAATTTAATAGAATTACTACTGGTTTGAAGGAGCACAAGATAATGAAACTAGGCCCAGGTTATTTGTAAATTCCATCTGTCCTAATCAGTTTTAAATGAAACTCCTGGGTACAATGCATTTCCAGAGAGATGCTGTTAATTTACAGGCAGCAGAGGTGCCACATGTTATAATTTAGTTATGAACTTTGCTATATTGAAATCCTGTCCTCTTGAAATAACCAATATATTTTCTGTTGACTTCAGTGAAGTCAATATTCCACTCTTGAGCTTGTGAGCACTTGAGGAATCCTGCTTTTTAATATAACGATAGTTGCAATATTCTGATTGCAGATAGAATTTTTTATATCTTTGGAGCAAAAAATGAAAAAAATCTTGCACATGTTCTTTAATCTCATAATTTAAAAACTTTATAGCCAAGACTCATAGTTTTTCAATGTTTTGACTGAAGATACCAAACAATATAACTGCAGAGTATTGGAATAAATCAGCTCCTGAAAACATATTAATGTACTAAGCAATCCGCTCAAAATTGTTTGAAATAAACAAGTCTACTTGCTTAAATAAAGTCAGTTCATTTTCCTTCCTCTAGGTATGACTTACACCCTTCCCCAAGCACTTTTATCTTTTAGCATAATTAAAACCCACTAAACAGTACTTCAGTTCATCATCCCAAACATCACTAACGGATTCTTTTTGCTCTCAGTGATCTGATGATTACGGATAATATTTCTCCAAAGAAAAGTCATTCGTATCAGAAGCACATCCCAGAGTAAATTTAATTTGTAACTTATGTGCTGTAAATATAAACACTGCACTGAAAAGGTTTGTCTTGTTTATGCTTTTATGTAGACATATTCATTAAACCTGTATTTTCTGTGGTTTATGGCATTCACTCAAAATTGAAATGTCACACAGTTCAGTCTATATGACTCTAGAGACTTGCTTGCTGATTTTGCTTTTCATTATTACCCATTACCCTGATATATCTACTCCATCAAGCTTGCAAAAAGTATACCACACTTACTGGTTACAACTTCTCACATTCTGTGCCTTTAAATGGAAGAAGATATCTTGCACCTATAAGAAAGACATTTTATGGTGCTTCTGGGAGGCAGCCAGGAACAACTGGGATACATGCACTAGATTATCAAACAAGATGCAGCTACTTTCTTTTGTTGTTAAGCTGCTGTTTAAGGTGTGTCTGACTAGCAAGAGTTAATTCTCTTTGAGTATAGGAAAAAGTACAGATGCATATTTGGTTGGACTAGATGATCTCCAAAGGTTGCTTCCAACCCTAACCATTCTGTGATTCTGTGATATGGGACAGTGTCTTTGTGTAAGTAAGCATGAGGCTGAGCTTTGCTTTTGAGCTATAGACCAGCAGTGGCATGCAATGATGAACAATTATTCTCTGCCTTGATAGGCAGGGATGAGTCTGAAAGCACCAGGGAGCTGCAGAGCCAAATGCTTTGTCATGCCCTCTATGGCAGAGATAATTCTGTGCAGCTCTGTGGCCTTTGTTATTTGGGAAATGTGCTGAGAGGCTCACATGCATTCCCTTTAGGAAGAGTAGAATTAGCTAGAAGGTTTTTATTGAGCTTCCTTTTCACTGTATTGTTTCAAAAAAGAACACATAGTATTTTTCAGCACTAGCAGCATGCTTTCTGCTGACAACACTGCACCGGCAATGTTTTGTTTTTACTCAGATACATTGATTTCAAGGATGGTCAAGTGCCAATGGGAGACCTGCTCCTGCGTGAACAACTGTCATCTTTAACGTGATGTCTTGAGGAAAGATCCAGAGTGGAAAAATCAAAAAAGACAAAAAGAGCAATAATGAAGTCTAATAGGCACCCACCTACAATGTGGGCATCCAAAATTCAGGGTTTAGGTATGAACAGGAAAAAACAGAGCATCTTTCCTATGAAGACAAGCTGAGAGAGTTGGGGCTGTTCAGCCTGGAGAAGAGAAGCTTCCAGGGAGGCCTTCTAGTACCTGAAAGGGGCCTACAGGAAAGTTGTAGAAGGACTTTTTAGAAGAGCATGGAGTGACAGGATGAGGGGTAGTGGTTTTAAAATGAAAGAGGGTGGATTTAGATTAGATATTAGGAAGAAATTCTTTGCTGTGAGGGTGGTGAGACACTGGCCCAGGTTGCCCAGAGAAGCTGTGGCTGCCCCCTCCCTAGCAGTGTTCAAGGCCAGGTTGGATGGGGCTTGGAGCAACCTGGTCTAGTGGAAGGTGTCCCTGCCCATGGCAGGGGGGTTGGAACTAGATGATCTTTAAGGTCCCTCCCAACCCAAACAATTCTATGATTCTATGATGATTCTATGGGATCCAAAGCTGGGGAAGTCTTGTCCAAACAGCACTGAGCAGCCAGAGAAAATCAGCTTTCTGCATTGTCTCCCAATAATCTGAAATAATAATAAATCTCGGTAGCTGATACTTGGAAATTTAATGCATACGTCAGTGTTGAATGAAAGCATGTACACCTCTTCACGAACTGGTGTAGCAAATGGACACGAGAATTTGGAATAGATGATTTTGTCCCTTCTACTAAAGCTTCAGCTTTTTGTTTCCATCAACTCATTGTTTTGGCAGTCTTGTTTCACTTCAATGTGATTTTGCAAAATTTTCATGTATCTAACAAGTCTGCTGTCTGATTTTCATTTTCAGAGGCTTAACCCAATGCCTTTGCTCTCAGAATATTTAATAGTGTTCATTAATTCAGAAGAGAAATAAAAGTGTAAATCAGAAGCAACTATCAGCAGCGTTAATCATATACTTCCAGCTTCCTTATTGCAGGAGAGGTGCTATGGCTGATGTCAGAAAACACGTGAAACAAGAGGATTCTGATGGGTGGTTGGATTCAGGGCATGACCCACAGCATCCCCTACAGAAGAAGCTTGTAGAATCATAGAATATCTCAAGTTGGAAAAGACACATAAGGATCATCGATTTGAACTCCCTGCTTCTCACAGGACTACCTAAAAATAAACCATATGACTAAGCATTGTCCAGACACTCCTTGAACTCTGACAGGCTTGCTGC
This sequence comes from Nyctibius grandis, assembly GCF_013368605.1. NCBI lineage: Eukaryota > Metazoa > Chordata > Aves > Nyctibiiformes > Nyctibiidae > Nyctibius > Nyctibius grandis. Next base: position 3,323,333 of record NC_090695.1, on the reverse strand, counting down.
TATGACCACTTCCCTGAGGACCCTGTTCCAGTGACCAATCACCCTCTCAGTGAAGAACCTTTTCTTAACATCCAGCCTGAACTTCCTCTGATGCAGCTTCATCCCGTTTCCTCATGTCCTATTGCTAGTCACTGCAGACAGGTGATTAGCACCTCTCCTTCTGCTGCTTCCCTTGAGGCATCAGTCAGTTGTTCACCCAACATATTATGGACTTGTCTAGCTGTGTGCTGGACATTTTATCCAGAAGGGTATTGTGAGAGACAGTATCAAAAGCTTTGCTAAAATCCAAAACCACCACATCTGCTGGTTTCCCTCGGTCAACCAGATGGGTGAACTTGTCATAAAGGAAATTAAGTTGATTAAGCAGGCCTTTCCTCTCTTGAACCCGTGCTGGCTATAAGCAGTGACTGCATTTTCTCTCAAGTGTTTTTCAATAACTCCCAGAACAGCCTTCTCCATAATTTTAACAGGCACTGAAGTGAGACTAACAGGCCTGTAATTACTGTAGTCTTCCTTCTTTCCCTTCCTGAAAATTGGGACAACATTTGCCAGCTTCCCGTGGACTGGAATGTCTCCAGGCTCCTAAGACTGTAGAGAGGTCCTACAATGACATCGGCCAGCTCTTTCAGTACCCTGGTGTTACTGGAAAATAGTAACCAAGAAAACCTTAACCCAAATGATAGTTTAAAAAGCTGACATTGGTTTATTGCAGCACTGGGTGCATGGGGGATCTCTCCTTCTAGTATGCACACCCAGGGACAAAAGCACACTCATTATATACATTATAGAAAAATGAATATTCATACAATTCCGAGCAAAGCTCACCTATTCCAAGAAACCGTATGCATATGCTAATATATTATGTAATCGTCTTTGCGCATGCTTACTAAATTGGGGAAGGGGTCTCATGTGTGCTCTGGTAGTTTCTAGTGGTTGTAACCCCCCCATAGTGATGCTGTCTGCTGTATAACCCCACTTCTGCGCAAGCGTGACCGAGGCCTTTCTGTTGACACACGCAGGTGGCTCCAAGGAGAAGATCCTGTTCTGATTCTTACAGGATTTATCTCTACTCCTGGCGCCAGAGCTGTGACTCAAGTCATTTAAGACACTATAAAGATGTTGTTCACAGTCTTGCTTATCTCTGGCCCTTTTTTGTAATTAGTGAGGAATTTAACAGAGACCTTGGATTCTCTAAGACTAAGCACAAGCAAGAATCAGTGATGACTATAACTCTAAGTGTTATCAGTCCCAGAAGCAGACCCTGTCTTCAAAACATGCCATTAGCTTCAGAATGTACCGTTATTATACCTGAAAGGAAAATTGCTGAAAGGAAGGTTGATTCTGTCTAAAGGTTACACAGAGTAGGCCTTTTAGGGCCTACTTTGAGGCTTACTTTTACTAAACCTTCTGGTATCAATGGGATAAATCCCATCAGGGCCCATAGATGTATGCACATCCACCTCCTAAAGCAACTCATGGCTGTTTAAGTCACCCTGAGCTGTGTTTCTCCTACAGTGTCTAGGAATTAATCCAGGCATCACATTTTGCAAAACATTTGCCTAGTTTTCAATTCAAATTCCACATTTATTATTTATAGTTTGGTGCTTGGATTCATATTCAGACAGAAACACTGTTTGTACAGTCTGAAAGAATTATGACTCCTGTTGAAGTTCATGGAAAATCTCCCACAGATGTTGGTAGGAAGCAAGGTTTTACCTTTCCTATGAATAGAAGATTTAAAACTGAATTGTTTCCATGTATCTTTATAACAGTCAGTAATCATGTAACATATGCACAGGGTTCACTAATATATCCAGAGATACCTTAGTGGGCTTTTGCTATAAACTGTGGGTTTTGTATAGATTTTAATTGTGTGAAATTTAATTCCTGGGTAATGTGAAACTTGCTGACTTTAATCAGAGAATAATTGCTACACTATAATTAAATAAATTGATTTTAAAAATATTTTCATTTATCATCTATTGCTAAAAGTCCTCAAAGTGATGACTTTTAGAGAGATAGTTAAGACTGTAGTTTAAATTGTCTTGCCTTATGAAGAGATATAGATATTCCTTTTTCTTTATGTTAGGTGGTCCAGTTTTGGACACTTCAATACCAGAAAGACTTGGATAAACTGCAGCGAGCCTGGTAAGGGCCAATAAAATATTCGGGGCCCTAGCATGAGCCTTGTGAGAAGAAGCTGAGGGAACTGAGTTTATTCAGCCAAGAGCAGAGATGGCTTCAGGGGGACCTGACAGCACCCTTCCCACACCTGCAGGGAGGTTACCAAGTAGATGGAGTCTCTTTAATAAAGTGCATGGCAGGAGGACAGAAGATATAAAACAAATGTCATAAACAGAAATTGGGATGGATACAACTTGATGTAAAGAAAATATTTCCCAGCATGAGGACAGTCAGGCATTAGAACAAGTTGTCCAGGGAGGAGGCTGAACTGGAGAAAGCCCACAGCAACCTGATCTGAATTCAGGGGGACCCTGCCTTGAGCAGAAGATTGGAACAGCAACCTGCTAAGGTCCCTTCCAACATGAATTATCCTATTATATTAGCCTGAAAAATAAAAGAATACTAGAAGTAACAAATTCCGGTCTACTTTTGTTCATGCCTCTTCCTCAAAATTGGAGATAAAAAGTTTCCTGAATCCCTGATGTGAAATCCACATTTACTAAGATATTTGCAACACTGAAGAGTATGATGTAACCTTCTAACATAAAAATAAGCTTTTTACTTTTAAGTTAAATAGATGTGATGTAGAATTTCCTCAGGGATTATTATATGCATTGTTCTCCATTTCTCTGGTTGCTATTATTTTCTACAGGGAAGTTTTTTTTTTTTTTTTCTTTTCTGAAATGCAGAGGTATAGAGATGTTGTTATTGTTATTGAACAACAAGTTCACCATTTGGAAAAAAACTTCAATCAATTAAATTGTGGCTTCGCAACACTCTCCTTTTGCCAAGTCCAGAATCATTTAGTCAATTCAGAACTTATTCCATCAGCTTCAGAAGAAATATTCTGACTTCAATACTAAGTGCTGATCAATTAGGATATTCTCATTGAGTAAATAAAGTCAGAATTTTTCTGTGCTACCAAGAGCATCTGTTACTATGTATAAAACTGAAATTTCTTTCTTCTCCATTCTCTCCTACTTTCCAGTAGCTAATAAAAAAGAAAATAAAAAGTTAATTAAATTCAGATTAAGTGTGTCAAGCATTGTCTAGATCTCAATGACTACTTTAATCAAAAGTAAAACCCTTGTTGGCTAGGATGGGTAGTAATTAAAAGTCTTTCAAAAAAAAAAAAAAGACCTTTGATAAGGAAAACCGTACTGCATTACCAAATCTTCATCAATTTGTCAAGCACAAAATGTCAAAGCTGCTGAATATATCCAATTGACATTAGCTCTAATTTAAAGTAGAGCACCAGAGAAAATAAGCAGAAATTTAACCATCATTTTATCTGCTTTCTTTGATACTTTGATAGACAGACAAAACAGCTTAAGGTAAGGCCACTTATAATGTCTCCTGCCAGAGAATTGTGAATTTCTCTGTAAAGAATAACAGTCATTAAGACACAGAATTCTTATCCATTTATCTGGGCCACTAATGATGGCATCTCCCTCTTCTCTAGCACTTTGTAACACATCTCAATTTGTTATGTCTTCTATTATAACACCCAGTTAACAGGTAAGAAAACTGGGGCATACTGGGGTGATGTGACTTGTCCAAGGTCTCACATGCCATTGGCCTAACCATATAAAGACTTCGGAGTTGCTAAGTCATAGCTCTGGTATCTCTACAAGGTGGCTGCTCCTGATGTTTAATGCTACCTTGCCCAATATGAATATCGTGCTATTTCATGATGACTTATGTTTAGTAACAAAGCATCTGCACCCAAATAACACGTCCCCCATATAACAGGTGTATCACCTTCACAAACAGAGAAGTAGTAATTAAGTGAATGAATTCCAAAATTGATTTTAATCCTTGGTGAAGTTGATTATTGCTGTGTGTCAAAACAAAAATTAGAAAAAACCTTGGAAAAAAACAGGCCATTCCATAAGGATCATCATTAGATGTTTACTTTTTAGAAGGAAGCATAGGGTGACTAAGTGTGGATGTCCTTAAAACAGTGATTTTTAGAAGGAAAACTCTGGATGGAGGGAGTGTAAACAATACAAGAAAGTTAATAACCAGGAACTCAGTTGTATGTGGTGCACCCCAGTGAAGGAAAGACTGAAGCAACTTAGTGGGAGTCTCTTTGTGTAAGGACTAGATGTTCAATGTACTTGTTCTGGCACTTAAATCATAGAACCATAGAATCATAGAATCATAACATCATAGAATAATTTAGCTTAGAAAAGATCTTTGAGATCATCAAGTCCAACTGTTAACCCAGCACTGCCAAATCCACCACTAAACAATGTCCCTGAGTGCCACATTTACATGTCTTTTAAATACCTCCAGGGATGGTACTCAGCCACTTCCCTGAGCAGCCTGTTCCAATGCTTGACAACCCTTTCCGTGAAGAAATTTTTCATAATATCCAATCTAAACCTCCCCTGGCACAACTTGAGGCAGCAAATTGAGAGACTGTCAGCACTAACCTAGCTGAATTAGGTCACTCTGGAGGGAGCTTCCTTGGTGTTTTGTTTGTCCACATTCCTCTTGCTATTGTGAGATCGACTAATCCCTTTCTTATTTACCATTATAAAAAGACTGCGTTGTGGAGAAGCCTTCCAGGAGTCTGGCACTGCACCACAAGTCAGATTTCTTACCTTTTGTTAGTAAAATCAAAATTTAGCATCACAGCCGTGAGTTCCCGTGATTGTCTGAGGATGTTCCGAGTTTTTTTTTTCTGTGGCAACAGGAACCCAGAAGTCTGTGGATATGCTATCACAGACACAGGATTATGTTTTGGTAAAAGATATCAAGAATCCTCTAGAAAATAAAGGCAACAACACTGAACACTATGTCATAAAGTCCATAGGCAGATTTTGGAGCACCTGGACGTTGATGGAGCATGGTGAGAGTCTGGCAGGAGACTGTGGGTGATGAGCAGGTTAGAATAAAAGAAGACTGTCAAGATTTGGTGAAAAGCAAATTTAAGACACTATGATGTCAACAGGCAACGACGTCTGTCTCAAAGAACATAGCTCTGTGAACCTGCACCAATTAGGAAGGTGGTTGCTGAGCTCTGGCTCCTGGGAAATCCTAATTCCCAGGAAACACAAATTGTTAGCAAACATCTTAAATGCTGTGAAGATTGTAGTGGAGATATGCCACTGTCCTGGGGTTTAACTGGGTGTGGAGCATGGATGAAATTCCTTATGGATTTGCATTCTGTGGGTTTCAACTGGTGCTGTAAACAACGTACAAATGCGAAGTGCCTGCAGTGGACACAGGAAGAAGGAAATGCAAGAACCTAAATAGAAGAGATGAGAAAAAAAATCAAACAAGAGGAAGCAGCTGCTGAATTTTAAAGTTCAGTTCAGTATTAACTTCTATAGCTCAACACAAGGACAAAAAACAAAAATATTGGGCAAACTCAAGCAGAAACGTAGATCAAATCTTGAGCCAGATTAGTGATACCTCAGTGACTGTATTTCAAAGGGATTTAGATGGTTATACTTTATATTACAAGGAAAGTGTGATAACCATGCACGTAAATGTTAATTTCCATGGAAATTACAACAATAAAGCACTTTGAGGTACTATCTTTCATGCAGCAAAGGTCCCAGAGTACTTTACTATTCAAAACAATTTAAAATAGCATCAGACAATAGTTTCTGTATTTGATTTAAAATCAGCAATGAAAACCAGCTTTTGCATTTCTAAAAATCGTAAACTTTCTGCATTCAGAGACAAAACTTTTGCTATAGTGCCTCTGATGACTCCAGTCACCTGAACTTTGTACTTTTAGTCTACCTCTCTGCTTGCTCATACTGCTGGACAGACCTTCCATCTGTCACTGAACATCATTTCTCCCTCAGGCAACAGCTTTACAGCACTGAAAAACTACTAAATGGTACTTCAAGTTCACTCTACCTTTATGTCTCACTCTACTGGTGGAGAAGCAAATGTCTTCCAAACAACACTTCAACTGTAAATGGCACCAAAATATTGCCTTGGGGATATCAGTGCTCATTCTGCAACACTCCAGAACTCTAGCTCACAGGAATGATCCATACTTGTTCATTTTTTTGGCACTATTTTCAGATTAAGTACCACTGTTATTTGATTTGCATTGGAATAAAGTTTTACAGCCTTGGCCTCAGTAGATTAGCCTCTAGCAATTATATTTTAATTTCTCATCTACTCAGAAATCTGAACTTCTTTTCTGCCTTTTGTTTGGGTATGTTCATATTGGCTTTTCTCTTTCATGCTGAAATTTTTGTGATTCTGGGGAGGTGACTTTGAAGGGCTGAGGAACATCTAGGTGCTCTTTTGCTTAGTATTTTCATTATATTGATGCTACGTTTTATTAGCTGCGGATCTTCTCTAAACCCTTTTGCACACTAAGCTAGTTTTAAATGTAAATCCTCCTTAAATGCTTTGGAATTAATTCTTATTAAGTTTTAGCCAAATTTAGGATAGGAAAAAAATCAGCTTGATGGAAAGTTCTCACAAGAGATTACTTGATATTAATTGCCATTTACCTGCATATCAGTGTTTGAAGGGCTTTACCTATTTTCTAGCTATTTTGCTATGAGGAATCATTTGCCATGCAAAGGCATTTATTGTGCCTGGGAAATTAATTGGAATTTGAGAATTATAATATAGATTATATGACTAATTCTTGCAAAGTTTGCACTAGTAAAAAAAAAATACTTTTACTTCTGTAGATGAATTAAAAAAGCATGATTCAATTGTTGGCCTAAGGGCTGTGTGTGATCCATAGGTCCCTTTCATTTGACCTTTTATCATGTCCATAGAGGAGAGATATTGTTCCTTGACAGCTGACAGTCTTTTCACACACCTGCAAACTACCCTGTGAAATAGTGCTATTTTCACATGAAGGAGATGATGGGAGTCAGAACTCTTCCTCCACTGCACAACCCAGCACACATCAGCAAACTGGAACTGCCACCCTTGTTTAGATTTCATCCCTTAGGGTGTCATAAGGAGCCCAAAGCAGGGATCTGTTCTTTGCATTCACTTAAGCTGCCTCACCCTTGTAGGTGAGTACTTGTTTCACCTGAAAACTTTTTGTTTATTTGGAAGGAGACAGAGGGTAAGGACATACTTTTAACATGAATTGAAATTTTCACAAAATCAGCATTTTTTTTTCTAAATGAATGTTGTTGTTTGCTGAAACGATCTGATTTTCTAGCATGACAATAAAATACAAAGGATTTTATTTTAGCTCAGCATAGCAGGCTGTGTTACTGAAGAGGTCAATTGCACAAACATTGATTTTGGCAGCAAAGCCAGTTTAAGAAATTTTCCTCCCTTGACCCCAGCTGCTTGTTCTAGTCCCCTTGCCACACTGTCCTGCCCTCTCACTTGTGCCAATGCCATCTGGTTTTGCTGCTGAAGAAAATTTTTCTGTAATTACATCACGGGCTGCCACAGTGTAGTCTGTAAGCCCCATTGCCTCTTTTTAGCCTGTGAGATGTACAGGAGCAGATGGTGTGGGCTCACAGAAAGAACGTGAGAATGGCCTTGCTCAGTTGGGCCACAGATTCAGCTTCACCCTCTGCTTCTGAAAGCAGCCAAAAGCAGAGTATTTGAGCAGCCAAAAGCAGAGGGAAAAAGTGTGCCCAGGTGAAGTATACAGCAATAATTTTGCTGAATACCCTTCCATGTGTGGCTTGGGAACTTCCAGAGATGAAGGTAGTGTTAGCACACACCGAGTTTCCCCTCCACTAACCTAACTTGCCTTTGAACCAAGGCAGACTTCTAGTAGCCACCGCACCTTGTAGGAAGGTGGAGCACACCTAAATATGAATTGTGTGAATTACCACCTCTTTTTTTTCCATCTTGGACTGCCTGCCTATGCAGTTCATCTGAAGCCTTCAGTTCTTTTACTGGAAGCGCAGTCAAAAGTGAATCTTATTGTCTCTCCCTAGGTCGCTCATTTTTCACTTCTTGAATGCCATGTCATACCGCTTGCCTCACTAATTTCTTCTCTGGATTACCTACTTATTTCAGCTACCTATCTACTGAGAATCCTACATGCCTGGGATGCAGGAACATCACAACATATACTGTGGCATAATATTGATTAAGGATTTTCCAAATTTTGTTTGGTGTTCATTTTCTTCTTCTTTTGTTCTTAACATGTTTTTTTGACCACTGCTGAACATTAGACTGGTACTTTCATGGACTATGTATTATAAACTCCAAAGCTCATCCCTGAGTTGTAACAATTAATGCAGAGTACTTTTCTTTTAACAGAAAGATTAGGTTATTGGGGTTTAGTTTCCCCATATGCATCACTTTACATTTGTTTGAGACAAACATTTTCTTCCTTTATTGTGCCACTGATTCTTACAAGCTCTTGGAATTCTCCAGTGAGCCTTCATCTTTCCTACAAGTAAAGATTATAGCACCATTACCAAAATGTGTTTCTATGCTATTCATTGACTTTTTAAAGTTATTTATAAATGTGTTGAAAGACATGGGTCCTAACACAGATCTCTGCAGAAATACAATGATGACACTCTTCAGCTGTGAAAATTATTTACTCGTGCTTTCCACTTCTTATCTTTCAACTGTTTTTTAATCAGTGTTAGGACTGTACTATCTCATGGTAACCTGGTTTCTTTTAACACTTTTATTGTGAGAAATTCTGAGAAAAACTCATTCCAAAATCCAGCCAGGCTATATCAACCAACCAAATCCCCTTATCTGTGAGGTACTAAATTATTTCTTTCCTGAGGTACGATGGTGCTTCAAGCGGTGCAAAAACTACCTGTCAAGCTGAGCCATAAAAAAAAAATGAAATACTTCATCATTTTTGTAACTATTCAAGTATTTAGGCATTTTGTCTGAAATTTTTTGAACATCAGTTTTTCATCTGTCTGGGATGGAGACAATTTGTTTGCCCTCAAATAAAAAATGAGAGACTTCAGGGAAGCAGTTATAGAAGAAACAAAACTCTTTAATAAACTGATAGTTTAGAAGAACTTTACTAAAACTTGTAACCCAGGAAAAACATTTTTTTTAAATAACAATTTGAATACTTCATTAAATATGTAAGGAGTGTAATTGTATAAAATTAACCAAAAAAAAGTATTAGTACTGAAATACAGATTTAAAGATGCAAAGAAACTCTAACAGAATACTATCATGTTTTATCCTGTGCCAAATTTTGCCCAAATTTTTAGATTTGTAATTGTGAGGAATGAAATGTCTTTTTGTGCAAAGAAAGTGGAACAGTGGAGGAACATGAGAGAAATGACAGAGGAACACTGCTTTGAAGCAAAGATCTGCTATGTGATCAATAATATAACTCTGCATTATAAAAAATGTGGCAAGTGAATGTATTTAATTTGCTAACTCTGGTTAACTTATATGCTCCAAACAGACCTAAGCCAGTCTGATTTTGATCTGTGACCATCTGTAGGTGTGGAAATGAAAAACATTCCTAGTATAGCTTCCACTCCATAGCAGTGGCACTTACAGGCCTTGTAGCACTTTTCTGTCTGTATTTCATGCTAGTTCCTTTGGAGAGCAGATCTTTATTTTGTCTGTGTCCAATGCAGTGTGTTAGAAAATCTGTCCATGGCTTAGGCTTGTAGGTGTTGCCAAAAGCCCACACAAAGTCAAGACATCAAACTTCCTGGGGACAGAAATCCCAGGTGTATTTCCTCCTTCCCTGGAGCCAATACTGCACGTGTCTGTTTGTGTGCAGATGGCAGGGATGAAGGTGTGGGACTTGTTGTCTAAGGCCGTGGCTGAGTGCACAAAAAGATGGTTAAATATGGATGGTTACTTACCTTGAGGGTCATGACAGCCATTCAGGGCAAAAACAATGTCATCCAATATTAAACAGCTACAAAGTAGATGTCTCAGTCTGAGTTAGTCACCCAAGACTCCTTTCTAGTCTGTGCAGAGAAATAGGAGCTCCTGCGGGTGACTCATTTGATCTATTTTTATCTTTTATTTTAGAACTAAATGAATCACATCTAGTCTCCATTGACTATGTTGAGTAGGTCTCCATTTACTAAATCCACAAGTACAGAGTGACTAAGTCAGATGTAGATGTCTCTATTTAGTCTGGTGACCCTCAGACCTGTTTTTTTTCAAAAGCATGAACTATGCCTTTGCAAGAAACTTTGCAAGCCAAAGTCATGTGCAATTTAGGCAGACAGACAAAGAAGAGCATTCAAATCATCCTCAGTTCCTCTTCCAGATGAGTTATTGCCATGGTCAATAGTCTGTTTGCTTCTGGACACATTTCCCAAGGCTCCCTTGAGCACATGATGTTCACATGCTGTAAGGGAAGAAAAAGGATTTATGGAGTCTGTGAAAATGAGAAGGCCACTCCCGTCACACAGTTTTTGTCTAACATTGACCACCTGTTTTGGTCAATCTGTAGCAATTAATATATGCTAAAGACCTTTTTAAGGGGTAAGATTTAAGGGTATGAACTGTCAGACTTCCTATATTATAAATTCTACAGGTTTCTTTCAACATTTAAAAAAATATTTTATTTAATGAAAGGCTTTAATGGCATTTTTTTGTCCAAGAAAAAAGTAAATTAGTGTAATGGAAATATTATAGTATAGGAAAACCATGCTAAACATGAAAGAAGAACAGTTATTTTGTGTTTTTCAGTGTGGAGATTGATATTGAAATTGGTGTTTTTCTTACCAACTTGCCAGTAAACTTTTGTTACTGCAGAGCTGGAGGATGTCTGCTTTTACTACAAACCCCTGTGGTTATCCTTATGACTTCAGATATGTATATTGTTCTTTCTGTACTAACTGGTCCTTCAATACTTCTGGCACCTCTGCTTTAGTTCTAATCGGGAGTCAGAGGCATAAGACTTAAGACAACAGATCATAGGGCAACAAATTGTCCATTGATTAATTTTCTGCACTATATGTAAAGGAGCCATGGAAAATCCGACTTACTGATGAAGAAACTCCAAGCTTCTATCTGCCTTTATAACCCTATTCTTTTGCATTTTTTGCCTGCTTTCCTCCTTTCCTGCAGTAGGAAGAGTTTCGTCCAGATCCTCGAACTAGACAAGTAAAATTCAATTTGCTTATGTTTCTAAGAAGCCTTGAGTCCACTCTGTTAGCTTAGATACTCAAATTCCTATACTGACATTTCAAGCTGTTATGGGTGAAATATCCATCACCTTACAGAGTTGAAAAATTATTTAATTCCTGACTGGAAAAAGCAGGTTGATAAGCAGGCTTGGTGTTTTGATCTGAACAGGAGGAAAGAAAAAATAAGCCTCTTTGCTTCTCAAACCAAGATCAGAGACAAATAATGCTGAAACTTCATTTTGAGATAATAGAAAAGTCCAAGGGTTGAGGGAAAGAAAAAGAGAATTAAATTTCACCAATTTAACAGGTAAAATCTATGTGATAGATCAGGGCATAATACAACTGGAACCAACTCAGAAATGTTTAAAAAGAGAAGTTTGCACAAAGAAATACCACACAGTACAATACTGGATCAAAATCATCGTGTTCGTCTGACAGACACTGGCTGTTTTTCAAAAAGCACTTTGTTGACACCCCGCTTTTGTGCTCTTATTCTCACGAATTGTTGAAATGGTCTGTATACAATGATACAACATTCCAGCTCTTTACATTTGCCTACTAGCTTCATTTCAGAGAGTCTGAATTACCATTTCAAGCACTGTCTGTAAAACTCCCAAGGAATTTACAGATAAAAGTGAGTAAAAGATCGTCTGTCAAGTGTAATAGAACTGATGTGTAACAAATTCAGTTGCATGGAAATTATATTTCAGAAAAGACTTCAGATCTGGCTTTTAGCATTCAGAAAAATTCCATAAAGGAAAAAGAACAATTTATAGCTAATCAAAATATTGTACTTGGTTTTGACCGTAATAATGTAAAGTTTCATCATGAGATAAAGGTGAAAACCTGAAAATGCCTGGAGACTTTATCCTCTCCTGACAAACAATGATCTGGCCTCAGGTATTTCATGTCACTTCTCAGCTGGTCTACAGCAATGTGATATGCCTGGGCATGATGCCTTCACTGTTTAGGAAAAGCCAATTAGTACAGAATACTGGAGCAAAATGAGCCTCTCCATTACATATGCTACTTTCCCCTCAGGGAAGAGGATGAAAGAGAAACAATATGTGACAGTACAGTCATGTTGCTTAATGTACTACTGGAAGAAACCTAGCTATTGTTGTAAGCACACTAGTCTAAAGCCTCTGAGGAACAGAATAGGATGTTTCACTCCAAAAAATGAGGGAAAGGAATGTGTGAAATCAGGTTTTGTGTTTGGGTTTTTTTGTTGTTGTTGTTGTTTGGTGTTGGTTTTTGTTGTTGTTGTTGTGAAATCAAAATAATATCATTAAACACTGTGCCTGAAGGAAATTCCTAAATATTGATTCACATGAACAAGCAGATATAATGAGCAGGGTTGTTTGGTTTTTTTTGTGAAATAAATGCACTAATCCAGTACAAAATTAGCCCCGGTTTTCTACTTGACAGAATTTTGTTCCAATTAGGGTTTTCTGTGATAATTAGCAGTCTACAGTGCTTGTAGCTGGAGGGTTATGAGGGAAGCAAAACTGATTCTAAGCAAAAAGTGTAACTTAGTGCCATAAGCTAAATCCCAAAAATGGATTTTTTCACTTCCTGTGAAAAAAGAGTGTTATTCATGCATTTTATTCACCAGACCTCACATGACACCTGTCTTTAGCACTGACCATTCACATTTTGAACTAAAGTGTTTTCACCCTGTTTTACAGGTGTAATCCTGGGAGACAGTCTTTTTGTAGCATGTTATCTGTGGCCATGTGGTACAAACGTTGAGCTGAGGAAGAATCCACCCTTGCCCAGAATGATTTTACCTCCTTTTCCGTCCACAATATTTTATCTCCATCTTCAGTCCCATCCTAGGACTCTTCTCACCATGAACACTGATATGGTTTAGTGGTAGACTTGGCATCATTAGGTTTACGGTTGAACCCAATGATCTCAAAGGTCTTTTCCAACCTAAATGATTCTATGATTTTATGTTTTGTACACATACCTTGTGTTTTCAAGTGCCAAATTTGCAAATCAAAGAATCTGCACAGTTATGTCTTGCTGTAACCTCTTTGCATTTTCCACAGTCACAGCAATGATTATATCTGTCCATATTAATGGCAAAACTCCCATTCCCTTCACTTGGTCAGAATCAGTACCACCCCTTTATCCCTTAAGGGACTTACAAGGATAAAATCCTACTGGACCAGTCTCAGTCTTACAAAGTCTTTGCAAAACAAGTACTCCCTAACTAGGGACTTCAAATCTATGCCATTTGCACATTGCTGCTTAGATAGAAGGGACAGGCTTTCAGTGATGCTATTGATGAAAACAGCAAAAGACTTTCTTTTGCAGGTGAGGGAAATGAAGTGTAATTGAAAATCTCAGCATGTAGGCTCCTGTTGAGATTTGGAAGGAAGTATAGATTCTGTGCATCTTCTGGGCATCTCTCTGCAAGCAAAAGCTGTCAAATGGCTCTCTGAGATTTGCCATTGAGAGCTACTGTGGAGCCACGGAGCTCTGGAAGTCCTGGGAGTTAGCTCAGGACCAGTAATCCCACCAGCTCTACGAGATGTTACACCTAGGCAACCAATTAGCAAATAAATAATGTTCTGAGCAGTGTGATAATACAGCTGTGTTGTTTCTGGGCCTGCTCAGCTGAATCAAGTACTGAGCTCTGCAGATCATCTCCAGAGGCAATCACAAGCCTGGAGGATGCTTTGTCACCATTCCTGCTGCTCGGTGCGGCCGTGCTGTATAGGTCTAGCTGGGCATGAGGGAAACGGAGTGAATTGATTTGGCATTCATTTAGGAATGGTGAATTTGTGGGTTTTATTGCTAGGTGTAAAAAATGGATCTGTGTTGATAGGCAGCCCTCGGAGGGAGGGAGGGTGATCCAGAGCTTGCAGAGCGATGCAGCAGATGCTCGGTGCCATCTAGCGGGAAGAAGCGGGGTGAGCATCGGGGAACCGAGGAGAGCTTTGCAAAAAGCGCCTAATCTCACAGGTTATTTCATGGACTTTCGCACCTGGTGATTTATATTCTTCTGCAGGGAACAGAGCCGTGCTCCTGGATGCATAAATACATACTCATCACACACACATCAGCTCAGGAAAGTTTAGCGCTGTGGCAGAGCTGTTTTTCTCACGGAGAGCATCCATTGCCTCTATCTTGCAGCTCCAGCTCTAATGTATATGGTTCTGCTACGGTGGGCATTGGTGAGCAGCAAGGATTTCTACCTGTTATGCCTTTCCTGGTTTCTAGGAACTAAGATTAAAAAAGAAAGAATGAAAGAGAATGAAACGGTTCTTGTGGCTAAAACTAGTTGCAATGGCCTTCATAGCCTGAAATTTCCAGGAGACAACAGTCAGTGTCTGACTAATAATTAACAAATCAAGGCCTCTTCTTGTTCGAAGTCCTCTCTAATGAGCCTAGGCACTGTAGTTTACTCACATATAAAACACTGAAAAATCATAGGCTCTTATCTTTGTACTGTTTCAAATGACGAGAGATTAAAGCTGGAGGAAATCGGGAATGCTGGTTGTTAGACTTGTGGAAGACTCAACACATCTGCTCAATATTTGGCTGGCCATCACATCACGCTGAACTTAGGTATGGCCCTTTCTGAGTAGTTGCTGAAATTATTATAGAAGGTCACAGGTTTACTTAAGCAAAAGTAAAGAGGCAGAGTTAACATGCCTTCTTTTTAAAACTAAAGCGATTTTTTTACCATCTTTGACTTAGTTTCATCTGCAAGGAACAGAACAAGTGTCTTGTCCAGAAATGTCACCTGAGGGAAAAAATATGTCAAAATACCTCTTAAAAAATTACTCTTGCACCATGTTTTATGAATTTTATGTCCCGTTTTCCAGGTGTCTCATTATAATATTTTTCAATATGTTTTAGTTTGACTTATTTTCACCAAACTTACATCAGCCATGCTTGTATAGGATTACAACTTCACTGTGTATTTCCTTAACAACTAAAAACAACTCTAGGAAGAAGCTAAAATAATTGCACTTTGTAAAACATTTTGCCATTCTTTTTCTTCTTAAATCAATATAGGATTATTACAAATTTTCCAATAAGAGAAAAATTTATCTACATTCCTAAAGCAATTCATTTCTATTCATCTGCCTTTATCCCAGTAGCAAGACTGATCTATAAGAAATAGTCCCGCTTCCTGCCGTCATACCCTACTTACTCACTGCCTGCCCGCCTCTTCTGGGACCCCATTTCTGAGCCAATTCAGCTCAATCTAGCAGAAAACTATTTCAGCAAAAAGTACCAACTGCACTACTAGTTAGGGGAAATGTATAAGATTGACCAAGATGCTCAAAAAGCCACATAGAAGTGCCTTTTTTTTTCCCCCATTAACATTTCAAAAATGTTGAACCACCTTAACAGGCTTGGCATAAAACTTCTAACACTTGCTGAACTTCTGCAAGTAACTAAAGGGTGTCTTTTCTTTTCTGTACCTTAGAAAACTAAAGGGTTTGTTCATTCCTCAGAAGGGATTGCTCTTGAAAAAACCCCACCTGTAGGACAAGGAATGGGAAGTCAGCCAAAGGCAATAAAAAAATGCAGTCAGCTGCCAAAGCAAATGGAACTATGCTGGGGCTCAGAGTTCAGCAAGGTATTTAAAGACAGTAGTTTTTCCTATTTTAAAAAAAAAATAAATTGCTCCAGTTGTCTGTTGTCAAACAGCTTAAATGCCCAAATGTGGGTGTCATTTCTCAAGCTGTGACCCAATCTGACTGAGATGCCTACGCCTCAGCTAAGTTCCAGGCCCACATCTGACAGTTCCTCCTGTCTGACATAAACCTCTCTTTGTTCAGTAGCCTCTGCTCTGGGAACTTTGCTGCTGTGCATCTCACCTCTGTGTTCAGGGACTTAATTAAGAGGTCTAGGTCTATATTAGCAAGAGCGATGAGTACTGAGTGCATGAATCTTCTCCAGAATAGCTGTGAGAATCCCAGTGTAGGAAGAGAGAGATCTGGGTTCCAGTTTTTCTGCCAATCATGTCTGTTCTTTGAGGACAGTTTAATCAGTAAGTGAATACATAACCCAGGGACTCCTTTTGTTGGTAAGTCAGTGAATTTCAGGGTTATACTTCCACTTGCTCACCTTCTGACCATAAGGCATTTGTTCCACTTGAATAGAAAATGCTGGAGATCTTCACCAGCCTGCGGCTTAGTGGGTAAGATGTAATCTTAGGAAGTGAAATCTTTTTTCACCTGAGTACAGATTTCAGTCCTCATTTCCAACCAAGTTCACTTAAAAGCTACAAAAAAGCAGCTGCCTTTTGTCACACCTCTCACTCACTCTGTATTAAGCATACTCTGTCAATGAGTATAAGCTAGGGCATGTGTGGATGTCAACTTTCTGAATCTTTTCCTTTAGTTTACAGATGTTATAGAGAGTAACATTAGTAAATAGTTGTTTAGGCAGATTTTTTGGAAGCATTTGGGTGGTTAATGCTGCAGATAGATCTTAAGGACCTTTAGAAAGCTATTTTAACTATGTAAGTGTTTTAAAAAGGCTATTCTGAATTTTATAGAATATCTGCTGAGTCTTTCTTTTCAGCAGATATTTTTGTCTGATTTTCAAAATAGTTTTCAACAATTTGGATGCTGAGCGCTCTTGAATACCGCTCCACAGACATGAGGATAAATTCCTGCATACCTGCTGTAACCTTTGAAGTTCAGTTCAAATGGGAGGGACTGAATGAATGCCTGGTCCAAGCTGGTTGTGCAATTTTCAGTGTAATAATGCTGTGTGTGGGAATTATAGTTATTCATCATGGTCCTGGATACTTTCTAATAAAGCATTATAGTGCCTCTCTTCACAAATATGTAGCTATCTAGGATCCTATTAACATCTTCAGGATGGAAGATCTGACTCGTCTATGCAATGAATTGAAGTGCAAGGAGAAATATTTACTCCTGTTCACATTGGAAACAATGGCAAGGACTACTGCTAAGGCAGATGCTTTCATCTCTGAACTTATAAATAAAGGAAGGTGCACATGAAAGACAAGGACAGCCAATGTGGCAAAAGACACTGCAAAAGAAGCTGTGATTAAAAAAGGAAGGAAAAATCCTTCTGTGCATGTGTCATCTCTGTCTGCAGGTGGCTGCATATCTCATTCAAGTCTGCAGGTGTTTCCCTCAGAACTCCAACACCCCCAGTCTTTCCTAACGGCCTCTGCCTTAATCAGAGCAGGAGGAAAAATCTAAGATGAATATCTCTACTTATTGAACACTGCAAGAGAAGAGAATGAAAGCTAATTCATTTAAAAGAGAGGTACAGAATAGAGCACACATGAAATCCGCCATCTGTCCACAAAAAAAGCAAAAGTTTTATTGCTGAAAGCAGGCACTTTTTGGTTTTGTCCAAAACATTATCACAAAAAAATAAAACATAGAAATGCATACTTTAGTTGATCAAAATATTTAGTAAATAAACATCTGTTCTGCTGAATATCTTCAAGGAAAAAGATTTTTTTTTTGATTTTAAAAAGAACCCTGATTTTGCTTTGACAAGTGTATTTAAGTGAAATATTATAATTATGAGTTCAAATTATGTTGCCTTAGAAATTGCATTTCTGTTTTTAATTAATTTCCATAAAGTTTGAAAACAGAATAGGAAACACTGGCCCTAGACAAGATTAAACATTTTGTTCAGACTAAAACATAAAAACCCCCTAAAATTCCAGTCACTTAATAAATTAAAACTTTGTAACCAAAAAAAAAAAAATTATTAAAAATTCCACTCTTATTATCATGTCTGATTAAGTAACTTTCTGTGCTTCATTTTAATACACCTGCTTTCTCTTTCAGAAAAAAAGGAAATAACTATTCATTTTCAAAATTAATTATGAAGTGCATAATAAACACCAAACGTTCAAGTTCAGAGACCAGATGTATAAAGCACCTGACTTGTCACATAATTCAGGCCATATACTTTTTCCTAGTGATTCCTTCAATAAAGAGAATAATTTTCCTACCCATAGGCATATTGCACTGTGCTCCTTTGCATTACAGTTCACGACACTCAGACATCGTTATGCACATAGTGGAAGAGTCAGTTAATTTCTAGATTGCAGTAAACCTTTGCTTACAGCAGACTAAGATGATGGGTTGAATATTGTGAAAAAAGAAAGAATAAACCTCTGTTCACTCCTGTTCCAAAAATTCAAGCTAAAAGGCTTGCTTATGGCTTCTAACAATGTGCTGCTTGGGAAAAGACAGATGAGGGTTTGATATTAATGGCGGTAGATAGGGCCTTTCGTATGTCCAAGATGTACAGTACGATGAAAAACCTTAAAGATATTAACAGCTCACTAGCAAAATGAAGAGGATATTTCTAACATCTTGTACGCTGTTACGTATGGATCTCAGTGGAATATAGAATAATCTTTTCAGGACAATCTTGGAGAAGGAGGTTTAGGAGACAGAACAAACTCTCAAAAAGTGTTTTTGAAAGACAGAGAAGGAATAAATCCCCACATATAAAAATATCTTCTTTTTATTTTCATCACTGGGTAGCAATGTTTACAATAGAAGAGCGAGCTTCAAGAGTGCTATGGTTTTCTTCTAAAGCATCAGAGATTCTGAGAGAATCCATTTGTTTTAATTAATTAAAGTTTTCCATAGCTTCACAATATAATATGTCAGACAAGTACTGCTCAACCTATCCATATAGCTGCTGAAGCTGCTGAAGCTCCACAGCCAAACTTTCAGGCTGTGTGCTGTTTCAGCTCCAATTTTAATAAAAAATTAGAGAAAAAACATCAGTGAGGGTTTGGCAAACATCTGGTTCTGTCCTGCCACCCACACAACTTCCCAGGCACAAAATAACTTTTAATCCTTCAAGTTAAAAAAAATATAACTTTCAGACATTTGGTAGGAACATTCAATCCTGTTGTAGCTGTGCCGTATTTATCAGGGCTTCTGGTACAGTGAGTTTTCATAAAAATAGATTAATCCCATGTGCTTCAAGAATCTCCATAATAACACAAACTATAGACAGCTTCTACAGCAGCTGGTGTTTTCAATTACATTTCTGCCTTTGGGGCCTGAAGTTAAAGGTGGACTTCGCTTTCACTTCTGAAAACTCTAGAGTGTGCATCCAGGAAAAGCACTGTTTTTAGATATTTATCTCCTGTATGTGAAGAAGATACAACTAAAATATGTTGGTGGCAGCTTTAAACTTTCAGAAAATAGCTAATGCTAGATATATGGTTGTTATTTCCTTACGATGGTCTAAGCTACAGGTTGAATGGAAGAAGGCTCTGTGTGGCACAGGAGAGTGGTACCAACATGAGGAAATGAATTTTGAACAGTCTATCTAACTTTGCAGCTCTGACATAATTTTTCACACAGATTCCACACTGTCCTCATCACCAGTAAAAACTGAACTCTGACTTCCCTGAGCTTCAATACATTGTGTCTACTGCTGTTGCAAGTGAAATTCTCCAAGGAGATCCCAAGATCGTGACCACTGCACTGGGTGGAATCTCTCTGCGGTCCATTGGCTATGACTAGTTAAGAATAGCCAGGTTTGGCAGAATTTTTTCTCTTTTGTGACAACTTACTCATATATTTCCTTACTCACATATTTTATTAACTGCTAAGAGTAAGGATTAACAGAGACTTCCAATCCTCTCTTCTCCCCCCTGCCCTTCCTTCTTCTGTGTAGCAGAAGGGAATCAGATTTACAGAGCCCTTCTGAATTTGAGAAGTGAGATGATGTGGGGTTTGGGTTTGAGGTCGGACTGACAGTTCCCCAGATTCTCCTTCCGACCCTTCTTGTAGATGAGTGTCACACTTGCTAATTTCCAGTCAACTGGGACCTCCCCAGTTAGCCAGGACTGCTGATAAATGATAAAAAGTGTAATTGAAATAACAGTGGTGTTCAAATAAGAACAATAAGTTTTAACACAGAAAACCATTTCATTTTCTGTTCTTGACCTTCAGATTTTCAGGCATTTTCTTTTTTTTCTTCATTAAGAAAAGAAGAAAGGAAAACTCAGAATGCATAAAAAAGAACTGAGGAAAGGAACTTCGTTAGCAAGAAATAACATTCTAAGAAGTTAATATTCATATAAACATAAATGCTATGCAAAAGTACTATATAAAAACAATACTTGTATAAAGTAATATTTATATTTTTCTATTTCTAGATTTTGTTGCTTTGTGGGGTCTGTGTATGTGTAGACACCTACCATTAGTGAGGAGTGGGAAAATTATGACCTTTGCTGCAGAGGGTCCTTGTCATGAAGAACAAGACCTTTCACAAGCACAGACCAGCTTAGGAGTTCCCAATACAGAAAGATGGTGAAGGGAGGGAAAGA
Source organism: Nyctibius grandis (assembly GCF_013368605.1). NCBI lineage: Eukaryota > Metazoa > Chordata > Aves > Nyctibiiformes > Nyctibiidae > Nyctibius > Nyctibius grandis. Next base: position 3,302,768 of record NC_090695.1, on the reverse strand, counting down.
AAGATGGACTGTTCTGCAGAAAGAGATAGAGAAGAATCAAGTGATGCTGAGAGCCTCAGGTGGGGACCTACACAAGGACATAGACGAGCTCAATGTCCTCTGAGCTAAGTTGCTGAAACCGAAATTCTTTTGTCTGTGGTAAAAGCTGTGATGCATCAATAAAGTCCAAGGATAAATTAGACGAGCAGATCTCCACACTTTTTGGCTCTATTTTTACTCAGGGTTTGTCACAACAGATAGGCAAGGAGGTTAGGATCTTCAGGGAAATTCACAGTGCAGGGAAGCATGTGAGAAACTTAGAAATGTGGCATATTTCTAACTAAGTGTTTGGGAAATAGATTATCCCAGGCTTTAATTAAGAAATTGGTACAAGCGAAAGAGTCAAATCAACATTCAGATCAGGGATAAATTAAAGCTGCTTTTTCATTCTCACAACCTCAGAGAAAGTGGAAAGGACTCCTGCCATCTGCAAGCTAGAGGCTAACCTTGAAGTTAGATTCTGCATCCATCAACATGCAGGAACTGTCCTGATCTTTGCTCTGCTAAAACGTTGAAATGCTGTTGGGTTAAGAAGGCCACCTTATCAAAATAGTAATAACTTACCCTGGCAGAAGGTACGCAAAGAAAAGTCTACCTGCAAGCTGCTGTTTTGTTGAGAGGAAAAAAATAAAAGGAAAAAAAAAGAGATAATATGTTCTTGGGTATGAAGGGTGGTTTTGATTTAGAGACGGGACAAAAGGTTGAGCTAGGGTTTGTGGATCTTTTTGCATAAACCAGAATCATGTGTTCACTCTTTCAATTTATGGTACACCAGTAGCACCAACTTCTCTTTGTAATTCATGGACTCTCATTTTTCCTCATAATGTGTCTTCAATAGTAAGATGCACAGAGGTCAGCCTGAACTCTTTATCCTTCTTATCTTTTGATTACCTACATTCCGCTGCCTTCTTTAAACCATTTCTCAGATACGATAAATAACAGTTCTCCTTACCTATAAACTTTTGACTCTAGGAAAACTCCATCTGTGTCTGTTTAGCTACATTGCTTCTCTGGTTGTAAGGTCTGCTAATAATTTGGACCAGGAATGTAAGCAGATAGACAAGGGAGGTTATATTTTGTCTGTAAAGCTTACACACATAGGGTAAAACACATTGAGAACATAGAACTTTGGGGAATAAAAAGAGCCCAAGATAAAAAACAAATGTTTTAGACCTGTTGTCTCCTGTGTGCTAGCTATCAGACGTATTCACTAGCTGTGGATTCCAAAGATGGATTAAGGTTTGGACCACTTTGCCACTGGCATTTAGAGACTGTTTAATCTGAAGTGTCTAAGAGTTACAGTTGAAGAGATTGAAAACTTTGTATATAACAGTTTTATCACAGTCCACAGAGCTTCAGTCTTCTCCCACTGCATTTCATCCTGGGATTGAACCCTGGCCTCCCAAAATCATTTCAAAGGTCAGAATACATCAGTCATCTTGTGGCAAGTCCTCTGAGGTGATGAATACCGGTGATGCCAGTTAATTTTAGCCATATTCATTCTTACACTGTCAATATAAGTTGCAAAACATCCATCAGTGGAAAAGTCAGTTTTGTCAAGGTCAAAAATTATCTTGGCAACAAAATCCTTCAGAGCATTCTTATGAAGGAAAAAGATTGAGAGTTAGGTCACTGTTTCTGATGAGAGGGAACTGAACCAGTTCAGGTAGGTATGAGATGTTTCTGTTCTCTTCGGTGAAGAACAAAATCAAATTCTGTAAACTTGAATCTCATCATTTCACAGAACAGAACTTTCCTTTCTTCTGGCAGACCTGCTGATACTTTTCCTTCACATTGAGCAGCTGGCAGTCATCAGTGGCAATTAAATCACAATTAGAGCAGATACAACCTCAAAATCCTACAAAAAAACATGTTTTTTTAGGATACTCCTTAATCTCAGGAAAACAAAAAATAGACACAACAGCTCTCAGCTTTTAATATACTGTCTTGTCCAAAAGAGTAAAATAATTAGCATAACCAGACAACAATCAATCATCTCTAAACAATAATCACCTAGTAATTCAGTAAGAAAAGTTATTTGAAATGTATTCCAGAGATCACTGGTCTCATCATTTGACGCCTGTATCTAGTGGAGTCCCTCAAGGGTCGGTACTGGGACCAGTTCTATTCAACATATTCATTAATGACTTGGATAAGGGAATAGAGTGCACTGTCAGCAAGTTCGCTGATGACACAAAACTGGGAGGAGTGGCTGACACATCAGAAGGCTGTGCTGTCATTCAGAGAGACCTGGACAGGCTGGAGAGTTGGGTGGGGAGAAATTTAATGAAATATAACAAGGGCAAGTGTAGAGTCCTGCATCTGGGCAAGAACAACCCCATGTATGAGTACAAGTTGGGTACAGTCCTGTTGGAGAGCAGCATAGGGGAAAGGGACCTGGGGGTCCTAGTGGACAGCAGGATGACCATGAGCCAGCAGTGTGCCCTTGTGGCCAAGAAGGCCAATGGCATCCTGGGGTGTATTAGAAGGGGTGTGGTTAGCAGGTCAAGAGATGTTCTCCTCCCCCTCTACTCTGCCCTGGTGAGGCCGCATCTGGAATATTGTGTCCAGTTCTGGGCCCCTCAGTTCAAGAAGGACAGGCAACTGCTAGAGAGAGTCCAGCGCAGAGCCACGAAGATGATTAAGGGAGTGGAACATCTCCCTTACGAGGAGAGGCTGAGGGAGCTAGGTCTCTTTAGCTTAGAGAAGAGGAGACTGAGGGGTGACCTCATTAATGTTTATAAATATGTAAAGGGCAAGTGTCAAGAGGATGGAGCCAGGCTCTTCTCAGTGACATCCCTTGACAGGACAAGGGGCAATGGGTGCAAGCTGAAACACAGGAGATTCCACATAAATATGAGGAAAAACTTCTTTACGGTGAGGGGGACCGAACACTGGAAGAGGCTGCCCAGAGAGGTTGTGGAGTCTCCTTCTCTGGAGACATTCAAAACCCACCTGGATGCATTCCTGTGTGATATGATCTAGGTAATCCTGCTCCGGCAGGGGATTGGACTAGACAGTCTTTTGAGGTCCTTTCCAATCCCTAACATTCTGTGATTCTGTGATCTTTCCAAGACAGTTTGGAAATAGATGAAAGCTTTTCTTGTTTGTTTGTTTTCTAAATCAGTCTATTTGCAAGTCTGATGACACAAAATGCTGTGTGTTATGTTTCAGAATGATCATATTTTATGTTTCTTAAATTGGACAGCAAATAATTTTGATTTTTTTTTACAGGAAACACAAAACGTCTTAGGACTTGATGAAACTTGAAGAAAAGTTCACAGCACTAGTCAAAGGCATGTATTCAGCTCTGAGACTAACTTCTTCCTTGTGTTTAAAGGAAAATAGTTTTAAAAGCTGAACGGAATATTGTTCTTCCACAGTACCACATAATGGATGGGTGAAGAATCAGAGTCCATAGAAAAGGATAGACATCTAACTGCGTGCAACTTGTAACTCCCTTGTGAAGAAGTCTTACTTGATAGATTCACCTAGTCATAACAAAAAGGTTGTTGTCTTTTTGCAGCAACTATCAAGTAGATCTTGAAATGTTTAAAACTCAGTAGGGCAGAGCATGGATTCAAAATGACCATGATTATTAAAATCATTAATAAGTAGTCTGTCTTTCTCTCTGTTGATCTTGTTAAAGTTACCTTACATGTTTTTTTTTTTTTGCTTCCTTTTTCCCACTTAAATTGTGATCTCTGTAAGGCACAGACGACCTTACTATCCATCTGCATAGGGCCAGTTTCAGTGAGGAATCATGCACTATCAAAAATACATAAATACTTAAAGTATCAGGCAAGGAAGATATTTGCAGAGAAGTTGGAGGCAAGAGAGCTTTAGCAGTACTGAGAATGAGAAGAAAGTATCTAGCTCTGAAATAATGCAGACAAGGAAATAACAGTATTTTGAGAATGGTTTGCTTATATCTACAAGAGTGAAGGACCAAAACTAAATCATGTGTAACTGTAGAAGTGTTTAAGGCTTGATAGCCTAGGAAATAAATGATAATCATAGAATCATTTAGGTTGGAAAAGACCTTTAAGATTATTTAGTCCAACCGTAAACCTAACACTAACAAGTCCACCACTAAACCATGTCCCTAAGTGCCATGTGTACATGTCTTTTAAATACCTTCAGGAATGGTGCCTAGTTGTAGAGAGCGATAAAGTCTCCCCTCAACCTCCTTTTCTCCAGACTAAACAATCCCAGTTCCCTCAGCTGCTCCTCATAAGACTTGTGCTCCAGACCCTTCATCAACTTCTTTGCTCTTCTCTGGACATGCTCCAGCATGTCAGTGGTTCCTGTGTCAGTTGCTATTAAGGATGAGGACAGGTTAGGAGAAGATTGAAGAAGGTCAGTGTGTACTATGTATTGTATTTAGGCTTAAATCAAACAGAAGAGTTGATGTCCTGGATATAAACAGACACAGAATGGGAAAAATAGATTTTTTGGGGAAAGCTATTGTCATAAAGATCACAAAAATCATGGTAGGATATGATATCACCTACAGGAAGATGCAAAAGTAAAAAAGAAGAGATATTTCCATCCAGACTTAGGGGAGATTTATAGAGAATGAGAGGAGGAGTATCAAGGGAAAAAGATGTTTTAGAGACTAAACAGACAAGGAAGGCATCATAATAAGGCAAGGGATGGCAAAACTCAGAGAAAGTATAACTGCCAAAAGTGACATTGAAACAGATAAAGGTGAAATGAAAAGTCTGAGGTCTGACCTGGGCTCCTGGAGAGCATGCAAGTATCATCTCTGTAAGTATAAATAGCATTACAGTGAAAAGTCTGGAGTTTTGTTCAAGCCTCAAACACTACTGTTGCTCTACAGTATGTAACAACTGTCTGTAACAAGATGCCTTCCTAAAGAAGGCAAAGTTAAAATTGTAAGGCAAACTGATACTGAAACAAACTCAGTAGTTTCTGATGCCAACAGCTGGATTATTAATTATTATTTAGTTTGCTTCATCAGACCATGTTAATCATTGCAAGCTGTTTAATGTGAAATAATTTTTTTTATTTGGTGGACTGGAACAAAAATATGAAAAATATGCAGTATACATTGATATAGTAATACCCAGAAACCTATACATAAGGTATGTTTGTTTTAAGAAATGAAAGCTTCTTGCCTAAAACTCTGAGCCAGCAAACAGGAATGTTGCATAACAGCTACATAACAGCTTACAGCAGGATTGCTGTACAGCTGTGGTGGTTTTAAGAAATAAGGGTGCAAGGCTTTTGGAACGGGTTAATAGTTTTTTATTAGACCAGCGGATGTACTTAGGGGAAAAAAAAGAATAAATTTTTAATTGTGCAAGACCTTCTTTATGCATGGGGAGTCTGCATGATAGTTTGCTTGGTTTGTTTTAATAGTTAAACAAAGAATTTAAAAAGGTTTGAGAGTTTACCATAAAGACATTTAACACGTTATGGGAAAAATCTGAAAAGTACCAGGTGTTCAGGATTTCTACTCTTTGTCTATTTTCTCAGGAAACCCAAACCAAATATTTGTATCATGAGTTTTCAGTTTTCCCAGGTGCAATCTACACATTTGCCAATAGATGGAAGTAGATTCAACGAAATAGTGGACTGCTGGTGGTAGCATAGTCTCCAAGGCACTAAGACATACTTCACAGAATCCCAAAAAGGAGATAAAATAGTATCTTCACGATGTGAGGGAGACATTTCTTTACCAAACGCTTAACCACCTGTGTATATATAATTCACAATATGTGACTTCTTTTTTTAAAAAAAAAAATAAAAATTAATATTATATTTAATATTTTTAATATTATTTTTTTATATATAATTAAGCACATATTTTAAAATATGTGCTTGTTTTGTGTGTCTAAGGACTGTACACATGTATAGGCCACATAGTAAAAAAACAGACCTTGTTCCTAAAAGCAATCAAATCCAAACAGGCAAGACAGGCAAAAAGGAGGAAAAGGAATAGCATTTCAGCCTTTTGATAAGTGTGGGGAAGATAAGTCTCAGACAGAGGAAACACGCGAAACAATACTTCATACGTGTCTTCAGCACAGTCAGGTTTTTGACTTAAGCTTCCTGAATTGTGTCCTGTAAGCCATGATGTCACTCATTTCCCCAATCATCATATAGACCAGTGTTAAAGAGGAAGAAAACTCAGAAGTCTCCAACTCCAAAAGAAAAGATCATTCATAGGCACAAAAGAGCCATCAACGTTGTCCACTCTGACTTCTTCTAACAGTGACCAGAAAGGAAGTGACCTTGAGTTAAAAGCTTTTAATGATACCAAAATAAACCATTTATCTTATTTCCGGATTAATACACTTGCTGGTACATATCTTTGACTGCAATGATTACTGTCTAGTCCAAATGAAATTTTGGGGAAATAAATGTTTATAAATAATTTCTGTTATGAGATGACTGGTCGTAAGCTCTGCTGTGTCTTTAAAGATAAATAGTTGTTTGGCTAGGGAAAGAGCAGAATGCCAGAGCCTTCAATATGCTCACATAAATTCATCTATCTTACTTTTTAACTCTCAGGTCAATGACTAGTCCCATTTCCAACATAGCTGTCCTAAAATTTAAAACACTCTCCTATGGCACCTGTATTTCTCCATTGACTACAGAGGCAGAGCAGTCATATGCACATCTAATTTAAGCAAATCAGATATCTGGTAGGATGGGCTTGGGCTGGAAGGATGTAATCTTTACTAGTGAATTGATGAAGAATATATCAGAACGTATCTTAAGAACGATTTGAAATATTTTCTTCTCAAAAGCTAGAAAGCTTGAAGGTCACTTATATAGTTAATATTGTCTAAAAACTGGAGTTTCTAAACATGAACAAAAAGTAGAAATTTCAGGCCTGTGTGATCTGATACATTCTTAACTATTAAATTGAAATAATTTGTGAAATGATATACTTAAATAAATTCCTACAAAGATTATTGACAAATCCAACATATTCTCTTAAATCATTTTTATTTAACTGAATCAAAAATTTCTGGTGAAAATATTCCTCAGTCAGAAATTATTCAAGTACCTGTTATATCTACATGAAAGGACTTACGCCAGTATCAAATTATGGTAGTTCTTCAGAAACATATACCAATGTTGACTAGTTTCCAATGATAAACAGCGAATTAAGCCATGTAACTGACACATCATGAAGCTGCATGGTAGGTTGGTTGCCTTTTTAAGGATGAGGCCAACACATAAGTATTATCTCTTTCACTCTTTTAGGAAAGCACTTGTGAGGCTAATAGTCACAAGCAGCGAGCAGAATTTCAGCTTTACCTCCTTGCATGAGGTGATATTGATTGAACAAAGTATAAAACGCAAGAAAGTGGATGAACATGTAGAAAGATAAGGTCATCATCATGGACCACTGGCCCTTTTTTACTCCTATCTTCGAGCAGGAACACCAGTGATTTGTGCTTTCTTCTCAGTATAGGTACTCTGACTCTTAAGTTTTCTTCCCAGAATGAAATTCTGGAATCATTAATATGAAAATCAATTTGTATTAGCAACTACTGAAATCATATTCCTATTTTATTAGCATGTAATTTTATGAATATGTCAGAAAAAAAACCCTTCTTCTAGTTAATGATTTCTGTTCTGTGTGCCCTTAATATAAAACTTCCAAATCTCATTAGCAGAACCAGCCATTAAAATACACAATGTTAATAAAGCACGATGGAAAACTGCTGATATGGTTAGTCTGGGGTACAAATGTGGTAACTTTCATAATCACAGTAGAAAAATGAACACTTACCTTGACTAACATGGCAAATACCTTGGCAGATTAAATAGTATAGGAATACACTTTTTGTTCTGTGTGTTGAGACAATCCAACAGTCTGTTGGATTCCACTTAGGCACTGAGATTGATAAGACTTCTGCACAAATCCACGACTCAGGTGTGGCCGTTAGATTCACAGAGATGAACCTGTCAATCCTTCAAGTATGTTTTGATTTTTTCCAAGTATTTTACATAGGGTTTTAGGAATAAGATGCTTTGTTCCACAGCCTGATTTATAATCCAAGATTTATCTGGTGATCAGGGGGATTTAACCTCTTTTCAAATGCTGAAGGCCATGAGCAAAGCTACTTAATCTGTTTATACAAACATATATTAGGGATATGCATAGCACTCTGGATGGCTTCCCATACTATTCCCTGGGTACCAGGAAGACAAACAGTTTTGGTAAGAATACTGAGAGGACATAAACAGAAACTGGGGTGGAAATTAGCTTACATAGTTAGACAACTAAAAGTAGATCTTAACACCTAGATATCTACATGTGAGTTTGATACCAAAGAACATGTCTACCTTCAGGTGGGCTGGGTAGCTCTCAGAGCACCACTGAGTGTTTTGACCAGGTTGCTGGTGACTGTGATGGGGATCTAGACAATGATGTTCAGGTGTGTAAGTCCACGGCTGAGTTCCACCATTGATGTCCAGGCTCTCAGCCCAGTTATGCCTGGAACTTTGCTAGCACAAAGCACTCACATCGTTCCAGCTAGGAACAAGGAGGCAGAGCCTATCATGGAGAAAAACATGACTGGAATAAGGACGACACCAGACTCTTCCAGGTCTGAAAATACGTTTGATTCAAAGTAGTCCTGGTGTGCTATGCGCTTATATTTTGTCAAAGACATACTTGTCTTTTTGACTAATCAGTGCAAGAGAAGTTTTCTATGGCACTTTATGTCGGCTGCAAAACAATAGGAAGTGGTTCCATGTAAGTGATGACTCCATGTGACACGTGACTTTGATCGTTATTTGGAAATAACAATTGTCATTACTATACAACAGTTTACACTAAGCCTTCTGCAAACTTCGCTATGGAGTTGGTAAGTCCACTGAGAGATGAACCCATTTCCCTTTGCAATATTGCTGAACCAAGGCTAGTCGATAGAGCCCAAAGAGATTCTTACATCTGACCCTTTTTTATTCCAGGGAGGTGGTATCTTATAATGCTGTGTGTGGCAGTAGTTCAGTTGTAATTAAACAGGAACTGATAGTGAAGTATAGAACCACTTCTTACTAGGACTGCTAATTAGGCAGTAAGGAAGGTATCATGAAAAAATAATGACCACTTCACTAGTCCCTAGAGTTTCCTGGGGTGGGGAGGAGGGGCAGCAGATTGAAAACACAGTTAAGATGTTCCACCTATTCCTTATGGGCATTTCGAAACCAGGGCAAGAGAAATGCTGTTTGGGTAAAATTGCCTGCATTTTCAAAGGTAAGGCATATTGCTTATATGGATTTCACTTGAAATAGAGGGCTTATAGATTTCAAAATAACTTTAGAAATCTACCTGGTAATATTTGCTCTTAAATGAAGTAAGACAACTGATGCTGAGTTTCCTACAAGGAAGGCACCGTGGTATCTAGACAAAACCAGTGAAAAAACTTTTTTAGACTATTTAAACTGCTATTACCTTCATAATCCTTACAGAAGGTTCATGCCGTGTAGCAGAGTCTTGGCTCAGAATTGTCAGCTCTTGTGTCCTGCACCACACTTTGAACAGGCTTTTTCTGATTAATGGGTTAAGAGAGTGTTGCTGGGTGAAATGACTGCACGCTTACCCTGCTGACTCTGCTGGGGTGGGATTATCCCTGCTGGAGGAGCACAAAGGACAGCTGGAGGCAGTGATATTTTAAAATGGCACCACAAAATTTTCTGAGGTTACCTGTCAACACACCTTCATCAGGACATGTAGATCTCCACCAGGTTTGGGAGCAAGCTCTGGAACCAGAAGCCCAGTCATGTCAGCTAAACACACCAAGGTTACTAAACCCACTGAGAAGGATGTTAGTCAACTAAGAAATTGGTGTGTGGGCTTGGTCTACACAGCTGCTCCAAACTCTCTTGCTTGGCCAGAGATTTCCCAGGTCTCTTTGTAAAATACATCATGCACCCAACAATGAAGGGAAGACCCAGTGGAACAAAGCATGGCAGCTATTTTAACATCGTAGCTGTACTGATAAAGAGTGAAAAAGGGGCAGGAAGCAAATAACAGAGTAATTTTGTCCCCTGGAAAATTCTGGGGCAATTTAGCTTTGCAAATACACTTCCTTACCCTACCCACTCCAACTAGAGAATAAATGCTTTCCTGTGAAAAAGGACAGATCTTCCACGGTGACAAGTAATTGAAACCTTAGTTTTGTGTTCCAGCTGCAAAAACATTTCTAACTATTACTTAATGCTTTTCTTTTTCTTCTCATTCTGCTTTTTGCTTGAGGTTTCCTTCCTCTGTGCCCTTCTATTCTCTTGAGGTTACTGCATGCTGTGAATCACTGTCCCTCATCAGATGAATGTTTTATTACCTTACTCCTTAGTCTTTTCTTTTGACAACTTTTATTTTCTTTCACTTTTTATTTTTTTTTCCCCTTGTTTTGTTTTGTTTGTTTCCATAAATAAATCTGTATTAACTGGGGTTCTTCCAACAGAAGTCCACAACTGGTGCCACAAGCACTAAGAAGAGCTATTAAAGTTTTTCAGCTGTTGGGAATTCTCCCTTTCATGCGTTCTGTTTTTAAATATATGATGATGAGGTTATTTATTATTTACAGTATGATTTGTTTTATTATCCTTCATTACTCCCAACAATGGTAGAAGAAGGCTGAGATGCTGGGAAGCCCCAGCATCTTCCTGGAGTTCCTATCCTTTTACCATGCATTATAAATCAGATAATGAATTACTAATGGACCAATTTCTGAACAAGTTAGACACTAGCTATTCTGCTAATACTCCTAATGTTTTCTTTAAAGACCAAAATGCTGATACGGCCAGGAAAGCTTTTCAATAATTCTGCAGCATGCAAACTGTGCAAAGAGTGACCTCCAGGTCTTAGATAAGAGCAGCGTGGCTCCTGCAGAGTCAGACAAAAGATTAAACCTTTTTGGCTCATCTGCCTTCAAAACCCACAAGATTCCCATTTTAATAGCTATGTCTTGTTTATAGAGCAGCTGCCTACAGGGCTCACCCTGGGTATACTGGACACTTGGTATAAGGATCTCTTAATCTTTTTTTCTTTCACTTCAGCAGGCTTTGGGTCTTCCTTTGCTCACCCCCTGAATTTTTTTCCCTTAGATCCCCACCTCTCCATCACATGTTTCCCAGTCCAGCATCCCCCACAGCCCTTTTCCTAATTTTAGGAAGGAACTTCTTGTTCAAAGTGTGCTGTGCTGACTTCTAATGCAACTGTGCTTATGATAAATGCTAAAACAGAGGAGGATGCATCTCCTTTCTCAAAGCATCTGCCTTTGAAGGAGCAAATTCAGGCCTCCAGTTCCCAGAGCTTGAAGTGTTCTTTAGCATGCACTGTGTCTTTTGGGAACTGTAATCTGTGGTATATATACGAGCCCTGGAGTCATCTCACTTCACTTCCTGCACCTAACTGAAGCACATGGATGTCCTAGGCTTCTTCTCTTAACACCAGTGAAAAAGATAGATATCTGCACAGGGCATTTTATTCAATCCTAAAGTCTAATTCATTTCCTGGAAATACCTCCTGAGATTGTTAACAGTAGAAACTGTCCAGAATGGCCAAATTTCTTCCTGAGATTTCTTCTGTAGGAAGGATGACTCCATTCCCCAGGGATCATTTCTGAGTATTCAGAATTGACCAAAATACCTCCCTCAGACAGCTGGGGACAATTTCACTTCCCATTGCACTGTCCAGGAAACAAATACACTACAGTTTTTCTTTTGCACCTAGTAGCTAGCAGCAACAGAAAGCAGCAAGAGAAAAAAAATCTCCTGCTATATTTAGCTATTTTTGTTCCAAGTATTATTATTCATAAGACTATCTTAAATGGGAAATTAATAAGAAAATAATACATTACACTCCTTCTGTCACAGAGATGTGTGAAGGGCTTGGTGGAACACTTCCAGCATTTGCCTGAAAACCTCACTATTTAGTGCACTTCATTTTAGCACCAATTCTCTCAAGAAATTCTCGCTGCAATTAATTCAAGCCATCTAAATTTAAAGCATCCTAATTAGGCAGCCATCAAAAGAGAAAATCTATCCTTCCAGGAAATTGGAGCCTTAAATGTAGCTCTCATAATTTAACTGTTTGGATTTTTAAAGGGAAGAAAGGTATTTCGAGGCAGAAGCTTCCTGGGCTTCATAGATATATGAGCTCAGACACCCACCTACAGACAGCATAAAGGTCTGTAGTGGTCTGGGTTAACAATGTGACTTCTGCTACATCTTTACCTTCTTGTTGCAGTTAAAAAGTTTAGGTAGTGTTGCAGAAGGTGCAGAACTGACAGAACAAACTACTTTCCCTTGTAGAGAGCTCGTGAACTGTAAAGCATTGAGACTGGATGTCTCGAATTAAGTAAGAGTTAAAGGATACATGCAGTTTCTGTCAAGGACTCACAGGAGTCATGATGTGCTCCCAAACTAGCTGATAGCTGTTTGCAGCACTTCATGTGTCCCACAAGCTCCAAGAAGTGAATTTCAGAAAACTATGTGGGATCTCCTCGTTTTGCTCTTTGACCAAAAGAAGCTCATTAAACTCAATTCAATTACAAGTTTCCTCAAATAAATTCCAGTTGCTCTTTTGATTATTAATTTTTATCCACTGATGGCCTAAAATAAAACTTGTGAGGATTTAAACTGGAACTAATGGGGTTGCAGGCTTTCCCCTACCCCACTACACTACCCGATGAGGCAAGCTGCCAGCTGGATGTCTTGTCCTATGAAGAGTTTTGAAACGGGAATGTTTCTAAACTGCTTGTCCAACACTTAAGTGGAAAGTCATCTCTTTTTTTCCTCCTCTTTGAGCCGTTCATAGAAAGAGATGTAGAAAAAGGAATTTACATGAGAATTTATAATTTTTGACCTGTTCTGTCTCCAGCTTCCAAACACAATCTTTTCTTTACAAACATCTGAAAGTCTCTGAGATACCTTAATGAAACTTACTGGGTAAGGCAAACTGGGTTAATTTAAAAACTTGAATTGGAGAATGATGTATTTCTCCTTTCCCCTCCCCCAATACCATAAACATGACACAATGAGATGAGTGAATATGGACAGCAGGATACAAGGAAAACAACATCTGAAGACTTTTTCATTCAAATGAAGTTTGGAATTGAATTAGCTGACAGATCAGATAACATACAGTCATAAAGATACAGTTGACCTGCACCTTAACAAAGGAGAATCAAGTTGAATTAATCATATAATATGTGATTTATGTTCTAATCTCCTCAAGTATTTTTTTCTTCCCACCATTCCCACTAAAATCTACATCAATCCATTCCAGTGTTAGTGAATCTAATATGTACTATAATATGCGTCGATTTTGAGGCAGCAGGTATGAGACCTGATTACTCTACTTGCCTGATGGAGGATAACATTGCAGTTGTCAGATTAATGTCAACCTGAAAGACATACCAGCAATTACTATTTTTAATGGCTTATTTTCTTCTTCCTCCTTTGTAATGCTTGAAACTTGTAGATCTTTATTCTTATTTATTTTTTTATAAAATGTTCTTATTTATTTATTCTTATTTATTTTATTTATTATTCTTTATTCTTATTGCACCTATTTAGTGCTTTTCTGTTTGGGGAAATGCCTGGGAGTCCTTTGAACTCATTATCAATCCAAGTTTTATAATTTGTTCTTAAGTTGTCACTATTAAATAATATGTATGGGATTTCTTTCTGAGTTGCCCTAGAATTCATATACAATAAGAAATATGTCAATCAGAAGTTTAAAGAAAAATGACCACCAAACACCTCATCTGCAACCTGCAGGTTCTCTTTCAATCTCTCTTCTTTTCCTTAAAATGATCAAACAACACTGAAACTATCAAACGTATTGTGAAGGAAAAACAAACACATTTTTGTCTCAGAAAACTATTATTTTATACTGTTATGCAATGTATAAAGAAGCATTTTTGAGAGGAAACTTTTCTGTAAGCTTAAGTACAATAAGGAACTGTATTTTTACAATCTGTGAATAGTTTTTAATGTCTGTTTCATATCTAATCATTAGCCTCTTAAAAACAGCTACTACTTTGCTATGGAATTTCCTTTCATGCAACATCTATGACTTAGAAGACAGATATTCAGTGAAGTAGAGCTATATCAAACTTTCGGTTGTAACAGATCAGATAACATGGCTAAAGGAGATGAGGTTATTGCAATGATCTCTATCCAGTGACAAAGCCATGAGTCAATGGCTTGAAATCATTAATAAAATTTATATTAAAGTGAGTTTTTATTCTTGCAAATAACCCAATAGATGATGATGGTAAGTATAAGCTAGTATCTCATGTGAGGAAATTTTGAGTATATCCCATCACAGCTGTCAGAACAGAAATTTGGAATCTAATCATGTCGTTGCATTTTTACTTATATTTCTTTTTTCACCATTATTTTGGCTTTTTCTGCAGCTAAACTCTGTTGGATCACCTGTTGTTCTTTTCAGTGATAGAACTGCTTTACTCCTCAGTGAAGGAACCCATATGCTATGTAATCTGCTATTTCCTGCTATGGTTCTATCTCTATTCTTATTTTAGAGAATCAGGAGTCTTATACCCACTTCCCTATTAGGCAAGATAATCTCAATGTAAATTTTGGGAAAGTATGAGCTAGACTCAGGAGCTGTACGTTTGATTCCCAAGATGCCCATCTTGACTGACAAGATTAAAATGCTAAAAATCAACAAAAGAAGACTTGTTTTTAAATGTTTACGTAACTTCAGAACAAGAAACAAATAACAACAATCTTGCCATCTGCTTCATACATTTTAAAAAAATGATTTTTAGAAAAATGAGTAAGGGAAAAATTATCAAGGAAGAAGATGGAAAAATGTAACCCTTGAGGATTAAAATTAAATTAATTCTCTGATACCTACAGAATAAATGGTGAAATAGTTGATCCTTAGTTTTATATTCCAAGGGGTTTAAGCACAATATTAATCAAGTACTTACCACAGATACTCCAGGAGTGCCAAGTTTCCTGTAATACAGCTACAGCAAAGTTTAGGTAAGACTATGAGATTGGGATATGCAATCAGTTTAATGGACTTGCCCACTTCCCTCTGTTTATTTTCATCAAAATATTTAAATCATCTAAACTTTTTAAAAAAAAGTAAACGCTCATTTACTATCAAAATAGATAATCTATTTTCTTATTAAAAATATGAAGAAATAACGCTGCACTGCACATTTCTGTTTGAAAAGAAGAACCAGCAACATTGGTTCACTCAGGAAAAAAAGTTTTCGAATCTGATTCTGGTAACAAAACTATTATTGCTTAATGAAATGATTATGGATTGTATTTATGACAAGAGTTTTCAGAATCTTAAAAAAAAAAAACAGAAAATTATTATTTCAGAAGAATAATGCTTTCCATTTGAACAACAAAATCGAAACCAGCTCACTGGAAAAGGGTAGAAGAAAATTCAAAGGAAATAATTTTAAGATATTAATAGATTTTTCTTTCAATTTTTGTAAATATTTCAATGAAAAGATAAAACATGGTTCATTTCCAGAAGATTTTTTCAGCATATTAATTGTTTTTAAGAGTTTCGCAAAACAAATTGTTTCTCTAACATTAATCAACATACGAAATATTCTATAAGCAGATGGGAGAAGTCTCACGATCACTAGCCTTTGCTCTTGTGGGGGACTATAACTTACTGGATGTTTGCTGGAAATACAACATAGCAGAGAGGAAACAGTCTCGGAGGTTCCTGGAGTGTGTGGAAGACAAATTACTGACACAGCTGGTGAGTGAGCCAGGGAAGGTGCCCCACTGGACCTGTTGTTTGAGAACAGGGAAGGACTTGTGGGTGATGTGATGGTTGGAGGCCATCTTGGCTATAGTGATCATGAAAGGGTAGAGTTTTCATTTCTTGGAGAAGTAAGGAGGGGGGTCAGCAGAACTCCTACCTTGGACTTCCGAAGGGCAGACTTTGGCCTGTTTAGGAGCTTGGTTGACAGAGTCCCTTGGGAGGCAGTCCTGAAGGTCAAGCAGGTCCAGGAAGGCTGGATGCTGTTCAAGAAAGAAATCTTAAAGGTGCAGGAGCAGGCTGTCCACATGTGCCAAAAGACAAGCTAGCGGGGAAGAAGACTGACCTGGCTGAACAGAGAGCTTTGGCTGGAAGTCAGGAAAAAAAAGAGAATTTATGATCTTTGGAAGAAGGCGCAGGCCACTCAGGAGGACTACAAAGATGTCGTGAGGCTAGGCAGAGATAAAATTAGAAGGGCCAAAACCCAAATAGAACTTAGTCTGGCTACTGCTGTAGAAAATAGTAAAAAATGTTTCTATAAATACATTAGCAACAAGAGGAGGGCCAAGGAGAATCTCCATCCCTTATTGGATGTGGGGGGAAACATAGTGACAAAGGCTGAGGAAAAGACTGAGGTCTTTAATGCCTTCTTTGCCTCAGTCTTTAATAGTAAGACCAGTTGTTCTCTGGGTACCCAGCCCCCTGAGCTGGAAGACAGGGACAGGGAACAGAACGAAGCCCTCATAATCCAAGGGGAAATGGTTAGAGACCTGCTATGTCACTTAGACATGCATAAGTCTATGGGTCTGGATGGTATCCACCCAAGGGTACTGAGAGAGGTGGTGGAAGTGCTCACTGAACCACTTTCCATCATTTATCAGCATTTCTGGCTAACTGGGGAGGTCCCAGTTGACTGGAAGTAAGCAGATGTGACACCCATCTATAAGAAGGTTTGGAAGGAGGATCTGGGGAACTACAGGCCTGTCATCTGACCTTGATGCCAGAGAAGGTTGTACAGCAGATCATGTTGAGTGCCATCATGTGACATGTGCAGGACAATCAGGCAATAAGGCCCAGTTAGCATGGGTTTATGAAAGGCAGGTCCTACTTGATGATCCTGATCTCCTGTGACAAGGTGACCCATTTACTGGACGAAGGAAAGGCTGTGGATGTTGCCTATCTAGACTTCAGTAAAGCCTTTGACACCGTTTCCCACAGCATTCTTCTGGAGAAACTGGGTACTCATGGCTTGGATGGGCATACACTTCACTGGGTGAAAAAATGGCTGGATGGCCAAGCCCAAAGAGTTGTGGTGAATGGAGTTAAATCCAGTTGGCAGCTGGTCACAAGTGGTGTTCCCCAGGGCTCAGTATTGGGGACAGTTCTCTTTGATATCTTTATCAATGATCTGGACAAGGGGATTGAGTGCACTCTCAGCAAGTTCGCAGATGACACCAAGTTGTGCAGGAGCATTGATCTGCTGGACAGTAGGAAGGCTCTGCAGAGAGATCTCGACAGGCTGGATTGATGGGCAGAATCCAACTGTATGAGGTTCAACAAGGCCAAGTGTTGTGTCCTGCACTTGGGGCACAGCAACCCTACGCACCGCTACAGGCTGGGGGAAGAGTGGCTGGAAAGTGCCTGGTGGAAAAGGACCTGGGGGTGTTGGTCGATGGCCAGCTGAATATGAGCCAGCAGTGTGCCCAGGTGGCCAAGAAGGCCAACAGCATCCTGGTTTGTATCAGATATATTGTGGCTAACAGGACTAGGGTAGGGATCATCCCCCTGTACTTGGCACTGGTGAGGCCGCATCTTGAATCCCGTGTCCAGTTTTGGGCCCCTCACTACAAGAAAGACCTTGAGGTGCTGGAGCGAGTCCAGAGAAGGACAACGAAGCTGGTGAAGGGTCTGGAGCACAAGTCTGATAAGGAACAGTTGAGGGACCTGGGGTTGTTTAGTCTGGAGAAAAGGAGGCTGAGGGGAGACCTTATCGCTGTCTACAGCTACCTGAAAGGAGGTTGGAGCGAGGAGGGTGTTGGTCTCTTCTCCCTGGTAACAACTGATAGGACAAGGGGAAATGGCCTCAAGTTGTGCCAGGGGAGGTTTAGATTGGATATCAGGAAAAATACCTTCACTGAAAGGTTTATCAAACATTGGAACAAGGTGCCCAATGAAGTGGTGGAGTCACCATCCCTGCGGGTATTTAAAAGCCGTGTAGATGTGGTGCTGAGGGACATGGTTTAGTGGTGGACTTGGCAGTGCTGGGTTAACGGTTGGACTCAATGATTTTAAAGGTCCTTTCCAACCAAAACAATTCTATGATTCTATGATTTTGTACCAGTTGGAAACAATATTGACAAATAATATTCATTTTTCAACTAATTGGCCAATATTGAGAAAAAAAATCCTTCAGAAATCATATGTTCTTTGAAAGAAAGAATGAACAATAGTCCATCTAGTAAAACAGGGTTAATAATTAAAGAAATAAGATTACGATTTGAAGTCTTTTCACAAGCCAGAAGGAGGACATCTACGTGTCCCTCACAGAAATTATAGTTCAGCTTTTGTCCTTAGTTCGATAAAGTCAACACTGCTGCTGCACAGCAGTTCTCACCTCTGCACACAGCTTCACCTGTCACTCTGGGCTCCAGACGTGGTGTACTTTGAGACGCTCTTTTCTTTACGAGAATAATTCATTGCCTGTAAATTATCAAAAATTCATTGGGGGGACTTTTTTGTCAATTAAATTCAGCTTCCAAAAGAAAATTTCATTAGTTCTCCATTGGAAGTTAAACCCAGCCACAGAAGCTTTATAATTTATAGCAAACTTATGTTTCAGTGTGGTTCTGATGGAAGATGTGCAACAAGCTGTATTATTGAAGTCCCAATGGGGCACATGTGGCCAGGACCATACTACAGAGCAATGTGAACTGAGCGTGATATGCCTTCTAATTCTCCTGTCTCTGGAAATGAATGCAAAGCTGTTATTTAAGCGCTTCTGCTACTACATACATACATTTGTGAAGGATTAAAGAAGTACTAATTGAGAAAAAAGCACATGGATGTTTCAGGAGCAAATGACATGGAATAAGAAGGAACTGTGAAAATACTCGAAGAGTATCCAGCAAGTCTGGTAATAGTTACTTTTGAAAAAAGCCAGATAGATTTTTTTAAATAGTATTTAGAAGAAAATAAAATAAAAAGGTGATATTATTCCACAGTTTCTGCTTACATTTGATACTTTGAGGATAGCTAAGACTTGCCTCATATTTACTACTACTTACACAAGACATGGCACTGAATAATAGCAATCATCAGAAACACTACAGCTTCCTAAGCCTCCTTTCAGTGAAAGCTTGTCCTGGGAGCAGCAGAAGGTACTTTAATCTCATAATCCATGTGACTTTGCCCTAAAAAGGATGAAGTGTGTTTCCATTAGCTAGGTCCCTGCTGAGACTGTTATAAGGACAACAGTAGGAAACAGGTTCCTCTGACACGCCTTGGTGTCCCTGACAATGGGCACCACCAGCTTCTATTCACTGTGAAGTGAAAACCACCTTCACTGTTCACACGGATGCAGGTCTGAAAAGCCACTGCCTCCCATCACCCTGCACTTAGCAGAGACTGTTTTCCAGTCGAGAAACATATAGTTCTTGAGTTTCTGGAGTGAATATCTCTCCCACTCCCTTTGTGCCTGTATAACATAAGTGCACATGAGCAACGTGTTGCTTTGCCTGTAATTCGTACTATTGTTTATACATATCAGAGTTCATTTTTCTCATCCATCACAGCCTGATTAATGGTTGCAAGGCACATTAACAAATTAGCAACGACTTGATTCTATTGTAAGTTAAATGATCAGGAGGTTCTCCAAGACTATAGAAATAAAAAAATCAGAAATGTACTTAGGAAAAATTATCTAAGTTAATTACTAACTATTTGTGTTTGTCTCACCTGCAAAATTATACATATAATAACCTGAAGAGGCCAGATTTGTTTTTCAGAGTTATGATAGTTTGTCTTTAATCAAATTATGTTCAGAAATATACTTTCTAATTTGATTTTTAATGACCAACTGAAGGATGGACACAGAAATTCCTGCTTTTGTAAATCAAGATAGAGCAGCTTATGAAGTTTTTGTCTAGTTTTTTCATTATTGCTGTGAAGCTGTTTGCTACCATTCCCAGAGCTGAACTGCGATAACATGTACAAATATTCTCAGTCTGCTTCGGTGAAATGTTAGATAGACTGGTTTAAATTACCAGCCTCTCTGACTTAAAGGTCTATTAAGCCAACTGACCACACTGAAATCGATTAGAAGCAATCATTTGATCTGTTACTGTGACTCAGCTAGGAAGATGGTAATGAACTAATGGCAGTCAACAACAGTCTTAAATCTCAATGGTTGCTTTTTTCACCGAGATCATGTACTTATGCTTTGATTTCCTGGTGTAGAATACATTCTTAATGTATCTCATGTTAAGTTTCTCACTGTCTTTACAATCCAGTGTTTGCTATTGCAAATATCACATCAATTAATATTTATATGTTTTTTTACACACAACATTTTATAAAAACTCATAGTTTGGCCAAAATGACACCCTACCATTTCTAGATTACTGAGATATGTTCCCTGTCTACACAGTTTATAGAAAATAGATAACTTAAAATATTAGTAAGTATTCAGTAATTCTTCTGTCAAAGGGCAGAACACTCCATTTTTTAATTTCTCACTGTGAGCCAAAAATTCAACTTTATCACTGTAAAACTTGCAATATACCCATTATCTTCAGATTAAAGCTAAAAGCTTTTGATATGACAAGCAGGTAATTCATCCTGTTTATCATCTGACAGCTAATTCCCTTTTTCTCATGCTGCAATAGCGGAGTACAAGTGTTCATTTTGTCACACTAGCTTTACCCTCCCTGAATTTCTTTCCTTAACGCATGTTTGTATTAATCTCCAGATTGTCTTCAAAGTGAGAAGGTGGATTATGTCCCTGCCAAAATTTTAGCACTTCTAAATAATTGATACAATCTCACTGGAGCTCAGAGAGAATTCGTAACCATTCCATCAATCTATTTTAAAGAGTGAGCACAGACTGGGGGAAGTGTGGGAAACAGAGATGGAAGGTAATTACTTTTAGCAATAAAATGTCTAGCTAGAATATCCAACTTTGACTTTAATTTTATAAATTTTCATTTGTCTCTAACTGCCTTTGTAAATGAATATACCAGTTGTCTGAGTGTTACATTTACCCCTTACCATATTTCTGCCTCCTCCCCTTCAAATCTGGCCAGACATCATGCAGAAATGGCAAAAAGCAGATATATGTTGGGCTTTGCAGCTGTAAACTCACTAGTTGAACAATGATTTTGCTTGTGGTTTAGAGGACTTCTCATTTAAAACAAATATGCATCAACTGGTCCTCTACTAGAGCTGGGGCTAAACAGTGAGAGAACTGGAATTTATTTATTCATTTATTTAGCTATTTTTCATTGGAAAACGAAAACAGAGTCCTTAAAGAGACAGATATGTTTTTCTTACTGAAATGAATTTCAGGTGATAAAGGATTCTTGTTGCTTTGGCAAGTTACTCAATTACCTGTGGCTCAGCTACTTAGCAATAGAAAAATATGATTCACACCTGTTCACTGACTTCATAGAATTCAGGTTAAATTCACAGATTCTGGTATAACACCAATTGGAGAACTATTGTCATAATCAACTGCACAGGGAAAGTTTCAGGTGTGGGGGACAACAGTGTTTGTTCTTGAAGGTAGCTCAAACCTCACTGACGCTGCCTGATGTCATGTTGGAGTTCACTCTTGAACTCCCCCTGAAACGTTACAAGTTCAACATTTACTGAGTAGTTGTAGAATCCGGATTTAGATCTGAATTTTAAAAACACTGTCAGGATGCAGGAGTGAGACCCTCCCTGAAAGTCACTGGGGATGCCCCCCCGCACAGTTACTGTGGATCACCTTGTCCCTAGAAAAAATTGATCCAGATAGAGGTATTAGAGCTTTGAAAGGAAAGAAAAGTAGGATGCTTTACCCAATATATATTACTTGTAGGTAAGGACTTGAAAGCAGAGACAATGACCAAGAATCTGGCATGCCCCAAAAACATATGAGTAATAAACTCCCCAACATTTCAGTGACATGTAGGGGACTGAAAAACTTTAAAAGTCTGGGTCGAGCTTCTCTAAACATAGCGGGGCCCAGAAACCAGCCTTTCAAATCGTACACTTTTTTTTGGAACATCTCAAATATTCTTATAAACATGGAACATAAATGACTTATGAAAGGATGTTTCAGTTGAGATGAAAAGGATCTTTTTGCAAGGAAATATCTCAGCTGTTTCAACTCACCATGCTTACATAGTCACCTCTCTTTTGGTTACAACTTCGCTCGGCAGTCTCTTGGAGTATGTGAACTGGGTTCCTTTCAAGTGAAACCATACTGGAAGACGTGCTTTAGAAAATGTGGTCCAGAAGCACACTGGTGCACACCAACACACTACTGATGGGTGCCAGAAATGGGACCAGGTCATATTTGAAGTAAACCCCTTTCAGTGTCAAAGGGTAGATGTCAGATCGACAACATCAGCTCTTTTGCTCTGTAGATCTGCTCTTATTAGGCTTCACTACCTGCTAAAGAGGATCTAGTCACCATGGTCCCCTGAAATCACATCAAGTGCAACTGACTTCTATGGGAGATGTTCTACTTAAGAGAAGATCTAATTAAGGACATGATAGAGGAAAACATTTGCCATATATGGGCCCCCTGCATCTGTTTATTCAGTGAGGTGTGTTGAATAAGGATCAGGTCTCAAATCAGAGCCTGTTAACACCAGAAGTTCTCAGCTTCAAAATGTCATTATATGGCTGAAAATTCTGAGGCCAAAATACTTCAGGAATCTTTTAAAATAAACAAGCTGCCCTATTGTTTTACAGCATTAACACACAGGACAGAACCTGTGCTAGTCACCTGTTGAGTAAGTACATACTCTTTACACCAGGACTTGCTGCAAGGAATAGAAGAACAAGTCCTGGAATCAGTTACCCTGCACTAATGCTGCTTTTCATGATGAGGCGGTGGGGTGGATGTGGCTGATATCTCTGATACTTACAGTTATTGAACCTGAGGCTTTGCTCTGCTGGAGTAAGCTGCCCTGGCTGCAGGCATTCCCCAGGTGACTGTAACAGAGCTCCAGCAATCCAAGGATGTAGTCTGTGTACCTCTCACAAAATCCTTTGAGTTATTTCCATCTTAAACAACATCTTCTTCCTCTTCCCCTCCCCCTCCATTCCTACTTGTAAGAAAAGACAGTCAGTCCTTTTTTGAACCTTTTATTTTTAATGCCCTGTTTTTTCATCTGAGTGTAACAATGGAGGATGATTGAAGAGCTGAGACCCAAAGACTCTTCAATTTTCCAAATTGGTTTAATTTGATGAAGAAGGAATGCTACATTTTGTTGAATTATATTATGATAAAGAGGAGCTGGTAGCTTCTCAGCACGAATCTGAAAGCAAATTATTTCCACAAAAAAGGACGATGTATTTAACCAGGCAAGTAATTATGTTGTGGTACTACTATCTCCCCTGCTTCAGATTAGTAAAAGAATTCAATTATCACTCCATTAGATCAAAAAATAATTTTAGCGATACATTCAAATTGAATTCATTTATTACTAAGCATGCTCTGGATTAACCTTCATGCATTTTGCTGATTACAATCTTCAGTCAATACTTTTACTTAAAAATCTACATTAACTTGTTACAAATTTTATTTTATGTTAACATACTGTGTTATTGATTTTTCTGATGCATTATATTAGAAATCATATTTAATTTTCCAGATCAGATAAGTGAGTTTCTCACACAGTTTAATAAAATCACTGTTTTTCTGTTATTTCGCCTTCCTGGCCCGCTTTCCAGGTAACAATTATATTTCCATGACCCTCTTGAGATGTTGTAAGGTTCAGAGATAGAGGAAATAAAATTCTTCCAAATCAAAAAGGAAATAATATATTTGTTTTATAAATCTTTTGTTTGTTTGACTTTTACAATTTACATTTTGCCTAATAATCTACATGACTCCCTGTCCCTTTCCTTCTCTCCCACGACTTGATGCAGCAGTCTAGAGTCCCATGTAAGAGTAAAACTGTTGCAGAGGGGAAATTAGAACAAGACTTTGGTCACCTTGATAGCTGTAGTTCAATATAGGGGTAATTTGGTGAAATGTACTAGCCTGCAGATGAGACTAGATGAACTAATAGCATTTTCTGTCCTTAAGCTCCATGAATCTAAGAATAGCAGCTAGCAAGGATCCTGGGCTTACATGACTTCATCCCTGAGAAGTAGCTGCTTGCAGGCTGGTCCAGCCTCTGCAGCTGCAGGGCTCAACCTTGAGCTGTGTAACCCTGTTCCTACAAACCTCCTTCCTTTCTGAGCTTTCTTACTTTGGCAGCTCCACCTCCCAGGCCTGTGTTGGGATGAACCTATGGTAAGTCGCACCTCCATGTCAAAAGTGATTGCATTTGGTTTTGTATAGGCTATTTTAGGTGTAAGAGGTTGGCTGTGAGAGGCTTCCATACTGCCCCAAGAGCCGTGAAAATGCCTTCTCAGCATAAAGTTTATGTTTGAAAGCTTTGTATATTCCTTAATGACATTCATTTCAGTGTTTTTAATTTCTTGGAGATCAATTACTTGAAAATCAAGTAGTTTGGGAGACAGTGGATTTTCAGTCAGGATCTTTATCTAATAAATTGACCCAACAAAACAATAAATGTTCCACAGGGGGTTTACTTCCATGAGTAGATTCAAAGGCTCATGCCCAGACTCTGCCCCCGAGCATGCATCTGTGCTTGTACATACATACATAGAAAATATACATATACTAAATGAACTTCATTGACCTTAAATACAGCTTAGGTTACGTGAAAGGAACAAAAGTGTGATTGTCAATTTTTGTAACTGGGTTAGATGAACATATTCATGGATTTTCTTTGCCATTGATTTAAGCAACAGAAAGACACCTACCTTCAGTCCTCAGATTTGTACTAGAAACATCTTTTAGTATTAGATATCAATTTGTAACTAAGTAAATATTTACCGTTTGTCTAGTTCATAATCTATTTAACATATGCTTTACTGCTCCTATATAATAGTCACACAATCAAACTATTAACTTGGAGTTTTGTACTGTATTAAATGAAGTTCTATGGAATTTACAGTCTTTATGCAGTTAACTTTCCCAATCGAAATTTCATTCTAAAGGAATCAAATCAGTCCTTACAATTGTTTTCCTCCAAACCATGGTGTCTGGCATTTTAATACATTGAATGTCCCTGATTCTCCAAACGGTTTAAAAGAAAAACATTACGTCAACAGGCTAAAAGGAGCTTATCCATCTCTTTCAGAATTCTTAAGGGTAAGTTTTCTGACCCCTTTTTTTCAAAAAAAAAAATCTATCATAGTTGTAATTAATATTCTCATCTTATTAGTTGATGAATTTAATGTCTTTCATACTTATATGATAGAGAATAAAATCTTGCTTATTTTTAGTTATAGAATAGACATAGCTACTAAACACTTCAGCAAGAATTAACAGTTTTATTTTCTGTATTTCGTAAGGGTTATATATAAAGGTATGTCTCAAATATACTTCAAATTCTTTATAAGTTACCTTATCTGCATGCACTCCAAATTTTTCCTGTGGTCTTTTAAATTAACTAACCCATTTTCTGCAATTCAAAAATGACTATAACTTGGAAGCCACGTCTGTTTTCCTTTTTGTCCCTTTGTTGCCATTTGTTATCTGTTATTTTTATTTATTGCTGTCCCCACCACAGAACTTAGGTGCGTGATATATTTTTAGCAAAATTATAGTCATCTTTGATAGCTGAATTTTTACTTTTTCACAAATAAAACTTTGAAAACTCTTAGTTAATTAATGTTAATTAGGGCTTTTTCCTATTCAATTAAATTCCTCATCCATGGTATTCGTAATTTCTCTCCAGTTTGGACAAATAACTTATCTGAAACAGAATTTACCTGTGAGGAGAAAAGCTATGGATGAAGCTCATCCCATTTGTGCTCTAGTAGTTGTCAAGCTCAAAATTTTCACCATCACTTGACACAGACATAGTTCAGCTGTAATATTTTACATCTTACCATCCTTATACACAACATTAAATGTATTTTCACTACTGGAAGAGTAACCCAGGCTTCCTATCTTTTTTATTTTTTGGAGTTATTTGGATCATAAAGGATGAAAAGCCTCTTGATAGCTCATTGCTTTGTAGTCTCAGGAAGTTCCAGCATGGTCCATCAGTTCCTGCTCTGCTCCTCTAGACAGGATATCAAGTGCTTGACACATTCAGGACTTCCAGTCAGATGGAAACTTCTCTGCACCTTTCAGATTCTTGGTTGCTGCTAGATATTGCTGTCTACTGTTTCCTTATCCACCTCAGTGCCACTCAAAAACACCTCTGGGAATGATCTCCTGAAGTGACTTTCCAGTTAAACTTATCTTATTTAAAACCTGCAAAGCACTGAAATTTGTTTTCAGGACACATCATTTCTCCCCAGCACGACCACTAGATTTTTGCTTTGTGTCTCGTAAATCTCTGGCTTGCTAAAGAGAAGAAAATATTATATATGTGCAGTAGATCACATCAATTTTTCCTTTACTGTTTGTGTTTGTTGTCAGCTGCAAAGTCCAACAGGAAACAAGAGTAAACAGTCTCTTAAACTTCCTCTTTGTGATTCCTGTTAGTCTATGTCATATGCTGGCTTGGCAGGGGATTTATCAGAAACTAAATTTCAGTGCTCAGTTTTATTGCCTTATCTAACTTTAAACAGTGTTTGAGCACTTGTATATTAACATCTTGAGAATGAATTATGTCAAAATGTCCCAGAAGTGGATGACTTATGTATGAGCCACTCACAGCTTCATTTCAGCTGTTTCTGTCAGGCTGTGGGCATAGGCAATCTCCCCAGCTATGGAAAAAAAACAATAACACAAAACAGACAGCTACACGTCAGCTGGAAAAGTCTTCTCTCAAGCTAAAGCCATTAAGGTCTGTCACACATAAGACCAGCAACAGAAAAGTGTGCAAGGGAAGTAGAAATATGTGTGGAAAAGTAATGACGGAGTGGACAGTGTCATGGGGAACAAGGGGGGACTTTCTGCCTCTGCTGCCAGTGTAACACAGCTACTTCATAAGCTAGAGCAAAGTTGCTTGCTGATAGTCACTTTTAAAGAGTTGCCATTTGGAAGCAACAAGCAGCGTATGTTTCTTGATATGAGCCTGTGGAGAAACATACTGAAAGCTGATTAGCTTTAATGTACACACAGACAACAGGGGAGTTGGGATGTAGCATGAGCGCCATACGTGTGGGGAGAGACTGAACATCATTACAAACCCAGCAAAGCTCTCTGGCTTTGTTTCCCTCTCACAATTTTGAGTGTTTAACTTCATGGCAATCGATGGGAACCCCAGGAAGCAAGGAGGCAGTGTAACCCATGCGGGGTGCGAGCAAACTGCTAGTCTCTTTCTTTTCCAAGGAAAATATGACTTTTCTCCAAGGTCAGCTGAAATTTTTCTCAACTATTCCAAAATATTTTAGAAATTTATATCCAAGAGCAGATATTAGACAAAATGAGAGTGAGCACCTTCATGTAATGGACAGACAGTCCTCCTTAGCTCTGTAAATTATTCCATGTCTTAAGCTTTTCCCCTGTATAAGACCTCTGCTTTATTTTTTCCTAAAAATATATTTCATAGTTTCCCATTTTATGTGGTGATATTGTATCGTTTCCCTGGGTTGTGTATTATCCTTTTTAAGGCAAGCACCATGTCTTGGTATTTTTTTTGCAGTTCAAAGAGTACCAAAATAACACTGGGTTGTTATTCTTGTAATGCATGTTGACCACACAACATTGGCACCAGCACATTGAAGATTATAAAGAACACTACATAGGCATTGCCATTATCCTTGCTAATTAATTGTCTTAATGTTTGCATTTCAAAGTTGTTGGTTTTTTGCCTTTTTTCTGTTCCAAGTAGGAAACATCCTCAGATCTCTTTCTCTTACAGACAAGTATCTGAATTTGAAACACTGTAATCTATTTGAAAGAAGGAAGAAAATTGTAACCATTGAGTTCAGCTTACACCAAAAAAAAAAAAAAAAAAAAGGGAAGAATTTTGCATTCATTGAGTTAACCACGCTGCACTAACACTGTTTCATTTTAATCTAATGCCATTCCTCCTCCTCTTTCTTTTGTCCTGGCAGAGTCAATTATAACCACAGATTGCTACATGGAATTGTAGCACTAGGGAAACTGTTAACACCTAGCTGCTCTGGCACAAGATCACACTAAACAGCTTATTAAGATTCAGCCATCAGCTCAGATGAGTTACATGCAGAAAAGGGCTGGGATTTACTTCCAACTCATTTAATTACAGAAATTGATGAATTCACGGAGCAAAGCCATGAACAGGAAGAATAACCTGACCTGACCACCATTTCATTTGAGATATCAAGATATTACAAGTAGGACTGTACCAAGAATCTATTAAGTTTTGAGGGTCTGAACAAACGAGACAATGGTAACAAAACTGTACATATTTTTACCCTGATATCAATAAAATTGAACAAAAAGGGCACTAGGATACTCTGGCACAAAAGAATTACAGACTTCTACACAACTGAAAATTCAATTGATTGCACTGAAGGATTTTTTACATTTGAATAGCTACCTAAACATTGCCTTACATCTAACTCCTGTAAAGCAGGTAAAGAGAATGGTCAATCAAAACATCCCACCTGACATGGTTATGCCAAGAATCTGGTCCAACCTGTTTTGGTGAGGTTTTGGATGGCTATAGTTGCAGTTAAAGTGTTTAAAATCCATAAAACATACAAAGCTGATGAGAACACAAGATTTTTCCCTCAGAGTACGCAAACCTGAAATAACATGAAAGGCTGAGTAACTATAAAGTGTATTATAGTTCTGGTAGGATCTTGTGGTGCATCAATCTATTTCCTGGCTGCTCCCTGTGAAAGCATGGCATTTATCACATGGTTTCACAATTTGTTCATTAAACTTTAATATGTCATATGCCTTGCTTTCCTGATATCCCATTACTGTTGATGTTAACTACAAAACCAAATACTAAACAAAGCTTTGGAGACAGCAAGCCCTCAGGAAAACAAAACAAGAGTAAAGGAAAACATAAGTAGGTATAACAGAACATGAAGAGGGAATAAGGACAAATTAGAGAATAAAAGTAACCACACTTAAAAAATGCAAACAGAAGTCCAAGATATGCTAATTAAAAAATGTCCTATTATGCAAATATAACACTAATTACTGAGCATATGTATTTGAATATCAGAAGGAAAGGAAAAAATATGTAACAGCTCCTGGTGCCATATTGAACATTTGAGTAATTTAGGATATTAATTTATAGTTCTTTTGGAGGTTTTTCCCCTGCTCTGAAGAGCATCCTTACTGCATACAAATGAAAAGGTCCAAAACTCTTTGCTGGAGGTTAATAGATTTGGGTTAAAAATTGTTAAAAAGATTTAACAAGTCAAATAGTTGCTGAGCTCTGTGGCATAGAATTAAAACATCAGGGCAGAAAAGGCAAGAAGATGATCTCAGTGAAATGAAGAAATTGAAAAAACAATGATTAAAAGAAGGATTATAATAAAAACCTAAACTAATTAGCTGGATAAAGAACCATAATGAGACAAATACTCAGCTTTTTAAGAAGGCATGCATTTCATATGTTCAGGTAGCAGTGTTTTAATCAATTTGGTATTATACTGAGAAGGAAAAAAAATTAAAAATCAGTTGTAGGTTTTTGTTTGTTAGTTTTAATTTCTTTGGGGTTTTGGGGGTGTTTTTTTTGTTTTGTTTTTTTATGAACAGGAGGTCCTTGATGGTAAAGTTAGCTCCATGAAGGCAATACCTGCATCCCATGTAACTGCCTATGTAGAGTTTAAACATAATTTCGTCTAATAAAAAGTATTTCTTTTGTCTT
This sequence comes from Nyctibius grandis, assembly GCF_013368605.1. Classification (NCBI taxonomy): domain Eukaryota; kingdom Metazoa; phylum Chordata; class Aves; order Nyctibiiformes; family Nyctibiidae; genus Nyctibius; species Nyctibius grandis. The sequence goes on along the minus strand of NC_090695.1, from coordinate 3,272,906 downwards.
CCAATACAGTGTTACCATGTGGGAGAGTCAATGTGATCTCTGGAGGCAGCAGGGAAGATGATGTAGTCTTTACCCTCCTCATCTGAAACTTGTGTCTATTAATCTTACTCTGAAGAATTCCTGACCAAAAAAGAATTAACTACTGAGACTAGGTTTCTTACCCCAGTTTCCAGCACAGCCCAAATACTAAAAAGAGATTAGTATGTTTTTCTTCTGCCTGCAGCACACCACAAAATGTATAGGACCATCAAAAGCTTACAGTTGTGGGCAAAATGGCATGTAACTTGCAGGAAGATGAATCACACTAGAGAAATGCATATCGTGAACATCATAAGAAGAATCATAGAATCATAGAACTGTTTTGGTTGGAAAGGATCTTGAAGATCATCAAGTGCAACCGTTAACCCAGCACTGCCAAGTCCACCAATAAACCGTGTCCCTCAGCATCCCTCAGGGATGGTGACTCAAGCACTTCCCTGGGCAGCCTGTTCCAGTGTTTGATAACCCTTTCAGTAAAGAAATTTTTCCTGATATCCAATCTAAACATCCCCTGGTGCAACTTGAGACTGTTTCCTCTTGTCCCATCACTTGTTACTTGGGAGAAGAGACCAACACCTGCCTCGCTACAATCTTCTTTCACATAGTCGTAAAGAGCGATAAGGTCTCTCCTGAGCCTTCTTTTCTCCAGACTAAACCACCTCAGCTCCCTCAGTCGCTCCTCATCAGACTTGTGCTCTAAAACTTTCGCCAGCTTCATTGCCCTTCTTTGGACTTGCAAATAAGAAGCTGTGATGAAATCTAACAGAAAAAAACATTACTGTGATTCAAAAGTCTTTTACAGAGAAAGCAGAAATACTTCCCTTGCCATCAAAACATATAATGGAGATACCTAAAAGGCTGATACTGTTTTGCAGTGCCTGAGGGGGGACACAGTTCCAGACTAAGACATTTAAGTGCCCGAGTGTGAAGGAGGTAGGAGTAAACCCTAGGTAGCCAAGATGTCCCTATGTGCTTGGCAGATACAACACGGGGCCCAAAAAAGACCCCTACCCTTTTGGAGTTGTGGATGTAAACAATGTGGGATACCCTGAAATGCCATACCTGGTACTATACATCTTAAATTTGAGCACTGCATCAGGTCCTTAAATAATCATAGCTGGTGGGTATAGAGGGAGCTAAGACACCTACCTCACATGCAGATACCTCTGTTTAGGCTATTTAATCTGAAGTAGAATCTTAACCCTCAAGCATTTCCTATGAATACACATTGAGAGAAGACCATATAGGAAACTGAGTTTATTTCTCTGAAACTTTACACAGTGACTGAAGTCTGAAATGCAAACCTGGAAGCAGGCCCAGCTCCTGTAACATGAAGGGCCAACCACCAGCTACCATAAGTTTTGACAGGTAAAGTAGATCCAGACTTCCTCCTGGGTGTTCTGCAATTGAATTCTGGACGTGGACTAAGGGAGAAAAATCAAGTCAGATAAAGATGTTTAGCAAATGCATAAAAATAACAGCCACGAATAAAACTCTTGTCGTGCTCCACTCTAGGGATCTTACCTGTCCTGTTCCTCTTTAGAAGAACCCAATATGATCACACAGACAGTGTAAAACAAACAGTCAAATGGAAAACTTATGTTTAGAATTATTTTAAGTCTTTTATTTTTAACAAAACTCAAGGGATGATGGGGAAGGGATTTCCTGAGAACTGGTAGAAAAAAAAAAAAAGACGAGATTCAACAGGTGCATCAATCAAGTCATTCTCTCCATCTAATCCTTTAAAGTGATTACCCTCAGGTTACCTGATTATCTCTCATCCAGCTGTCATGTCACACACTCAGGAGTGAAGAGATATCACAGTCACTTCAAAGGCTTTGGTTAGTTTTCTTCAAGAAAGTAGAATATTTCTAAATTATTTCTCATCAGTCCATGCCCTGATTACCTCTCCCAGCATCCAGACAGATGAGACTCCCTATTACTTTGATTTAGTGGAGACAATATTACAGAAATTTACTTTGGCAGGCATAATTTTATTTCTAATGTAACTATACTTTTGCTATTGGTTTTCAGTGTATTATAATAGCATTTATGCAGTCATGCACGCTACCTTCTCCACTCTTTTACCAATACGTTTTGTGGTCTTTCAGAGCACCACACTGAAAAAGCAATTGCACATGGTCATTTGCAAATTTTATGGCCAAGTTTTTTTATGTTTTCACCTGGACAAGATACCCACCATACAAAAGATGGAAAGGGATCTACTGGAAAAGCTGAGGAACCCATGGCAATGTGCTGTAAAACCTCTGAGATACCAGTCTGAGAACAACAATTCCCCAAAAATTTGTCTTAAGTGCTAAAGGCTCCACATGAAGTCCTATATTCTAAAACCATAGTACTGCATTACAGAGAGCATCTGCCTTTTTCAAAAGATTGTATGTTTTCAGCTCTTATGAGAGATATATGTTGCAAGTAAAACTAACATACAAATGTGAGCCGGCAAAAAGCTTAACACTATGACTTTATCTGGCAGGAAAGAGCAACCCCTTCACTCAGTCACTTAAACGCACCCACATGAAGCCTGTATTTAGGAGAAAGAGATTTCCTCAATCTGCTCTCATGACTGCTGCAAAAGCAGTCTTTGTATACGTACATCCATAGGAAAGAATGTCCTTGCCCAAAGATCTGTATGGACAAGATGGACGTAATAAAACAAAAAAAAAAAAAAAGGGAAAAACACTGTTGTACCTGTTTTTTTGTTTCTGGGGGAACTTTGACATAAGAAGGAACTGACTTTCCCAAGCGAAACAGAAAGCTGGTGGGAGATCTGGGAACTCCTCTTAAATGCTGTGAATGCCTTCATTCCATTTCTATCTCTGCTCTTTCAAGGTAGCCAAACAACCTGAATGATATTTATCCAGATACTAGTACAGAGAGAAGATTCACTCATAATACTGGAAAGAATACTATCTTACAGATTAAAAAAAAAAAAAAAATTAGTCAGAAAACTAAATCTTACTTGAGAAGAGATCATGCTGTGAAGAACAAAAAATGTTCCTTAGAATTATCGAAAAACCTAAACCAGATGGTGCTTTTCAGGCCAGACTGCTGCCCCATGATACATTGGGACCATATCCTTTCAGGACTCATGCCCTTCCCTATACCCTGAGGAGATAGCTAATTAGTGAGCAGTCTCAGGAATAATCTTTGAGTAATCCCTTCATGAGATTCTTTTACTCTGCAAAATTTTATCTGCAAAATAAGATCTAAAGTGGAAGAATGCATACTACAACTTTTCAAGCTTTTGTCGTCCTTGTGTCAGACTGGTCTCTGTTAAAACTCAAGCCTTGTTTCAAATAAGAAGTGCTGGATAACTTATCATGTTTTATTCATAATTATTACAATCTCTGATGACGTTGCCAAAATACAAAGTTCAATCTGTCAGCATGCCTCCTCTTTAGTTGTTGGTGTTCATTAAGGATAAAACTCCTTTCTCTAAACTCACCTTCCCCTCCCTGAAGCTGAAGATTGGCTTTACCCAATTTCAATCTTCCTTAACTTCCACTTCATCATGGGATGGGAGTTTCCCTTAGAGGATCCAGCCAGGGTGAGAAGTGGGGAGTGGCATCTGTGATTCATGCAATGCAACTTCAGTCCAAGACTTTGTGGATCTGTTCTCCATTCTGAACTGCAGCTTTACACGACTGTGGAAAACTAGAAGAAGATATTTTGGTCCCCCATTTAAGTTTCCTGAGTAGGACTATTTAAAATTCATGTACTTTAACTTCTTAGAAAAGGATATAAATGTAAAAATAATTTGATCATCACGTTGTATTCTGTTTGTGAGATAATCAAGGTTAGAGCAACTGCTTATCACCTAGCACAGAGAGCACAGTCGTCTCACCTTTCTACTAATCAAATCCTAGCTGAATTTGAAGAGCTTTGAAAAACAAATAACACTGCTGAGGGCAAACTGAGTTTTAGAAACATACTTTGCAGAGTAGATAGGACAGCAAGTAGAATGTTTTAAGAAAAGGCCATTTGCCCATGGGACCCCTTTGAAATATTTTTAGGAGTGAAATGTCATCATTATTTTTAGAAAATGAGAAAGAAGTTCCACAAATCTTGCAGGGAAATGATCATACACCATCAAAAAATGAATATCCCATATGTGGGCCTGTTTAAAAACTGATAAAATATGTAATCTAGAAGACAAATATGAAAAGCAGTGACATTTCTTGGTAGGAAAATGCATGTGGGGAATGGAATCAGATTCCCCTAGACGATAACAATCAGTTTGCAATACAGACAAATACTTTCTCTGTACTCAGGTGCCTCCATACATGAGGTTTAGCCCTTGCTCACTATGTTAGTTTCCAACAGAAGCACAGCTGTCAGGGCTAGAGGGGGTTTCACAGCCAGGTAATCTTTTCCCTACCACAATTGTACCTAAACATTTTTTGACAGAGATTCATCTAAGTAATTTTTTAAAATCTCCAATAATGGGGGATCTATAGTCTCTCTGTGCAACATATTCCCATCCTTAACAGTCCTTACAGTTAGGAATTTTTCCCTAATGTCCAACCTAAATCCCCTTAATGCAATTTAAGCTCATTAGTGCTTGCCCTAGCCCCAATGGACATGAAAACCACTTCGTTCATTTCTTTTTCACAGCCATTTTTTACATACTGGAAGACACTTATGTCTCTCCTCACTTTTCCCTCCTCTAGACTAAACAAATTCCACCATGCTGAATATTCAAGACCTCAGTGGCTATTTATAAAGTGCTCATATATCAGGGCACAGGAGGCCTGAATTACTGTCCAGACTCCTTGGTAAGTAATGGCTCTACTCTGCTGTCACAGGGGAACTGTTTAGGTTGAGGAAAAAAGGAATGGGAATGACCCTGAGGTATTTTAGGAACGAGTTCAGATGCAAGCTGTATATTCATCCCAAAGACACAAACGAATATTGAGGAACGAGCCAGCCTCACTCATAAGAAGAAGAAAAGAAAGGAGAACCAAAGTGAGGTGGTAGCTTTCTAGGAAGGGATGGAAGATTGTCTGGAATCAAAAAGCGGTATTGCTGCTTCTATGGAACCTGCTGGAGAGGTAAAGAGCTGAAGAGTACTATTGTGCCTCCTGGATTCTCCACCTTCCATCTAGAGCACATGAGGGTCCATCTGTGAAAGCTCCCTTGAGGATATAAAAGTCATCTGAAGGTCATAATGTGTCCCTGCAATCGACAGATGAGCAGAAATCTCAGGGGAGCAGCTACCATGTTGTGTTAACAGCAGACTGAGTACCAGGAGAGGTACAGCTTCACAGACTGACAAAGGATTTACCACTCAACTCTCTCCTTTGTGCCAAGTGTAAAGTCCTTTTTTCCTCTTTTTTTAATGCCTTGGCTGATACAGACACATGGCACTGGGCACACTTGAAGAAAAGAAAATCCGTAGGCAATCTTTCCCTCCTGTAGAGAGAGTGAACGACACTTGACAGATGCTAATTATATCACTTAGAGTTATACTAGAAGGTGCTCAGATGCTGAAGAGATGGGAATGGATATATAAATACAGTAGGTCTTAGATCTCATTATGCAGTAACTCTGGATTTGAATAAAACCTAGACTGACTGTCAATGGTGCTGTTGTAACTGAGTGGTGTGAAAAGGAGGAAAGATATAGTATTTCCTTCCCACGCCTAATCTTTGCAACAATTCTTACAGATAGATAATTCTGATAGATTTACAGGGGATTTGTCTTAATTCTGTACTGTCTTTCTCCTGTTTCTAAACTCAGCACCTGAATGTTTTCCAGAAATATTAAGCGATGTGACTAAGCATCTGTCAGGTGTTTGTTCTCTCATCTTCCCAAAGGCAGAAGTATTAGTGTGTGTAAAAGCAGAAGCAGATGACAGAGTAAGCATATTCTGTATACATGGATGTGGTGAATACAGTAATATTGTTTAAATACCAAATCCTCAATAGCTGTACTTTGAATAACAGCGTATCAAGCTGTGGGGATGAAAATTGTGGAAATATTTTGGGAGAGAAGGCTGTGTAGGAGAGGAGGCGAACGTCATTCCAAAGAGCCATGCAGAAGGGGATTATTTTGGCATGCTGCAACCGAAAGACACCACTGGATTAATTCTCTAATCTGCAAATAGAGAATCAATTAGTTGCTATTAGAAGACATAAGATAAAATTGCGGCATAGTTTAGTTATTTTTGTAGAACTAATAGGCAAAACCTGTCAGCTGAAGCCCGAAAGAGCTGCGCCCAGAGTGACAGAGAGAGGAAGAGATGGAAGCCCAGAAAGGGGGATGCTCAGTCAGATCTAAGAGAGAGGGGGAACTGAAAGGAAGGGACTGCTGACTAGCTTTGCAATGTGAACACTTTATATTTGCTACTTTATCATATTTTAGGGCACTACTTTGGGAGCTAAAGTCCACCAGTTCAGCTGCCCTTAACACTGAAAAGCAGAAATTTCTGAAGAACACAGGCAGCTTTGAGGCCAGCAGGATAAACATGAGTGGCTATGAGAGCACTAGGTGGGTGAGTGACCAAAACCTAACAGCCCTGTTGCTTGGCAGGGTAGAGGACAGACCCCTGGGATCTGACAACTCCAGCTGAGACTTTCTACAGGAGACAGAAGACAGCCAGCACCCCTGAAGTTGCTTTACCATGATGAGGGAACTTTAAATATTTATTGTAGTTTGTGAAAGCAGTAAGTAGGTCATTGTATCTTATCCAATTTCCTCCCTCATTTTTTCCTCTCTTCTCCTTTCAGGAAAGCAAACTTCCTTACACACTTGATTACTTGTTTGCAAATAGGAGGCGCTTTTTATTGAGCACCCAGATGGTGTAACATGCTCATCGTTATTGTCCAAACATGAGCAGTTTGGATGGAGGCTCAAGGCAGTGTTTATTAATAAACCTTAAAATCAAGGAAACCTCACCAATCAAAGCCTAGGAAAACATTACAAATGCACTCCACATCTTTTTTTTTTTTTAATTTGTGAGTGCTTGTGTCACTGCTCATGACCGGACTTCCCTTCTGATGCTGCAAACCTCAGGTGCTGGTTGGTATGTTATTTGTCATGAGAAACATGACAAATCAGGACAGGATGTTAAGTTATAACAAAAATTTGTTTTTCTTCTCTGGACTTCTGGTTTTTATGTTTTTTGGAGGAGAAGATAGTGAATTGGTTTTGATCACAAATGATAGTCCAGATCTAGATGATTTTTATACTTCTCAAGTAATGAATATCACCTATCGCTTTCATAGTCCTATTACAAAGCCCAAGGGAAGCTAATACAGGAGCTTGTGGAGAGACGAGGGAGAAGAGTAAGAAATTGCAGGACAATATTAACAATTGCAGAAAGGATAAAAAAATCAGTTTGAAAAGATTCAATTAGGATAAAGGAACACTAATGCACTTGGGGAATATTAATACTCAGCAAACATACAAAAGAAGAGAGTACAGAAATGACAAAGGCTCTAGAAATGATAGGGGAAGAAAAAGAACAGAAGCTCAAGTTGTATTTAGTGTCAGGATAAAGATACAATTTGTGTTTGTTCATGTATAAATGTTTCTGGCAGAACCAACGTTTTTGTGGGGTATTATATTTTAAAAATATTTTTCCCTCTTTGCAAATAATCCAAAACTCATGAGTCTGTGTAATGACCCTAACACATAATACTAGGAGCTTATATTTATTCTATTGGGGTTACTTATACTATTTTCCATAGCCAGATTATCTATGTCTATTATATCAAAGTGATCAAATTCTTCAAGGTCATACTCATATTTTTATGCTGCTCCATGAAAAATTACACAGTAACACCACCCTTAAAATTCAGCTCCCTCTCCTCCTGTACTAAAGATTACAGGTGTATCAAGCATTCATAAAAGACTGATCATATCCCCAGCTTTTTTAGTCTAGGGCTTAAATTTCTTTTAATGTGTGCAAAACCACAACTATGACCACTACTAGAGAAACATGTCAAAATGCAGACAAATTAAACACACATGTCCTCACTTTAAAACGTCAGTGCAGGCAAAATCAAGGTAAGTTGAAGACAAATTTCAGTTTTATTGCAGCTTCTCAAAAGCAACTTTGCAGCAGGAGCTCAACTAAGCCTCTTTTACAAAAGCAGGAAAAGCAGCAAGACCTGAATGACCCTAAAATGACATCATATAGGCCATGGATCAGTGACGTATGGAAGCATGTGTCTAATTTCTATGGGTTTGTCCAAATGCCTAAAGCTCAGAGGATCTGCATTTCAAATCCAAGCGTCTGCTCCCCGGTTTAGAGGTAGACACATATCTAAGTGTCTTGCTGAATCGGAGCCAAGCCTCAGTCTGAACCCTACAATCCTTCTGGCTCATTTTAAAACTGACCTTAGAAAATTCATCATTTGAAAATAAGCTCCGTTATTTTGTTCATTGTTTATTCTCTCTTTTCCTCCTGCACGTCCTCTCCTGGGCCCTACGGGGCCCCACGGCCATCCCTCCTGAGTTCCCGCAGCGATCGCCCGTCCTGCAAGTTTGCTCCACAAAGTGGCAAAATGCAATAAAGCACATCCCTGTGTTTCTGCCCTGCAGTTCACCTTAAATAAAAAAAAATCCGAACTAGATTTGATTCCCCTATCAATGGAGGGTCTGCTCTGAATACTTTTTATGTGCTTGCTGTTGCCAGGGAAACCATTCCCCTGGCATCCCAGTGCTGAGCATATCTTGCACTTCTAGCATTCTGGTTCTCAGAAAATTAAGACTGTATCACGCTATCATGGTGTGGAGAAACTATTAGGAAATGAGGACAAACACTGCTTAAAATAATAGACCCTACTTCTAAAAATAAAACGTTTATTGAGATCAGATTTAAAATGTTCTGCATGTTTATTTTTTTTTAGGACTCAGTCTTGTATTAAAATAGGTTAAGGTGCAAGGACAGACCCTGGTTCATTCTGAATATGCAGAAGAGGCTGCTGGTATTTAGTAAGTATTTTCTCCAGTGTAACACAAAATTAGCTGTGGGATGCATGTCAGAAAAAGGCAGCTGTGAATAGTTGTGATTTCTTGTATCATGCCATAATAAATGTGGTGATGGTATAGAGTTTTTATGTGTGGGTAAACATATGAGGACAAATTTATCCCTGATGTGACTCTATTGATTTTACTGGATCATCCAGGGACAAATTTGCCATGGTGTTTTATGCCCAGACCTTTGATCTTCTAGAAGTCATTTATGAAGCAGAGAGCAAATAAACTTTTCCAGGGGGACCCTGAGATATGATCAAATATCAGATGAAAAACCCATATTCTGTGTTCACACAGGCTGAAATTCATTTTTGTATTGTGTCCTAAGTAACAATGGTAACATCAGTGTAATGAAACATTGTCATAAGTTTAAGAAAAATAAAATTTTGAACTCATCAGTAAATGTTTTAGGCTGGTAGAAATATATTTGTCCAATAGTCCTTTATTGCCCTAGACATCATCAACTCTATGGCCATCAGGGAAAAAATTTTCTTTCACATTATCCCAACCATCACCGTTTCCAAACCCTCACTTACTAGGATGATTTCAAATGGTGTATCAGAAGGAAATAGCAAGAACATAAGCAATGGAGCAGTTCCAGTGAGTGAATACGGATCTGTCTTCTACATCTTCAAACTAATCTTTTTTTCATGACTCCTGGGAAACACTAGGGTCTGCCAAGTACCACCAATAAGAGGAATGTTGTTCTTACATCTGTGTCAGCTGATAACCATCTGCTGCCAGAAGATAAGGTCTCTGCTGGAATACAATTGTCATTGTCCAGGCTAAAACTCAGTTTCAAAGAAACACCTTCGTGAAAACGTTTTCATTTCTGTATACTGAGTATAAATATACTCTTTAAAATAAGATGAGAATGAATAATAAGAACCAGGAACAGACGAAAACGTGAGGCAATTTGGACACCTAGGCTCTTAAACTGAGGATAAATTGTTGATTCTTGGGTGCTTCAACTGGGACCACAAACATGTATCCAGACTGCTTTGCAGTAACATAAAATTATTTTAGGAAAAAAGTTGAGATGGGCAATAAACTAAAAAGGAAATATACTACCTAATTTAAGGATTTTCATATCATGACTGTTCACAGGATTACAGAAAATTAACGCTACATTTACAATTCCCTGGATATAGAGATGTTTATTTTGCAGTAGACCCAAACACATTGCCTTCTTATTCTTCTTACTTACTGCTGGAAAATATGGAAGGGGTTCATAAGGTTATTATGAAGAATGCTCTGGTTTTCTTAAATGATGAGAAATAACCTGGAAAGTTGTAGGACTTTAATTCGATAACTTTATCATCTTTTGTTGACTAAGTAATATGTGCTTAGAGAAGATCACTTTGTTCCTCATCCTGTAGCTGTTCAGAATACAGTGCATAATCACACATCAACCGTAAGATTTCCCCCATAACATCTGTGATGTAAATAAATACACGCACAAATATGTGCTAGAATTCAGAGAGAGGACAAACTGTCTTTGGTCTGGACTCTTACACACAGACCTACTTTCTTTGGTGTTAAGACCTCTTGTTTCTTTCTGTTCACACACACACACACCCACACACACACAGACACACACACACACACCCCCCCAATGTATGCATATAAAAGAACTCATCATTTCTTGGATTTTTTTCAGCCTTCTGGTTTTAAAAAATCTCATTGGACAAAAGGTACAATATGGGCAGTGGCTTAAGATATTTCAGCTTTTGGGGGTAAGAGAGCTTCCCCATGATAACTACTTTCTTGCTCTGTGAATGCACTTCCATGAGCATTGATTATTGTGCTATCTACAGGATGTATGTGTTATACTTGTTTAAAACTTAATTAGACTTTGAATTCCTCAGACAAAGCATACTACTGGTTTTGGCCTGGATTTCTCCTAGCTAATACTAGGCTCTTAACTGGGTTGTCTGAATTAGGAGTTAAGATGTTTCTACCTGCCTTCAGTAATTACAGAGGGATCTAGGGCTTCTCCAAGATAATTCTTCTCTTAGGTGGTTTGACTGTCCCTCAGAAAGTGCCAATTACTTTCCATCGACCATAAAGGTATCCCAAGATATGTGGCTTCAACTTAGTTGCCTCAATTTCTGCACCCAAAGAGGTGAATTTGAATCCCTCTATGTTAACAGTGTCAAGGACCTGAAGAATTATAAAATATTTTCTGTGTATCTTCAGGTGAAGGTACTACCTATGGTTGGACTATTGATGTCTGCTGGCCCCAGCTGAATCCAGAAGTCCATATTGTTAAGGACCATACAAACGTATAGCCATAAATTCGTCTTACACATCATTGTTTAAATGAACATCACAAGTGAAAACTGAGACAAGGAACAGGAAGGTGAAATGTCTTGCTTGAATCCAAACAGCAGATCAGGAGAGTTGCAATCAGTATCTTGGTCTCTGTGTGACTACTCCAGTTCCCTTGACTTTTATTTCCTTGCTGGGCCCAAGTATCTGTTGATAATAGATACAGCTGTATCTATTAAAGAAGTTAAAAAATGTTTTGGGAGATGGGTGCTTCTCCTATCCAGCCTTAAGAAATAACTCAAATAATTTCTTTCTAGATCCACATGCACATGGCTCAATTTTAAATTTAAAGTTGGCTGGCAAAGTTTCCACTGGCAAATTGTTTTTCAGGAAAAAAATTCTCCAGTTGCATGCGTGCAAAACTCAAATAACCCTTTTTTTAACATCTGTTTCACAGTGGATTTATTTCATAGGATTATTGTAAATGTTGCTTCAGCTACTTTCCAACATGTAGGATGATACTTCTATTTGGCAGATTCTCTTAATCCATTTTTGGAATTACTCTTATACAGGACCAGTGATAACCAGATAGGCTTAAAGGGGGATACTTATTTCTGTCCCCATTCTCTGACAGAAATTTGCTGTCATAATTAAATAGAATAACCTGCAACATTTTACTTTTCTTATTGCACTTTTCCATTTGTATCTCAGAGTATTTGAGAAGCTGATCTCGGACTCACTAAGTATTACTTGTAGATAATGTACACAAATAAAGATTGACCCTGTGTTAGAGCTTTTAGAAGAACAGAAAAAGGATGTCAGAAACTGAGACTTATTGTAGAGCTGGGGAATTGAAACACAGAGAAATCCCACGAAGACAGACATACAAGCTTCACTTGAGCCACATGAATAATGGAATCACTAACTTTGTCTAAATAATAGCAGGGGGCATAGGGAGGTATCTCCAACTGAGTGCAGTTCTGAGGAGAACAATTTTTTATTGAGGTGAGCATAATTAGGAGTGAATAAATGAACAATTGAACTGAATGTCTAGAAAGAACCCTTAACAATGCTTGCTCTGTGGGGACACGGAATATTTTCCTCAGGGGACTGACAGAAGATCTGGTACTTGAAACATTCAAAACCAGACTGGATGAAGAACTGAAAAGTTTACAGTCTGTCCCAAAAAGAAGTGCTCTGTAAGTGCTTTTAATGTGGGTTTTACCTTCTTTCCACTCCAGAATACCATGATTTATTACAGGCAAGCATTCAGATCTCTATTAGAATTAGAATTAGTACTTAAGGGTCTGATTTCTCATCAATATATGAGGATTTATAGACTTTATTTCAAATAGAGTTAATGCACGTTGCCTCTGTAAATCCTCTCTATGTGAGGTGAGACTAGACCACCTAGAATAAATTAAAAAAAAGTGAGATTATTTACCTAATAGATCCAAAGAACTCCTCTGGCACACATGCCAATTTTAAAGCTGCATCTAATTTACCTGACAAAGGATAACAGCTCCTCTGGTGCTGTTAAGGCCTGTAGGAGAAATAATTATACAGGTCCTTATATTTACTTAAGGAAAAGTGCATATTCTTTAACTAATCCTTTGTTGTTCAGCTACAAGAACTGCTGATGAATGCCCAAGGCTAAGTTTTGTTCTCTGATATGTATGGGCTGAACCTGCTCAACAAAGAGAAACTCTGCACATGCATCCAAAGCTAGAAGTATTTAAACATACCTGGAAAAAATTCAAAATTTTGAGTGATAAAGAAACCTACATCTTATGGCCTGAAGAGCATATTTCTAGCTAAGTGGAGTTTTCAGAACTGCAGCCTGGGATTTAGTTTGACTGCAGCGATACTGTCTTACTTTAAATTTCTTGATTTCCATGATTGTGAATCATCACTATTATAAGCCACTTGGAGCACATGCTTCTGGTTGGCATGCTTGTTAATTTAAACCTGCTGAAGATTAGAGCCTTAAATCAGGACCCTGAGTTTATGTCTGAAGCACTCAAGGATTACATAAAATAGCATTCTTCTAACCTCTTATTCTCACTGAAGTCAGGGAACACGGCTGATGGAAACAATCCTTGCTGGAGTCTTACCTCACCCAGGGCCAAGACCGCTGCTGAATCCCATAGCCTTACTTCCTGAACTCATTGAAACCAAAAAGCAACAGTAACAGGCTGTAAATCACATCCTTTCTTTTTAACTACAGTTTTTTGTGCTTTCTCAAGATCCTTTTTGGCAAGTGACATTCTCTGGCACTTGGATGACTTTCTTAGAGGTCATGTAGAGAGACACAGCTGAGCAGTACAGAGAATTAACTCCAGTTAATACAAGGAAATTAAAGTTATCCAGAAGGATGTGTGGGCTCTCTCTCATTTTGAAATAAAGTTCATCCTCCAAAAAGTTAGGCTGTTTGACATGATGTCACTTTATTTCTGAATGACTGTATTTGTGCAGAGCTTTACTCAGCTGCAAGTAGAAATAGTTCAATTCTTGTTTTATTATTATTTACCTTTCCATGTGGTGAGCAGAAAAGCTCTCAGGATAGCCTTGTTTTAGGTAGCAATAAAGATATTCCTTCTCCAAGACTGATAATATATTATTTCTCATATCAGTGTTGCATACCACAATGCTTATTATGGTAGAAAACTAATGGGATAAAAGGCAATCATGTTACTAAGGTATTATTCTGGGCTCAAGAACTGAGAGTTTGTACCAGCTACAACAACATTTTTCCTTTGGTTTTTTTTTTTGCTTTGTATTCTTATTTTTTGAGGTATTAGTCACTTCTTCTCACTCCACCTCTGTCTTATTCTTTTAGGCTAAGGATAGGGCTTCATTATTTGTACCGGTGTCTGTAACAATATCTCTGACTTTGGCTGGGAGAGTTTAGGTTTTATTTTGATATAAAATAATACTTTAGATGAGTGCCAGACAGTTTTCACTGCTTTGTTTTAAATAGGGGAGATAGAGAGGAAGGAACATTTCTGTGGGTGCTTTTCTGGGCACTCTCAACCCCCTGTCGAGGTCACCAGGAGCAGGACCTCACAGGTGGGTCCCTTTCCTTCTCGCCTGTTCAAGAGAAAATCTCAGGTTCACACTTGGTGGCACTGTTTGGCAGAAAATCTGGAGAGAGCCCACAAGCAGCATCCATGATCCAAACGGAGATCTGGGGTCATGTTTATTAAGATGAAAGATTCAGTTTGAATTTGTGCATCATCCCTGTGTGTGATAATCAAAGCTTTGTCAAAGTCTGCAGAAGTAATTTAAATGGCCATTGAAATAAAGAGAGAGAGAAGCTTTTTGAGGCAGTCCCCACTACCATAATAAATTCTGGCTTCGTGCAACTTTCCTATCTGGATCGTCAGAGCACATAAACAAACGTGGGGGAGGTTTGCTGAGCCCCTGCTGCTGCTGTAGCTGTTGCTGCTGCCAAGCAGGGCCTGTGATACCACTCCCTTGTTGCTATCTGTGTTTGCCGTGTTTATCTTACACAGAGAAGAGGCATTGGTGCATTGCAGAGAGCAAGGTTCTTGTAATGGAGATTGTAGATAACCAGATGTCATAGGCAGAAGGGCTGTCAAGCAGCTATACATATGTGTGCTCACTTGTGTGTGTGCATGCTGTGTAAAGAATAGCTAGAAAAAGTACAGTGTAGGTATTTATTTTCTCTTCTTCAGGTCTGGATTCTCTTATTACATGTGTTTCACCTAAACCGTACATAATGTTGAAGTTTTAACAAATAGACACCTAAGATAAGAACATTTATTACAATAAAATCAACTCAGGGTCCTGAAGGCTGATCTACCCTAAAGAATAGACACCTTTGCAATGTCAAAATCCAGCTCTCAGTAGTGTCCGTAAGTTGCACCTAAGGCTTTGGCTTTGCTTTATGTCCACCTCTAACACCAGAGATTGTTGGTATCTACTAGCATCTGATCTGCTTAATAGCTGTGTGCTTATCAGGGCATGGCTGCGAGCTCTGGGACGGGGGCGAACCTTGCTCACTTTCAGCAGTCTTGGACTGTTCAATGCAATAAGTTATTTGTTAATTTATTCAAAGGGAGAAGCCTGTAATGATTACAGGTCTACTTTTATCTCCATTTCAGTTCTCTATTTATAAGCATTCAGGCTTTCAGCCTGCCAGTAACACTGCCTATAAACTCACACATATAGGAAATACTTCAAATTGAGATGAAGTAATTTCATTATACCCTAAAATACCATAAAACTTGCACAGAGGTTTCTAATCCCAGAAGATGGATAGATGTGATATGTTCTTGGAAAGTTACCACTCTAGTTTTCCCACCTCATAGCTGGTTTTGAGGCAAAACTGAAATACTGTAAATGTTGATAGTATGTTGGAATGATGATAACCTGGAATAATATAGGTTAACTCAATCAACATATTTTGTTTCAGTAATTTATGATGTGATTGACTGTGGTTTAGGCCATTTATTTTTTAGGTTTTTATAGTAATAAACTACAGTTTTCATATGTGAAAGTAATTCTGCCACCCCAATAACAATGTATAGATACATAACTTTCACAGAATCACAGAATCACAGAATCACAGAATGTTAGGGATTGGAAGGGACCTCGAAAGATCATCTAGTCCAATCCCCCTGCTGGGGCAGGATTGCCTAGACCATATCACACAGGAAGGCGTCCAGACGGGTTTTGAATGTCTCCAGAGAAGGAGACTCCACAACCTCTCTGGGCAGCCTGTTCCAGTGTTCGGTCACCCTCACCGTAAAGAAGTTTTTCCTCATATTTATGTGGAACCTCCTGTGTTCCAGCTTGCACCCATTGCCCCTTGTCCTGTCAAGGGATGTCACTGAGAAGAGCCTGGCTCCATCCTCATGACACTTGCCCTTTACATAGTTATAAACATTAATGAGGTCACCCCTCAGTCTCCTCTTCTCCAAGCTAAAGAGACCCAGCTCCCTCAGCCTCTCCTCGTAAGGGAGATGTTCCACCCCCTTAATCATCTTCGTGGCTCTGCGCTGGACTCTCTCTAGCAGTTCCTTGTCCTTCTTTCTTTCTGAACACTGCGTAACACATATATTCTGTAAGGCTTTAAATGTAAATGTATAACACTCTGAAAATCCTCTTTTTACTCTGTATTTATTAATGCAATGATACATGGAAAAAATAAAGCACTGATTCAGTCCTACAGCAGAGGTATTTAGATTTTCCAGTTTTCCAGACTGGAAAACTGACCAATGACAACAACAATCCAGAATAGGAAATTTCTTTCTAGAGATGATTAACCAAGCTCTCCCACACCATGAACAATGAAAATCTGCCTACATATACAGAGAAATTCCCAGCTGATGCTGGCCAGAATGTGAACAGCCAAGCGGCTTGCATTTCTTTACCCAGAGTAAGAATGAGATTAATCCACAGTGGCATTACAGATGGTGGAGCATCCAGTTGGCAAATCCATCAGGTCTAAAACTAGAAAAAAATGTCTGGAGAAATACCAGCATATTATCAGTTTTGTCCAAAGCCACCTGTGAAAAATAAAGCATTTATGAGAGTTTGACGGCTAGCTGGGAAATTGTTTACAGGACAGTAATAGCTCTGCATGCTGAAAGTACATCCTTAAAGAGACAAACAAATGCCCATAAGATCAGACACATGAGCAATCTTGTGGTTTAAGAATTCACTGTGTGTCAAGTGATCTGGAGTAAATGTCTGATTGCTTAATCTTAGTTTATGCAAAATGTGAAGTAATTTTCATAACTTAATGCATCACCAAAGATGATTAAGACAAATTGCACTGCTTTATACTTGCCAAGTGCATGCAGAGACAGTTACTGAAAAACATTTGCTGTGGGTACCCAATTAAGTCATGATTAGATAGCTCATCCCTAGTAACCTTTGAGGATCTCCAAGAAACATAGTTATGAAGTTATTTGGGCGTTTAGAGATTAAGATAAGCTCTTTAAAAGCACTTTCTCTAAGGGCAAAATCACCATCCAGATATCCTTGTTCAAATGACATCTAGATAGCTGGTGGGAGAATTCATGGACACAAACCAACATTCCTGAGTACTAGACAGTGTGACTGTCCTGGGTTTCTTCTGAGAAGACGATTTGGGGATATCCAATGCATAATAAACCAATGGTAATTATCTTTGTTCTTGTGGAACCTGGCAGAGTCTAACTGAGGGAAAAACAACGTGGGACTTGGGTAACTATGCCTTGATAGACTCAAACTGCATACATTTCCATAAAAAATTTTAGTCGTAAGTCTTAAACTCTCTGAAAATCCAGAAAGAATAGAAAGGATCTCAAGACAATTCAGGGAGCATACGTTATGTGGATTCTCAAAAAGTTTTAATATGAGCTTTTTTTTTGAGAACTGTTCAGAAAAATAATCATGTTAAACAACAGCACAGGACTGTAGATTAAAATTCAGTAAATATTAATTAGAAAAAATGCAATTATACATACATCTCTGAACAGAGAGGGAAATGAACAAGACAAAGTCAATTAAATGTAAATTTAAATTTAATTGAAATTCTATATAGTAGAGATAGTTTTGTGAGCTACTGAGGGATCCTTGAGCACTTTCAATTCCTGACTGGCATCTCTTGCCCAGCGAATGCAAAGTAATAGATGTTTTTGTGTGTGAAAAAGGAGTTTAGTATGCTCTGTACCTTCTGCTGGTAGCAGTGTGCTTTTCTGATGCTATGATTCTCCCCCAGAAGAGCAACAGCATCTATTTAGGGCACTAAAGATTAGGCTTTTACTGGAGAAGAAGTACATACATCTGTTTTCCTGGATATTTTCTTGTATTATGATTGAAATTCAGTCTAATGTATTATTGAACTGATTTGAAACACAAAAAAAATCATTCCAGATAGAAAAATGAAGCATTTAATCTTGACAAACTTATATTTATTATTACTTTCATTTTTTTTCAATTACAAAAAAAATTTATTTTTATTAAAAAAATGCAATTTTGTGGAAAATGTACTATATGGGGAGAAAAATAAACCTTTCCCATGAAAAAAAATCCCAGAGTTCTGTTCTATATAGAACCTTGCCTCAAAAAAGACTAAAAAAACTCCAGAATAAACTAAGATTAATATTTTAAAGATTACATTAAAACAGTACAAGAAAAAAGATACTCAGTATTATATGCAGAATTCACATTTTTTTCCACACATATATAAAAAAATCCACTAAGTCGGTATTTGTGTTTGAAAATATTTGTGATTTAGCAAATGTCTAATATTGGTATCATAGGTTTCTCACATATTGCAATATTAATAAGTAGTGTGGAGGATGGTGGAACTTTTCAGTGGATTTCAACATATTGTGGAGGTATGGCTGTCTAATGACAGATGGAATTCAACTGGGATACATGTAAGGTTATCCTTGTAGACAGAAGTACTCTAAACTTCTCATATGTTTCTCAAGCTGCAGGATTCTTTGAGGATCTAAAACATTTGGAAATTTGCGGAGTGTTTGACTAAGATATCTGTTCATTATCTGGCAGCCACAGTAAAAGCAAATATGATTCTCAGTTTCATGAAAACAAAAAAAGGGATAGGAATAGTTTATATAAAATATAATTCTACTGTGCTGGGAATAGTCACCTTCATCTGGAAAAGTTGTGATTCCAGGTTGCTTTATTCCCACAGCAGTACCTCAGTCTACCTGCATACCCATGGTAAGAAAGACTGTCCAAGAGTGAAGAGTAAGGATTTTTTTTTTAAGTAACTAAGGAATTTCATACTGCAAAACCTGGGGAATATTCTGAAAAAGAATTCAAGGTTAACTGAAGATTACATATCAATGAGATACTATTTATTTACTCTTTTAAAGCTCTTGCCCTGAAGTTATAGTAGCAAAGTGCTAACATATGAAATTGGGACTGAATAAGGTGAAACAGTAACAGAAAACTTGACTAACCCAGTGGATTTTTGTGCTTCAGGAAGCCTTCGTGTCAACCATTACAGGAAGGCTTTTTAAAAGAAAGATAAATGAGTCTTTTAGCAAAGGTAAGTAGCACTTGTAAGTGCAAACAAAATGACAATGCACAATGTCTGACTTCAAAACCTATCTGATAGATTCATAGCAAAATAGTAAAGAGAGTATGATCCCAAGGCTCCCTGTATGACCAGTGGACAGTTGTCCAAGTCATGACTGACAGGAGCCCAACTCAAGTGTACCGATTAGTTCCCCTGGGAAGCCTGCTCCCCACCCCCCATTAACTATAAAGAAAGCCTCAGGAAATGTTCCTTGTATTTTAAGGACTGAGTTACAGCCAAAAATCCAGGCAGTATGAGTACCCTTCTCACAGAGACTCAAGCCCAAGCAGTAATTCTTTCCTCACTGTACAACACTGCATAGCAGACGTGGTTGAATTAATTAATCAGCTAAAAGAATGCAAGTATACTCTAGTAAGTACAAAGAGAACTAAGCTCACAGTGGTTTGTGTTTGAGTTTTTGTCTCCATATGTACTCTCAAGGTAACATGAAGTGCTGGAAGCACTATTCTGATATTATCAGAGAAGGTAAATACAATGTTCATACGCTTCTTGAATTGGATAAATGTTTCTTTTTATTTTAGTAAGGAGATTTATAGCAGCAGTTCATAATGAATATGAGAATTTTCCTTTAACCATACAAACCAATTAGATTACTGTAATATTAAGGAATGCTTTAATATAAAATAAGCTTACTGGAGTATAAATGCGAATGACAAGATTGCTGTTTATGACAAGCTTGCTTAGAAAAAAAAGGACACTGCAATAACATGTTAAGTTTTCTACGTTGTCCTTTGTTCCCATAACTCATCCACCTCTACCAACATAAAGCCTAATTTATCTTTCACTGTTCAATGAGATAAGTCCCTAAAAATGGAATTAAGGGGTATCATATGCTCAATTTAATCAGAAAACAATTTAAATTAAAATATTATACTGAGATCTATTTTCTCTGTCATTGAAGTAAATGACAAACTCTCATTTAGTTCATTAGAAACAGAGCTAGAAAGGACTGCCATACACTGGTATGACAGATCAGTACAACTGATCTTTCTAATTAAGCCTGGCTGCAAGGTCACAAGGGTATTTTTTCCCTTTTTTCACACTCATTTCTTAGTATGATTCTGACATGAAAAATAATAATTTCCTTAACTTCCATTTGGTATTGAATAGCCTCTGCCCCAAGTTAGAACTAGATTAACACTGTAAAAAACACCAATAATTTTGCAAGCTATAGGACTAATACAGTTTAATTTCTTAGTCTTTTGTCTCATCCCTGTTTAACATTGGTGTCCAAGAAAGTGTCAGACTTTCAAAGCATCTTTCTCATACATAGCATCACAGAACTGAAAAAAATCCTCAGTAACATGTAAGTCTATAGCGTAGGTATCTCTATGTGTACAAATGACTTTAGGCAGCCTTTGTATTCACTGAAATGATAGACAGCATAGACAGAGACATGAGAATACAATTTATTTCATCCCATAGGAAGCACATACATTATCTGAATGCCATTGTACACATTGTATTGGCTATATTTGAATTCCCTCCTGGCTGTGCAATGGGGTCTGAGTGTAGTATCCAGACTTTACCTCCATCACAGCACTTCAGGGAGCGGGGTTCTTTATGAAGGCGTCTATATTATCAAACCTCTTCTGTTGGGAGTCATTTATTCCAGGGGCCTTATGACTGGGACCTCACTTATGCATCAGCCACCATGACTAAGATTGAGGTCACTTCTTAGTGTGCTTCCTCTTGTATTTATAACTGTTCTAGCCTTAGTCCAGCAGTAAAAAGATTTGGTAAGAACAAAAAAACAAACCAGAGGATAATTAAAGGAGATAGGAAAAGATGAACTCTAGGACATGCGGACAAAGCACCAGAATAGGCCTCCTGTGGCTTGACTCAGATTCCCACTTCTGCCATAGGTTTCTTATAGGACATGGGAAAAGGGTGAACCATTAATCATTTCAAGGCCCATTATATCAATATGTAAAATATAGACTATACCTCTTCCTTTCTTCCTCACTTGTCATATACATTTAGATTAGCGTTTCTCATAAGCAGAAACCATTTCTTCTAGTGTTGCTGAACATCTAGCTGCAAAAGTCAACTGGAAACTCCAGGCTGTAGCATTACAGGTATATAGCAAACTTCAGGCTTTTTTCAGGCAGTTGAGCTGCCAGCTACAGCTTCAATCTTCCCTTCTTTCATGACACGCATGCTGTCTGTGGGACAGAGAATGTATCATGTTGTGTAGTTTCTGAATAGAATAGAATAGAATAGAATAGAATAGAATAGAATAGAATAGAATAATTTGAGTTAGAAGGGATCTAGAACAATCATCTAGTCCAACTGCCTGACCACTTCAGGGCTGACAAAAAGTTGAAGCATGTTATTAAGGGCATTGTCCAAATGCCTCTTAAACACTCACAGGCTTGGGTTATTGACCACCTCTCTAGGAAGCCTGTTCTAGTGTTTGACCACCCTCTCAGTAAATAAATGCTTCCTAATGTCCAGTTTAAACCTCCCCTGGCACAGCTTTGAACCATTCCTGCTTGTCCAATCACTGGATACCAGGGAGAAGGGATCAGCACCTCCCTCTCCACTTCCCCTCCTCAGGAAGCTGTAAAGAGCAATGAGGTCACCCCTCAACTTCTTTTTCTCCAAACTAGACAAGCCCTAAGTCCTTAGCCACTCCTCATAGGCTATTCCTTCCAGCTCTTTCAAGGTGAGGCTGCACCAATACAGCCAAATTATCCCAAAGAGGGATAATCCCCTCTTTTGACCAGCTGGTTATGCTGTGTTCGGTGCACCCCAGGATGCATTATTTTGTCCATAAGGTTGCTAGGAGGAACAGTGTCAAAAGCCTTACTAAAATCCAGAAAAACTGCATCCACCACCTCCCCTTCATCCACTAGGTGGGTGACCTTATCATAGAAGGATATCAAATTAGTTAAACAGGACTTTTGCTTTGTAAATCCATGTTGACTGTGTCTGATGGCTGCATTATTCTTTAAATGCCTTTCAATAGTACCCAATATAATTTTCTCCATAATTTTTCCAGGAACTGAGGTTAGACTAACAAGCTTGGTTTTCATTTTATGTTAAGTCATTTGAAGATAAAGTTGCTTTTTAGTCTGATGGGGAAGAGAAACTAAACTTCATAGGGGTCTTTTGACTCAATGTGCTGGTGTTAGGTTATCAAATTAGGTTATGTTGCTAGAAGAATAATAAGATGTAAGGAGGGCTGTGTCTATTGTTAGGTGGGCTGCCAAACTGCACCCTTTAATTGCACTGTCAGTCTAGCAAAACATCATTAAAACAGGGAGAGATAAGTTTGGGTCCATAGAGTGTTTGGTCAGTTCCAATATTTCAAGTTGATTTCTAGATACTGTGGAGACATCTGCAAACTACTTCAGATCTCTGCATGCTGGTTTGCTTCCATTTGCACTTTAAAAAGCAGCTATATTAATAGGTAACAACTACCCAAGCTGAAAATGAGTGTGAACCATTCTAGACATTCACAGCGAGTTTAATTTTTTTCTTCCCATTCATCAAGTTTGCTAGTACCAGTGCGTCACCTTGTTTATCATTCATCTGTAAAATTATATTAAAGTAGCATGAAAAGTTGGAATGTAAAACTGTACAATCCAGGAAATTCACAAATGCTGTAATTTCTTCCTTAACTCAACCTCATGGGCTGGTATTCCTTTGGGGTATGAAGTTTTGCCAAGAGGCTGCAAATAGGACACATCTCTACCTATTTCGTGATATGAAAAAAGAAGTATTAAAGGAAGAGATTAGATTATTATTATTAGATTTACCTTAATGTATATCATTATATTATTAATATTCTAATTCCATTTGATCTCTTGGATGAAGGGGATCAATGCAGTGGAAGGACTGGCTGAACGACAGAGCCCAGAGGATTGTGGTAAGTGGTGCTCAGTCCAGTTGGAGGCCTGTGGCTAGTGGTGTTCCCCAGGGGTCAGTACTGGGCCCAGTCCTGTTTAACTTATTCATCAATGATCTGGATGAAGGGACTGAGTGTACACTCAGCAAATTTGCTGACGACACAAAACTGGGAGGGGTGGCTGATACACCAGAAGGCTTTGCTGCCATTCAGCGAGACCAGGACAGGCTGGAGAGCTGGGTGGAGAGGAACCTCATGAAGTTCAACAAAAGCAAGTGTAGAGTCCTGCACCTTGGGAGGAATAACCCCATGTGCCGGTACAGGCTGGGGGCTGATCTACTGGAGATCAGCTCTGCAGAGAAGGACCTGGATATTCTGGTGAACAAGAAGTTCACCATGACCCAGCAGTGTGCCCTTGTGGCCAAGAAGGCCAATGGTGTCCTGGGGTGCATTAGGAAGAGTGTGGCCAGCAGGCCGAGGGAGGTTATCCTGCCCCTCTACACGGCCCTGGTGAGGCCACATCTGGAGTACTGTGTCCAGTTCTGGGCCCCCCAATTCAAGAAAGATAAGGAATTACTGGAGAGAGTACAGCAAAGGGCTACAAAGATGATCAAAAGACTGGAGAACCTCTCTTAGGAGGAGAGGCTGAGAGAGCTGGGTCTGTTCAGCTTCGAGAAGACTGAGGGGAGATCTTATCAACACTTACAAATACCTTAGGGGTGGGTGTCAAGAGGAGGGGACCAGACTCTTCTCAGTGGTGCCCAGCGACAGGACAAAGGGCAATGGGCACAAGCTGAAACATGGGAAGTTCCATCTGAATATGAGGAGGAACTTCTTTACTTTGAGGGTGGCAGAGCACTGGAATAGGCTGCCTAGGGAGGTTGTGGAGTCTCCTTCTCTGGAGATATTCAAAACCTGCCTGGATGCAACCCTGTGCAACATGCTCTGGGTAAACCTGCTTTGGCAGGGGGTTGGACTAGATGATCTCCAGAGGTCCCTTCCAACCCTTAACCATTCTGTGATTCTGTGATTCTGTGAAGGAACTTAACTTCAGTGTTGCCAGAAGAAATTGCCCTTGCTGGTGTTCACACTGTGGATGTACCATAAAGCATCACTGGAAGTGCTCTCTTTTCATCCAGTACCCTACAAAACGGTACTCTGTTCTCAGCACAACCTCATTCCTCATGCAGGGTCTCTACAGATTCCTTCTGACATCCCAGAAATGGCAGCTTTGCTCTATTCTGGAGGGTGGTGGATGCACAGTCAGCAAGAGGAAAAGAGAAAAGGGAAACATCATGAGGTTCATCTGTGCATTGTTGAGCAAAGATAACTTCCAGATAGCACCTTTTCAGGTGCTACCACGTTTTCAGGTGAAGGAGCAGGAGAGACCTTAGCAGAGGCTTAAGAGGATCACGTGATCAGAACAGAACTATGTAAGGCCATGGAGAGCAGGGCATGACACTGGATTCATGGATAACATTATAGTGCAGTGTCCAAACAGAGCAGTGTCTGATCATTTTGAACTACAGTACTGCTGCAGTATAGACGTGTCTCACCTGGTTTACACTCTGTTCCATCTCAGCTCTTCTCAGGCAAGAACATTCTGATTGTTTATATGTTGTCATAGCCCCTAGCCCACTGTGGTTTTCACTCAGTTTGATATAGGTGAAATGAAGGAATCTAGGTGTTTAATAGCAGTAATAAAAATACAGCAGTAATATGTATATGCACGTAGTGAAACTGGTAAACTTTTCACAGAGAATATAGTACTAGGCCCTTGAGACAGGCAGTCAGATTTCCCTCAGGGATAGCTCCTAAACTCTTCAAGACGAAAAAAATAACAGTAAAATGATACAGTGTAGACTGGACATTGTTAACATTGGCATACACAGTGAATAAAATTAATATAAAATTCAGGAGCCAAGACTAAGTATTTGAGAAAACGTCTGCTAGAGGAAAGGTCTGCCATGAAAATAACATGAATCAGATGCTGTTGGAAGTTCAGATTATTCCTGAACTTATTCTGGTCATTTCTTTACACATGGGAGATCATGGGTTAAGTCAACAGTGATGTAAGAATTTGTAATACAGTTGCTTACGGAGAAGTTGCACCTCTGTATGCGGGGGGTTGAATTTGGCCCTTAATTTCGAAAAATTGTCTTGAAGCTAAATAAGCTTCAGAATTAGTAACACATTTTCAGATCACCATGGCTCCTGCATCAGAACAAGTTCAGTTGCCCCTGGAGGTCAGAATGTAGGAAGTAAATTAAAGCAGTCTTTTGCCATTATGCTAGTGTGTACATCTAGATTAATTGTTGGTACCAGAAGGGCTTTGCTGTGAGGATGCTCTCAGCAGGGCTGCAGTCCTAACCTATGGTTGTTGCTGTAGGGAAAAAAGCTGTCAGAAAGGGGGTTCAATTGCACAAAAGGGGAAACACTCCTTGATACAGCTTAAATTAATGCTAATTAAAATAAGGAATAGGTTGCAGGAGGGAGATGGCAGTGTTAATCAGCATAATATAAGGCAAGGGACTGGAAATGTTCCACTAGGATCTGCGCCTGTATAGCTCAGTTTGTTTACAACAAACAAAATCTTCTCAGCTACTGTTACCGTAGCCATGGCAACAGTATTGAGGTTACATCTATCAACAAAGAGAGCAAAACAAAGATAAGGCTGGTGTTTAATAAAGATGAGCCATGATAATTATACGCCAGGCAACAGAGGACTGCAAAACGAATAGCCTGTGCCCCCAATGTATGTGACATTCCCTCTGCAGCAATAGAAATTGGATAATCTTGTGACACCAGTGTCACCATTTCCCTAATAGGTGGATGAAAGGCATTGAATATATTCCTACTCCCTTTAAATATTACACGGTGATGCAAACTCCTTGCCCAATTATTTATTCCATATATAAGGCATGATGGCTTGGGTGCGACAGTGACATCTGAGATTGTGTCAGAGAGCATAACAGAAAAAAGGATTGCTGAGGCTCACAAGCATGATATATCCAAGTGGAAGAAATAATGTATTAAAAAGAAACAGTATTTATACTGCTTGGGGCATATGCCAAATGCTACTGGGTTTTCTCTGCATATCTGTTCACTGTGTTCCCTTTACTTTCTTAGCACGAAATGTCCATGTGGTCCTTTGTGAAGAGGTCACGTGTGATTCGGTTGCCAGGGAGTGAAATCAGCCTGTCCTCAGGCCTGTGTTCAGGATAAGAGGCTAAACAGTAGGAGTCTTCAGATGGCCCCCTGCATTGCATAGTTAGAGACATGATGAAGAACCTGTGCTCCAGAAATGGAAATGAAAGCAGGCGATGGAAGGATGCATGATGGGGTGACCTAGGAAGTCTCTGCTCCAGCTAATCACATCTGACACTTTGGTGGTTCATTTCTAATCTGAGAGAAGGACTCATAGGTAATGACTCTGGAGATAAATTTTAGAAGGACATTTTGTCACAGGACATTTGTTAGTACATATAACAGGTGAAAAAACACAATTCAAATTATTTGAATAAAAAGGAATGAACAGAGTTCTTTCAAACAGTGGTGTTTGATGGAATTACTGTAGTTACATATGGCAAAAATCAGGTCTATCATTTGGCCACCTGGCCTCCAGGAAACTCTCAAGAAGGGTAAGAGTCTCTGTTGGGTCCCATGCCATATATGACAGCCCCAAGCTGATGTTCAGGATGCCATAGGGTATATAAAATATAATATAGATATAGCCACCTATACTTAGAGAGCTGAATGACTCTCTCAGTAACTATCAACTTGCTTTAGAAGTTACAGTGAGGGAATATTTTAAGATAATTTGAGATCACTTGACTTTAAGCATCTAAAAGTTAGGAGCTCAGTCTAGGAAGTTAGTTGTCTAGACTACCTCATAAGTAGCTACAGAGAGACTGGCACTTCCAAAAAATGATTCACCACATCCAAAGATAGTTGTCTAAGATGAGTCACTCTCTGGAGATTTTCTGCTGAACAGAGAGAAAGATTAAATTACTCACTTAGAACTAGCAGATATCTCTCAGGAAACTAAGCTTAAGAGAGATAAGTTTTAAGTTTATTCATAACTTCTTGTAATGATTCCTTAATTTTATTTAATAATGGATTTACTTTTTGGAAACAGCTGGAGTTGTCACTTTGGATCTTTTTCTTCTTTTTTTTTTTTAATCAACAAAAACTAGAGCTATATCATTAAATAAAGCAAGATGAGGGATCTTTCTCTGATCTTGAGGTCAAGTGACACGGTTTGGCTGAATCTATAGAGAATATTTTTCTTTGCATCTGATCTTTACCCTGTATAGGACCACTGTGGTCCTTGGATATAATTCTGATTTTATATGATTTTTCTCAGTTTAAAATATTTGATAATGTGAGGCTCAAAAGTTGTTACATAGCATGAAACAGAGTTTTTGTTACTTGCCTTTTGGTGTGGTATGAGAACATGCAGAGGTCTCTCAGAGTATAAATTTTTTTTTAGAACTGTTGGAGCATATAGAGACGAGTGCCACACAGGTTATCCATAATACCCATGAGAAAAGATCCCTAAGTATTTATTCCTATAAATTGTGTCTCAAATAATATTAGGTGGTATGGCCAGGAAAATTCTCAGGGCATGTGCGAGCAATATAAATAAATGATGCAGAATTTCAGTATAGATATTGTCAAAGCAACTATTAACCTCAAAGACATAGCAATTTTTCCTCCACTTCAGGTATTCTGTAGGCTTCAATTAAGCTGAGAGAAGGTAAGTATGCTAAAACTATTTAAACTATGCATATGCATCTATATGTATGTGCCTAAGGGTGAAAAATAAGTACAGTAATGTATTTTTGTAGTGCAGCTACCTGGCAGAAAATGGATGTAGCAGTAAAGCTCAGCAAAAAGCAGTTAATAAGACAATGGAAAAAATCCTCTGAGCATTAAAAAAGCACTTTCGAATTATATGAAGATGCACAGTGTCTCAGAGGGTTGTTAGAAAGGTAAAATGCCTTTATCTTTCCCCAAATTTGCCATCTGAAATTAGTAAATATGAAATGCTTGCAGTGGCTTAAAGCATGATTGTCCTACTCTTTGGAAAGTGTGTCGAAACTATGATTGCAAACAGTGTCCAGTAAATCCTCATTTGGAAAGGTGATGAATGGTGGAATGATTCCTGCACTCCTGTCTTCCTACGTGTGTGAAATACTGCAAGTCACCAACACACAGGCCTACCAAAATGGCACAATAATGTGACAGAAAATCCCAGTGGCAGAATTCATTTTGTCCTGGGCACCGTGGATTTCCCAGTGGAGGACTTCAGAGGCATTTATTTTTCTCTATTAACTGAACACAAACCTATGTACTTGTTTTAGGAGTGTTGCTTCATTTGGCCCATAAAATCGAAGCCTCTATTGTGTGTCTGAGCTTAACAAAAGAAACCCTGCCCAATATTTTGTAAAGGACTTGTTTGTCTGGGCTTTTTTACACCTATTCTTTCAGCAAAAATGAAATCAACAGACGGCAATATTTTTGTATATTTTATTGCGGATTGGTCACTGCTGGGGCTGTAAGATGGACATGAATTTCCCACTGACTCTCTCTGCTTCCCAGTAACCTGTATCTAGCACATTCCATGGGGCCATTCAAACACATGTCAAAGCTGGAACGGTTTGTGTCTGATTAGCTTCACTTTCACGAAATGCGAGCTCCCAAGTATCTCAAAGCATATTGTTAAATATTTTGGATTCTTGTCTAATTGTCATACAAGGAGGAGGCTGTTTATTTTTCACAATGCACATATCTCTCCTCCAGGTATTTCCCTTTCAGTGCTCTCTAAAGCAGAGATGTTTTTGAAAATTTAGGCATCTAAATACTCCTTCCGTACCTGTATTTCTTGAGATAATTTTATTCCAGATGATGCCTTTCTGAAAGAACTTTGTCCCCTAAATGTACACAATATGCATGCAACTAGTTCTCAAAAGTCAGTATAAATTGAACCAGAAAACAAGTAAAAGGAAAAACAAGTTTTGCTGAGACTAAGAAGATACACGTAGTTTGGATACTGGCCTTGAACCTGGGAGAGCTGATTTAATTGCTGATAATGCTACAGACTCCTTACCGTGGAAAAATCAATTTATCCCTGTATGCCAAAATTACATTAAAGCTAAAGTATATTTTTCCATTCAAGTTTACTTTGCCTATTTTTTTTCGTGTTGTAGGCTTGTAAGTGGAGAAAGCTTGTTATTAACTCTGCCTACCAGACATAATACAATATGCCATAAATTCAGAGAGAACTTGAATGAAAGCCATGTGGGCTTACAAAGGTATGCTACACAGATAGATGGAGTTTCTATGGACTGGATCCAAACTGAAACCCTTCAGGTTATCTGTGTCACCATAGGATGCTTATAACCCTGTGTTATATCCTCTTTATGCCAATATTTTGGAAAGTCTTACCAGAAACATGTTAACAAGGTGGGAGTCCAGAGCATGGAGAGGATGGAGGAAAGCACCTCTGCAGCTGCTGTCTGGCCCTAGAGATCCTACTAGGTGAGGTGGCAACACAGGGGATATGAATACAGGTCACTGCTCTGCAATTGCTGTTGTAGCTGCTTCCTGCCTTGCACATTGGGCCCCATCTTTCATGTCTTTCTGGAGTGCTGCCAGGAAGGTCTAGACCTAATCAGAGAGGCAAGTGCAAGGATTCAGCTTGCTTTAAGATTAAGAGGCTATGTATGACCTATAGTGTATATGTGTCTACATAGACATCAACGTAGTTATTGATCTGCAGGATATAAGCACGGGATTAGGAGATGAAGAAAAATTGTGACACGTGCATTGCTCTGCTCCGTTATTTCAGTGATCCTCCACAACCAGTACAGTTTTAACTGTGTCCAAGACTCAGAAGTGGCCAAAATTTCCTATGAGAGATACCAATAAGATTAAATATTATTCTATTTGTATGAACTAAAAAATGTCTTAGGTTTCTATATAGGGCTTTAGATCTTTAGAGAATGTCAGGCCAGGTGTCAGATTTGAATACATCTCTCAACCAAACTGGCAAATCAATAGACAAAGGATAGTGAATCTCTAGAAAACCTAAGTCCTTTCCAGTCTATGGTTATCTCCTGCCCTCCTGGTAGCTCTTAGCTTGCCTCCGAAGGCTGGGTGTCTGTGTTTGAGATGTCTCAAACTGCCTTACCAGATGGCCAAATAAAAAAAAATCTTTATATGAGTGATGGAAAATTTAGGCTGAAACCAAGGGTAAGTGCGATCTGTTAGATCTCTCTCTAGACTGTAGACTGATGTCTAGAGAGAAATGGTGGAAACTGTTGCATGTGTCATTTCAAAGTGGACTGTAAAAAGTACTGGAAAATATATTTTAAGGAATAATCTTGCATTGAATGAGGGATAATGAAAGTGATTTATACTAACAGGTCTTTTCCATCTTTAATTTTGA
Source organism: Nyctibius grandis (assembly GCF_013368605.1). NCBI lineage: Eukaryota > Metazoa > Chordata > Aves > Nyctibiiformes > Nyctibiidae > Nyctibius > Nyctibius grandis. The sequence goes on along the minus strand of NC_090695.1, from coordinate 3,242,201 downwards.
TAAATCTATGATCCCTAGCAAAACAGGCTTATTCCCTCAGTTTAATATACCACAATCTGGAGAGAATATGACAGAAGCGTTTGAGGATGTGATCTTTCATGCAGCCGAGTCAATGCCAGAAATCAAGCTACCAGCACACAATACTATTTTGTCACTGTCACTGATCCACACAGTAAGACAGACGAAAGATTTGGGATGCTGGGTCAGTTTGAGGTGGGTCTTTTTCTTTTTTCCCCCCTTATTAAGTGAACATGCAGGCCATGTGACCAGTGCAAAGCCTCTGCAATAAATACAGAAAACTCATTCCCATTACTTCCATTTCACAATACATCATTCCTTCTAATTTCTCTGGCCCATTATCTGTTAGCTAATGTGATGTCGTCTGCATTGTCTGCAAAAACATTAAAAGGTACTTTAACTCATTGTTTTTGCCTTAAGTACGCACATTCACTACCCCCTTCATAAAAGAAGGGGATCACCATCTGCGAGTTATGTGGGTTTCCTTTTTCTTTTAAACAAACAAATCAGGCTAAATCACTGGAGAGCTGCATTATTCTAAACAATTTATGAGACAGTCTGCCTCACTGTATTTCCCTGTAGAAGGGATTGGGCTGATTTTATAAATGATTTATTACTGTGTTCTTCTGTAGGCACCAATAGACTAGACACAAAAATCAAAGTAAATTGAATGCAAAGGAATCAGTTTTCTTCCTTTAGAGTGGAACAACACACACATCCATAGGCATACACTAAATATTGTTAAAATTTGAAAGTATGTTTATGAAACTGAGGCTGTAAAAATAGCAACATAAAAATACGTGATGGATTAACATTAATTGTAAATACAAAAAGTGGTAAACAAGGAAAGATTTACGGCTGCCTGTGGAGAGAAACTGGCTTGTTTGCTCAGTGGCTCAACAGCTGATTAAGGCCAGGTGACTTTCATTTTTTTTTTCTTGGAAATTTTTTTCTGACTGTTGGAGAAGTTGCAGCAGGTAGTAAATTCTGGCTGCCTTTTGATTTGACTGCAAGTTAATATTTGTATTTCATTTCAACCAGGAAACAAAACAAAACAAAAAATATTCAAAGGGGCAAAACCAAAGATCAGTCAGGCCAGTCCAGACACATACTATTTATATATATCTGCCATTCAAAAGTCAAACAAGTCAACAAGGATCATTTTTGCCCAATAGGGATTTTGCCAGACATACTGAGGAAGGTGAATAACCATTTGGCCATTAGTCCATGAGTTCATATGCTAACTCCATTATACTTTAGCAGTTCCTAAACTAGCCTCTTTTTAGCTAGTTTAAGCATATCTACAAAAATCTATTGATGTATACTTAAAATACAGACACCACTTGTTAATGTTGTTTACAAATTACAAATATTTTAATATTTTTAACCGAAGATGTCAGTTAAATTATACTTTCATTGTTACACTCTGTTGAAAATACTTTACCAGAAGAATACAACCTAATGACAAACCAATTCTATAGCCCCCGTTTATAGAGAACAATGGCAACTTGCTAATACAGCATCATGCCCATGTTGACTGTTCAGAAATGTACTGTTAAATGTACCATTTTGTCTGTGCTCCCAGTGAGAAAGAAACCACAAACCCATTTTAATTTTAGAGAGACAAATTAAAAGAGTCAAACATCTTCATTATGGTTCAGCCGTTGTAAAAAATGAGATAGAAAACAGAAGTGAAAATATCTTCATATCACATCCATATTGGCATCTCACAACTGCAGCCTGGTTGTATATTGTTAATTAATTCTTTAAATGCACAATAAGTCAAAGAGACAATTTATAAAGCATACTTGTCATTTAGTTAGTAAATTAACTTTTTATCTCAAACGTTTCTGTTTAATTAGTAGGTACTGAAGGCCAAAATCACACCAGCTGGAGTCTAAGGAAAGAAAAAATAATTTCGCTTATCTCGTTAACAATTTTTAGCAGAGTGGTCTGTGAGTTCTCTTCTGTCTGATAATTTATGCTTTGCCATTACAAAGCAGAATGTGGACATAAAATTCCAAAGTTGAGTTAATATTGTAATTCACAAGATCAAGTTTGTAATTATTCATGTCTTCTATTTTACTTAATTATACTCAACTTTTGTACTGCCATGTTACTCACATGAAGTCAATTAAATGTACAAGTGTTTCTTGGACCAGACCCTCTGTATAAATTAAGGAGATTTGGAAATTGCTCTCTGAGAAGTGACTTGTTACAAGATGCTCAGTACAGAGCACATATGGAAATGAAATGAAAATAGAAACGACTAGCCTGAGACACTGTAAATCTTAAATAGTTTTGCAGTTTTGTACAGACTTCTTTAAATTGTCGAGTTACTAAGGGCCACTCTAACTAAAGCATTAGATGACCCAGCAATGTTAGATGCTAGATAGATGCCTTTTTCATACCAGAATCAGGAAGAGTTTTGTGTTTTCATGATTCTCAACCATCACCTAAGTTGTTTTTTCTTCCAAAGAACTCAGTTTGTTTCAAACTTCTTTGATATAAGCCTTCCAGGGATGGAAATGGTGGCAGCTTCCTCATATGGAGACTCCACAGAGCACTCTCTTAGGAAATGAGCAGTTCTTTCCACTGACTGAAATGATACAAATCTGTGTCTTTTCTTCAGCAGAAGCTTTTCTTAGTCACAAGGGGAGGCAGATCTAGATAAATCAGAGGGATGAGAAATGCTCCATACTTCTCTTGTTGAGGATGTGCCAAAGTATAGGTTTTCAGAATTTCAGACTTGCTCAGAAGAACATACATTTTATTTATGTATCAATTCAGGGGTTTAAGTATTTCTGGATGCTGTTCTTAGTTGCATTTCTTTCCTGTGAAGTGAGGATGATAGCACTTCCCCATCTCACTGGGTGTTTGAAGCATTCTGTAGTGATGATAGATACATAGTATATCCCTTTTCCTATGCATGTTAGGTGGAACTTACTGAAAGATCTTATCTTCCATATGTAAAGTATTGAAATGATATCACTTGTTCTTCTGATTCTCTTTTTACTCTCTGAATTAAATAATAATATTTTGGTCCTAATAATATTTTCTACGAGCATTTGGTAGAGAGGAACCTGCAGCTTCTGACTAGTTGACCTTAAAAGTTGGTTTCCCAAGCCGTGACTCACAGCTTAAGCAAAACCAAAAATGCACACTGTGAAAGGAATAGATGATTTTGAATCACACAAAAATATGGGAATGAAAATGTAAATTGTTTAAGAGAGACACACTGCCAACTTAGGCTAATTCATTGCTTCTATTTCAATAACAAAAAGGCTTCAACAGTATGGTACCATGGCTGTTGTGTTATTTTACAAGATTCTTCCCCTTATAGGAGAGGGATTGTGATGATTTATTCTTTAATAGATATTGACAAAGTCAAGGATTCCTGTTCTTAAAAGTCAAAATTGCCCTAAGAGGAAAATCTTCAGCTGTAAGATATTCAAGTCAAACAAACAGAAAAATAAATATTTACAAGCCTAAGGCAATCAGACAAAATGCAAAACTGTGCATCAGGTTGATTGGCCCAGTTCTACACAGAGAGAGAATGCTCTTAGAAAATGCTGTAAGTCAATCTGTATTAGTGTTTTAAATCTGGTGAAGAATTGAGATTTGAAGTGCATTTGTCTCTATGCATATACACAGCCTATTTTCAGAGAACGTTCAGGGAGTACTGCAGCTGACATACCCTCGAGGAGGCAAGAAAATCAGAGGTATGGGTTCAGATGTGCCTTCTAGTTATTTTATAATTCCACTTAGATATGCATCTAATAAGATACAGTTTCTGAGAAGCAAGTTTTCTTCTCTCCTGTCCCTAAATGAAAGCTGGAGGGACCGTCCACGGTCAAACCTGGCACAGGAGTCTTGTCTAGATGTGTCTAGATATCATTCTTTTACATTATTCTACTAGAACCATGCAGTAAAATTTCTGATTGTACCATAAGCATTATTTTGGTTTGGTTAATTTTTATTAATTAACTTTTTTTTTCACCTGTAGGTTACTCTGCTGTACCTGTACCTGTGAATGAGAAACTCTGTCAAACATCATGAATTAAAGTTGAAGAGTTACTAGTTATGAAACTGGTAACTAAGTCCCCCTCACAAGACACATGGTAGTCCAGCTAAGAGTGCAACGATCATTTAATTATACTCTACCAGTGTGGTGATTCACCCAAGGAGGAGGAAACACTTTTTTTTTTTTTAATTCCTGAGCAAAAGAAGTTCAAATAAATGCAGAGACGGAACTGACTTCTCAGCAGTTCAGGAAACTAACAGGCCTCTCTGCCCTAAATTTCACTGCTCCAAAAGCAAAGGATTAGTGGGAGTTCCTGAGACAGGAAAAACAGAGACAGAAGGGAAGTGTGAGAAGAGAACTGGATTTACTTCTGTTCTCACCAAGGAGTACGTGAGGAGGGTGTGAGTGGTGACAACCACTTTTAGTGTGGCCTTCCCTGCACACGGTAAGCCTTTAATGATTGTGCAGTCATCATGGAAGATCTCTGGGGAAGACAGAACGTTCGTGGTGCTCCATTGGGTCACTCCCTGTTTGGGCTGGGGGGGAGGAGGGGAGAGGGGCGGGTGGGAATATGAGCACTTGGGATTATTTTGAAGTTCTCACATTTGCAGAGAAATGTTGGACAATTGGAAAGCATTGAAAAGGTATGAAAGATATTATTCAGGAAATGGAAAACATGCCTAAATTTGACAGATTTAAGAGGTTCATTATTCTTTAATTTATTGAGCTAAATTTTAAAGAGAAATTCAATGTGACCTGTATATACTGACATGCATAAGAAAGCTATGAAAAGTGGATCTTTAATATAAACCTAGCATTTGAAGCTTCATCAGATGGGAAATAAATAAGATGGATTTTTTTTATCCTGAAGGAAGTTTACCGTTACAACAGTACATGTAGATGTGTGCTGATTTCTTCATTGCTTAAGGTCTTTAAATCATGACAGAAGGATTTTATTTTGCTTATGAAAATGGCACAGAAGCTCAAAGAGAAATCACAGGCTTGAAGAACAAAGTTTGGGGACATGTTCATGTATGACAGAACAATCTTTTTTTTTGACATTTTAAGCATATTTATTTCTATAAAGAACCGACTTAGGTTTTGATAAACATGCAAGTTCGACTACAAAACTTCCTACACCAAAATGAAACCTTTTCCTGTCTTAGATATGCCCACTGCTTGAGGAAGCTCCTGAATTCAGATGTGGGAGAGATGGGAAGAAACATTTGTCCATACTTACGCCACACAATTCCGTAGATGATCCACCAAGATCGATTTTTAGTTTCCCGTTGCAGTGCATACTGTGTATCTCCAAATCTCCTGATCTGCAAAAGGTATAACTGTTAGAGAAGTTAAGTGGTTTAGATACTCGTAGGGTATTTATATCCCTCATCCTGCTGCTTTAAATGTTTTATGTGTTGACAAGACTTTATGGAGCCTTTGAAAGTTTTTGAAAATCTGAGACCTAGAATTGTACAACTGCGAAAGTCCAGGATAAAAATCCTATTTATGGATTACTATCAGATGTTGCGTGAAGGTATTTGGTATGAAGTTGTGATTCCACAAGTGTGTAATTGCAAGCTTATTTGTTTATGAATTTGTTTTATTTCTTAATACATACCCAGATGGTGATTTCTTGAAATCATATTTGTTATTACTAAGGATTACTAATTTGTCTCATTTCTCTATTTTGTTTTATCTCCCTTTTTGTAGGTATAGGAAAAAAAATCTTTTGTTTATTTTAACTTTTCCATTATAGAACACCTTAAAAATTACAGAATTTCCCATGTAATGTTTTTCTTGTAAGTTTAATACCTAAAGGACTGTTCTGTGTTTACTCTATCATTCTCCTTCCCTGTAAGATTTAAAACAGAACATGTTATAAGGTACCATATTATAGATATTGACAACGCCTCCTCTCCCAAATAGTTTTTGATTGGAGGAGGAAATAATCAATATAACATTTATGGCAAATTTGCAAAAAAATTATTTGTTGCATGAAAAATTATTTGAACATGGATTCAGAGGAGTTTTGCACTCCTCTTCAAAGATAATCTTTGACTAAACATATGATGAAGAGAGGGAGATCACACTAGTTAACTACTTGGTTAACAAAGTTCACATACAAAAAGGAAGTTTCTTTTTCAAGCAATATCCAAACAAAAAACTACATAATTTTAGTACGACTTGGAAATAAGTGAATTAGATATTAAAGTACATAATTCTATTTCCATAAGTTGCTCTTAAATATATAAAGCCTAGTAACTGGATTTATGATCCAGTTTATGTGTGGATTTGTCATAGACTTGATATTAGGGGCTAAGAACCAAAACTAATTTGAATGCAAGAATCTAGAATAGGATGAAGGTGGAACTTTGTTGCCTAAAAACAAAGCAATGCAGGTGGGCACCCTCACTCAGCTCCCATCTAATGTCAGAGGCATTTCAGCATTTTCTGAACTTCTTTTTTTTTATATAACATAAAATTCTCTTTGAAAGCTTCACGTGTAGCCTTTTAATTTGAAATCAGCCAAGGGAAACAGTCTGAAAAAGGGCCACTGAACACCAGACCCAAACTCCACCTTGTTCAGCCTTTGTGGTCCAGTGCATCTGGCACTTTGTTTTGAACAGCAGATCAGCTTCAGAAGAAAGAAATATGGAGTACTCAAGAAGAGCTTGTGCCTTGATGTTCAGGGCATGTTTGAGATAGATGACAGCTGTGGTTTAGAAATCTCACTTACAGAGACACAGTTGTTGACCCTGACTACAGAACTATTGATTAAAAGAGGACATGATCTGGCAGTTTGGTGACTATTCTTCAAACAGAAAAGAAGAGCATGTGACCCTTGAAAAAAGGGATCTGACTGCCCATTTTCAGGATAGAAATTTCTGAACTGTGGACTACAAGTGGATAAAGCTCCGTCAAGCATTAAAAATTTACTTATCTTGCTTTTTTGACTAGCTATCTGACTGAGGTTGTTTTGGATCCCTCTCTTTATCTCTCCCTTTGCTGTATGTGCCTTATTGAAGACATTGGATTCCACCCCAGGGCACGACTTTAACGGATAACTTGTAGCCTATTCTCATTTTTCATTGTCATTCTTCTGTGTGCTAAATTCACATTATATTCATTCCAAGATTCTTATAGTCTGATTTGCCGACATTTTTACCTGTTCAGCATTTCAGATTTTCTTTATTTACCAACTGTTTTGCCTAAGTCAAGCTAATTATCACATAAAGGGAAGCAGTATGCTCAAAATAGTACCTGCTGCTCTCTGAATATCTGAATTGTGTTTTCAGAGGCAATTCAGGAGAATCTGCTTTATTTGAGCAGCTGACAGAGACAATATGGTTTCCATAAAGAAATGTCTTCCACCTCTGGTAGTGGGAAGCCCGAGTAGTGTGTACGTTGCTACCTCCAGGAAAGCAACCTAGATCTCACGGTGGTGGTAAACATTGGATTCCTTTTTTCAGAATAATGACATTTCCCATCCTGTGACCCCTTACAGCTCAAAGGCTCCCCAGAGCACTGTGTGGATCTCATGCACCCCAAACCACCAAAATGAAATTCCCTTCCAGGAAGAAGAGGAAGGCAATCGGCAGCCAAATTACATCAAAAGACAAGAGGGCTCTGTTTGAATCACTGGTTTAATGTGAAATGGCCAACTCTAATGAAGAAGACCACTCTTGGTACTTGAAGTCATATATGCTGCAAAGTGTACGGGGGAAAGAAGACTGAATACTTGTTATGGATCTCTGTTATTAGTCTAGTTCTCAGTGTTGCAAAACGGATGCTGATATTTCTAAATGGGTAAGTGCCAACACAAGTAGCCTGCTGGACTAAGGAGCTGTTCGGATTGCACATCCGAACAGTGTGCAACCAGAAGTTCCTTAACTCATTCATATAAGTCAAAAAAAAGCTGAACATTCTCTATATTAAAAAAAAACGAACCCAACCTCCTTTTTAAAGAGCTTTCCATTAGTTTTAGCACAGGTGAACTGAGGATCACTGATGACTGAAATAACAAAGCACAACAGAGCAGAGTAGTTCCTGGAGCTTGACATATTCAGCCTAATCTGGGACTGCATTTGTTTAAAGACCCAAAAAATAACATTCTGTGGCTCCTTTTTTGAGACCAGCAATATTTTTATCCAAAAGATATTTTTTTTTTTCCTTAAGCAGAGAGGAATTTCCCTCTATGTCTCATCCCATTACTATTAGATGTATCTCTTTGTCATTAATAGTTTACAATTGCTCCATCCAGAGATAACTGTTTGATTGACCAATAACATCTTTCTTCCCACGACTACTCCATCTGCACACGAATAATGTATCAGCCCATTTCACAAACCCTATCATATTCAAACTCTTGTCTATTTCTTCAATGACTTGTATGAGAGAAGAGGAAAATAAGTCTTGTAAACCTTTGTTTTACCAGATACTGCTTTCCATTTTTCCTTCATTTTCCTTTGACAAAGATTTTTTTCATTAAAATCTGTTCCTCACAGTAACAACCTACAATTCATTCAAGAATAATCGTAATTTCAATGTGTTATAATCCTGTCAATTGGCCTCTCTGCTCCAAGGTTTGTACAAGAAATAATTTCCTGTGTAAAAAAATTACAAGAAAAAGAGAGACCAAAGGAGAAGAAGGGACCACAGAGATTTCCTGTGAATCAACCTTAGGTCAGAGCTAGATGCTGCATTCATATTTCCTGAGTTTCAGTCCTGTTTCTGTGCAATACAACCAATCTCACTGTATATAACAGTAGCAGGGAAGATTTCTGTTTAAGAGAAAGTGTAACACTTTGACTATGGCCTGATGTTCATGGGTGCTAGCTAACAGAAGGTCATCATCTGTGAAAGTCCAGACACTTTTGTTTATACATCTCAGCCAACTGTAAGAATAAGAAAACTTGGCTTTTGTGTTTCTCTCTATGTACACAATAATTTACAGTAAATGATGGTAGTGTGTTGTTCAGAAATCTGGGCTAAAGCATCCCTTATGAGCAGTCACACCATATTTAAGTTTATAGCTGTGTTCCATGTAGTTCTAGATTATACTGTTTATGAAGTGCTTTGGGGCTCCTTGCATTGAAAAACGCCGTGTAAGAGTGAAATATTATAATATTGGCTCTTAGTTTACATATTTTACTTTTTCGGAAAGTTTTATTTCAGTGTAGTCTGTGTAGTGGCAGTTAAATGAATGATTAGTGGTCTTACTTTCTGTAAGTGAGCTTCCTTGGCCTCAGAGACACAGTTGACTTGACCAGCTCACTTCCCGTGTCATATCAGAGGCAACAAAGTCAAAACATGTTTTGTGTTTAAATATGTGCATGCAAACAAACAGGACAACCTGAATTCTGCTACTCTTATTTCAATTGTCAGAGGTAGAGGAAGGTTCACAGAGTAGTTCTACAGTGTCCTGAAGAAAGACCACAACTGCAGGACCTTCTCCATACCTTGAATATGAAAATACATGGGCTTCAATAAAACTATTATCCACTGAAAGGTAATAGACTTGCTATAGGAGATCTGTACTGCCCATTTCTAAGTGTACGGAGGGAGCTGGGATTGAGAACTCAATTGCACAGGAACAAGGTGTATAAAAAAGTGTTTGGCTGACTGATGGAAAGTCTGTATGCCAAAGCAAGCAGTACATTGAATAGGACCAGAGAGGTTTTTATGTCTGCATACATGAAAGTACGTTATGTTACAAAAGAATGATCACAGCAAGAGCTTTTCTACTGCTCAGTGGGAAAGGAAAGCTATCAGAACAGTGCTAAGAGAACAAAGCATCTAGTACCTTCTCTATCCATGTCTCTGTCCTACGCTACAAATGTGGTGAGAATGACCTTGAAAAACTGAAAAAAAAGTTCTGTAAAAGGATGTTAAACATGAATTCCATATGCAGGTGGAAATGCTGAACCACACAACTAAGGATCAGGGAATAGCTTGTGGGGCATTAGCTCTACTAAGAAGGATCTGGGAGTTACTGAGGATAATAAAAATTCCTTGTTGCTGTGAATGTGGCATATGATTTTGTAATATATAAATAGAAATGACATCTGTAGCATAAGTAATTAATCTATTGTACACTGCAAGAGTACTGGACTGAAATATTTGATGCAGCTTTGGACTCTACACATCAAGAGAAACATGAATAGTCCACAGAATATCGACAAGCAAGATCCAAGGGCTGGAGGCCATAGTCTTGAGTTTCCTGATGGTATATAGCTTTCCTAGTGGGAACAGCTGACGTGCTATGTCAGGGAAGATGACTATGTGGTCTGCTGAGCTCTCCAACTCCAAAATCTATGATCTCATGTTAAATGCACTTTATGTGTCTTCAATCCCTCTTTGAATATTCAGATAATCTCCCTTTGCTTTTTGGTAATAGCTGCATTAATATTCTTTCAAAGTATCTCTTACAAAATTTTTGCATTCAGGGACATCTTGACTACCCTTATTTTAAAGCTTCATTATCGAGTTTACCAATATGTCTTTTAGATTTCAGAGTTAATGTGATCATCAACAGCACATTAGTCAGTCATTTCAATTTTGTGATGCAGATGAAATATCTACTTATTTAAAAGTTTAAGGTACTCAAAGAGTACCTTAAAGAGGAGAAGGGGAAATCTGAAATTGAAATATAATACAAGTTAACACAAGTAGATTGGAAAAATAAAATTTTAATAATATAGAATATCAGAAATGCTTTAACCCACCTGAAACAATTATTTCTTCTCCACTTCTCTGTTCATAACTGTTTTTAAGATATCAGAGTTTTTCTTCCTGACTTGAAGTTACAAAGACAGAGAGAAAGAAGGAGGAGGGAAGGAAAAAGTAAGTATTTTTCTTATTCACAGAGTCTGAAGTAAGTTTTCCATCTAGTTTTCATCAGACCATCCAGTGGTGCCTCAGGTAGCCTGGCTTTCTTGGTGAGAAAGAGGCATCCAAAATGATCTAAATTAACAGATCTGTAATGAACTCATGCCTTCAGGCATTGCTTGTTGCTCCTGACTTATTAAAGGTAAAGCCAAGAGAGAAAACCTTTAAATTTGAGCAACATATTAAAATGCCTGAAATTTGGTTCTTGGCCTGAGACCTTGAAAGGCTGCCCTTGAGTAGTGTGTTACTGCACAAGGAAACTGATCTCGGCCTCCAGACTCTGCAGAGAATGAGTAATCCATTATAAAATTTCATCAGCTATGGAGCCAATATTTATGTAAATTTAAAATACAAATTCTCATTTCATATATCACTATAGAAGTACTCAGGATAGATTCAAACAAAGATTTTAAGATTTCATTTGTTCCTTTCTAATGCAAATGTTATAGCTATCCTTGTAAAAGTAGATTTGATGGTACATGAACGTGAACAGAGTGAATTGACTTGGCTAAAAACGTTTGGCACTGAGCCTTGTTCATCACACATCATCTGAAGAGGATGGCTTTGTTAACCTCACTACTCACCATCGCTTATTTTTTTCATGTAGTTTAACAGAAGTATGTTAAAAGGGAGCAACTGCTTAAGCTGAGATAATTTTGTTTCCAACTTTCACAGAAATAAAAAAAATAAAAAGAAAAACAAAAGCAGCCTAGGAAGCAAAGCGCTTGATAATATTTTCCCTTTGGAAATAAAACTTTATTAATATTAATATAATATCTTGTTAGTTCTTTTCTAAAATGCTGCCCCTTAGGTGTATATCAGAACTGAAGCTTTGCAGTTACTGCTTGTCAGTTAAATCTGAATATCTCTGCTGGTTTCCCATTGGGTTACCCACATAAATTATTATTTTATAACTCTATGTATATATATTTATATGGGGTTGTACGTGTGTGTGTGCACGCATGCTCTTTTTTATTACAAAAACATTAGCTTGCAATGGGATATGAATAAAGATATACATTCATAGCTTATAAGTCTTGCAGTAATTAGTTTTTTCTTTATATGTTTTAATCTTCCATGTTGACACTTCACTCACTCAGTGACTGTCTTGCATATTATCTTCTCATGGGTTTTCTAAAAGGCAAGGATAAAATTCCCTTCTTCTTACAGACATCAAGAATACTTCTCTATAAACGATTCCCCAGAAGAGAGTGAAAATATTAAAAATGTAGAGTATGAATATAATATACATTGCTGCATTTTTTGCTCCCATAAGTAGATATCATTGAAAACTTTACACGAAAATTGTTGATATTTGAGGCTTTGATTATTTTTTCTTTTTCCTGAAAAAAGAAAAAAATAAACAAAGAAAAAAGAAAAAAGATTTCTGCAGGAAAAATCAACCTGTTATGAAGAAAAAAAATCTGGATAAAAAAATGGATTCTTCTAAATTGAAAAATGCACGGATTTTCTAACCAGACCTATCTATAGAAAAGAAGATGTTTTGAGGTTTCCATGCAAAGCTATGTTTTGTTCAATGAGATAATAATATGTGCTGTCATGAGGTGTTATACAATTAATTTCACAAATCTGTAAGATTTTAGAAGTGGCAAAGTTTTTGTGCTTAGAAAATGTCTGTAACATCAGTGTTTTCTTATTTACATTCTGCTATAGTTTGTAGAATAAATAATTCAATACAAAGACATTAATGAACAATCTTATCATTGTAAGCATTTTGATTCTTTTTCTTCTTTAGATCCTTAAGCCTTTAAAGTATCTTAATCTGGGAAATGATCAAACTGTTAAAGCCAGTAAGTAGGAGAAATAATAATTATACAGATCTTTTGGAGCAATAGATGCCTTTAACTTCATATAGTTCTCTAAGAGGTTTCCTCAGGATACTCCTCTGGCTTGCGGGGGGCAGGGCCATGAGAAAAGGAGGCTTCAACAAAAATATTAGTTTCCATACAGTGGGTGAATTCCATGTAGACAGTCTGCTGCCAGAGCCATCCTCATCTACATTTTATATATAGTGTACCTTTTATTGTAAGAACTTCTGCTACTGTCATGGCATCTGAATACACTTCACTTGAAATTGCTATGAATCTCCCAAGGACTTCATGCAGTCTGTGTAATTTCTTCCATTTCAGGATAAAAATTTTGCTTGGTGTGCGTATAAAGCTTCCCACAAAGCCATGTCTGCTCCTTGGGGATGGGTTTTACCCTATATTCACGTAAAACCTGCACTAAGCTTGACATTTAGTACAAAGTATAAGCGGAAATTAACCTTAAGGCTCTAATTGAGGTAGGAAAGTGATTCCATAACAAAATCTAAAGCACTTCTTGATTGTAATCAAGAAACAGGGGGGAGAAAAAAAGATGACACCATTTGGTATTTAATAAAAAGTAACACGTACAGCTTTAGGTATGTAATTTCCTTGGGTGGCATTAAAATTAAATGCAAAGCATACAAAACCAAAAAAAGCTATTCAAGTGCATTATGGAATCATAAATTGCAATGGCATTACAATGTGAACAACATGATTTGCCCAGTCAAAAACAATTATGTTAGGGTAAAGGGGGAAAACAAGAAAGCTGTGGTCATCATAAACAGTGTTATCCTGAATCTGCATCTCTGTTCCTCTTAAGCCAGCTTGCCTTACTATTTTACTTGCATCTCAAAAAAATTAATTTATTTCTGTGACGAAATGGGCCTACCATGTCTGCAAAAATGAACTTTCTGTCCACTTTATCTTTTTTAACTGTTTGTACTCAACAGTTACTTTATTATTTTTCCTTTTATTTCATCCCTGAAATGTTCCTGTTGATTGCTATATATCATACTGCAGACACAGGTGAAATTGCATAATGAACTGCAATAATCTAATGAGCACGTTAACCTTCTAACTAATAAAAAGGCATATTTGTCTTTTATACACGTCAAATGTACAGTGCGCTGAGTTTCTTCTTGACCTGTTCTTTTGATGTTGGTTGTGTTTTAATTGAACTTGTAATTAACAGGACAAGATTTCTTTTCCCTTCCAACACAATTGCTCTTATAAGTCACAGTCTTGAAAGGTGCTGCACACCTTTAATTGGCAATCACTGAAGCGTCACGGTGCTCAGCATTTCACGGAAGTGCTCAGCACCTTGAAATTACCAGTAAATAATAAAGGGTTACAGAAGATCAAAAAATCAAATGCTCTGTCCATTTGATCACAGTGTGAAGACACAAGAGGTGAGACAACAAGTTAAGTTAACATTTCTTAAGCTTTCTGGATGAAAATATGTGAGACATTTTACTCCCATATTTATTATGGGTACTAGTCAGTCATCATGCATTAGGCCAGCACTCCAAAGTCTCTTTCCTGCCAAGGAACACCAAGTCAAACAACATTTAAACACTGAGCAACAGTTTTTGTTTTGGAGGCAGTGAGGTGCAGTGACCAGGACAACAGCCGATGTTCCAGAATATCTGGACTCTTCCTTCCTCAGTTTCCTACTAACTTTTTCTATGATCTAGTACAAGGATCTGGACTGGCTTTTATGCTTTTCACCTAGCGAGACTGCAGGCATCAAGGCTTGGCGGTGCTGATTGTCTGGATACCAATGAATTTTCCGCCTTGCTCTTCCCAAGACAACGGTACGGACTGATATGAAAGCAATAAGGCGATATGAAGATCAGGGTATGGGGACTCCAGGAAACACTCCTATAAAACTGTTGAAACACAGCCACCAGACTGCTAGTATGAGCTGGTAACTCTATTCGCTATCCAATGTTTTTTTAAATATATATATAATAATGAATTCACCTGAGGGATAGCTGTGCTGAGGTCTCAGCCTCTTCATGAAGAAAATGCGTCTTCCAGTAAAAGATTGCTATAAAACTGAGCTTATCAAAATAGGAATATATAAAGAGATTATACACAGAGTGTCTGCTGGAGCATAAAAATAAGCACACTGGTTCATAAATAAGAAGGTTGCTTTCAGGTGCTGTTCTTAAATACTGAATATGGTCTCATTCACTATTAGTAACTGCTAAATAAAAGAGTAATGCATTGAAAGAAAATCATCCTGTGCTAAAGATGCTGTCAACCACTAGAGTGATATTATGAAAGGGTAAGAAAATAAGTCATCATTCTGTTCTCTTGTGAAGGCCTCTCCATGTGTTGCACTGACAGCGTGGTATGCTGTAAAGTTTTTCCTCACGAGCACCAAGTGTCCTGACCTTGTTCTCTCCTTCGTTTCCTGGACATGACTTTCGCAAGATTCACAGAATACAAAAGATGTCACTATTGCCTCTCCTTTCTTAAAATACAGTGCATTGCTTTAAGCCAAAGGAGAAAAAAACAAAACAAAACAAAACAATCAAAAAACTACTATGGTGTTCTGCAAGCTTGTAGTACTAGAAAAAATAACACACTGAAAAACAAATTTGCATTGGAACATACAGGGGATTCTTGGAGATATTTATGGGGAGTTGAGATGGAGAACAGCACTAGGATCAAAGTGTTTTGAGCTCTACATCTCTATCTATCACTGATCTGCTGTATTCTCTCAGGAGGCTCAGGTCAGTCATCTCCATATTGTTGAGTTTATGTAAGTTTCCTTAAGAAATCAAAGATGATAATATCTAATTCACAGAGATCTGTGGAGGCTTCTATACATAATGATGACACATGGATTTTCATCCCATGAATCTAGGATGAAAAATTCTGTGTATTTTGGAAATCATGAAGCTGTTATAATTAACATGAATAAATGTGGTGTTGGTTTTGGCATTTCTGTTGCAGGCATCACAATATTTTTATTTTCTTCAAAATTGTGGTTTCAAGAATGAAAAACGATTATCTGTCCACTGCAGCTTTCATTAAAAAGCAGTGAGAGAAGCAGATAAAATAAAAGTGTAGTTAATATAACCTCAGAGAACAGCTTACATACATAATCCAAATGTACCCTACAGGCTAAAAAAAAAAAAAAAAAAGAAAAAAAAAAAGGAAAGAGGGAGAAAGGACTAAATTTTTATTACCTTAAATGTGTTAAATGTGATAGTTTTGGAGGGACACTATTATGAATTCTGAATACCTGAATTTGGCAGTGAGACCAACCCCCTCCCCCCACCGAAATTCACATGTCTAATATGAATAAGGGTACAATTTTTCTCCATAAAGTCATATTCTTTGACAGCACATCACTATATGTAAGATTTCACCTCTTCATGTATTAACTATATTTGTCCTTGTCTTGCAAATACCAGTTGCTGGACAAATCCCTGAGGCTGCACAGAGCAGCTAAGAAATCAGTGTGCCTCTTGATGGACAGAGCTGACAAATTTTGAAATCACAAAAATCTTTCAGGTAGTTACCAACTTTTTCTACTTATATATAATAGGTCTTGCACTCTTTGGTCAGCCACCAAACAACAGCACCATATAACAGCAGCAGTGAACACAGGCAAAACTCATGATTGGTGAGAATTAACCAAAACTCAAAATCTGCTGGCAGAGAAGAGAAACCTATTCCTCTGTTACCTCAATGGTCTGAGCTGCTGGGAGGATGGCACACTTCATGGAGGTGTTGTGATGGGCTGTCTGCCCATCTGTTGTGACAGTGTCTGCAGACATCAAAGAGCCTCGCATCCTCAAGCAGGTGGAACAACTGACATCTATATGGGGTCTCCCACCCTTTCTCCGCTCACAGAGGACAAAATAAGACTATAATTACTGAAGGGATTCAGTGAGTTGATTCTACTTACATTTTTCTCTCCCAGGGGCAACTTTAAGCTGTGTTGACCAATTCTCAGTGGATGGGGCTATCAGTGACCACCACCAAAGGCCTGCAACTAGCCACGTGTCCTGTCTTTCCCTTGAAAGCCAGTTACCACACATTGCTGTAATTCTGAGTTGTTTCTGTTAATTGTAGGAGTCAATCAGCATGCTTCAAATGTTTCTTAGTAGTTACTAGAGGGAAACTGTGAAAGTACACATTTGGCCTTGAAAACAATATTTCAGGGGCCAGAAGGCATTTAATTCACATCATATTGCAAGGGCACCACATGTTTTGACAGGCCCTGAGAGAGGTAATTCAATGAGCATCACTTTAATGATATATGATTTAGACAGCTATTTTTTCCTTTTGTCCTCTCTGTGACCCTGCTCCTTTTCCCTTTTGTTTTCAATGCTGCTACAGACTCACTGTCACAAAGATGTCAAATCTGTAGCCAATTGTGTCCTTGCTCAGAAAATAATATGCAAAGGACGGAATTAAACGTGCAGACTACTGTGCAGTTTGAAGATTGAGGCAAAGACAATTAATTCAATTCCCTAATTCTACTTGCTTGTCCAAGGCACAGGTTAGACAGGCAAGGCCAGATTTGTCTCTGCTGAAAGCCCATCGAAACCAATGGAGTTTAACAGGAAGAAATTTTACTCGGTGCAAGCTGCTGTTTAAGAGGGTGGAGTAACATGGTTTATCACTTATAAATGGTTCAAACAGTGAACCAAGTGGACAGGTAGATTGTGTATTAAATGTGAGAATTGTATTGCCACTTGTTATTCTTGCCTTACCTCACTGCTGAAAGCCAGAATGGCATTGTGAAAGGCACTGTGCAAACACAGAACAAAAAGGCACCTTCCTATTATAGAAAAATTCAAATCTAAATAGTAATGGAAAAGAGAGACATTCACTTTGGTCTACCTGAAATTCAAACAACTGGTGTTCTCTCTCAATATGTGATGTCATTCAAGGCATAAAAAATTTGAGAGAGCTGACAGAATAGCAATGAGAAGATTTTGAACCTTTACAGATGACCTATGAACTCTGTGGATTTGAAACAACTAGTTTTCCTGTCCAGTTGCCATCTGTAAGGCACTGCTCAACCTGAATGAAGACACTGAATCAGGCCTCAGAATACAGACTGGTCAGGATCCATCACGTTCATACAAGTCTGCAGAGGATCAGTGCTCCTGTGAAAGCAAATCAATAGGCTCAGGAATGTCATGCTAAATAACACCATTATTATTTACTGTTTGAAAGGGCTTCTGGAAGAGAGAGGCTGCAGCCACTTCTGGTGGATCTACTGAAAAGCTAAAAAAGAGGAACTTACAGATCATATCCTCAGAAGTCTGGCTGCTGTTTTCCTTCTTCTCTCAAATATATATATTGAAATAAAGGATGAAGTGCTTCTGCAACCCTGCACTTTTCTGCATTGCAATTGAAGAAAGTACTTGGGTAATTTAATGTTATTTTCATCTTGGTAATGTATGACTACCCATGACTTAAGTCACACTTCTCACCTGATTGTGGATAAAGAATTTTGAGAATATGGGGGTTTTGGTTTTTTTTAATGTCTCTGCATCTCTCACTTATCCTAGCAATTTATCTCTATGGCAGACAACAAAGTGTCTGAGTGCTTCTCGAACATTTACAAGCTGATTTTTTTATTTATTATTTTATTCATTCATTTGTTTCTTTATTTAGCCACCAGTTGAGTAAATAGATCTACTTGTTCATGTTGGGTTGGTTGATACACGTAGGTATTAGAGAAACAGCAGGACGTAACTGTAGGAATCTGTATAAAGAGCTTGTTGAAGGACAGACAAGTAAATGGATTTTGCAGTGAGTGTTGTTCCACTGCTGTGCTGCTTGTCCTTGGCCAGATTTAGCTCTCAAAATGTTTCCCTCTCTGTATGGCCAGTGCTATCCCTGTTAATCAAGGGTGATAAGTAGCTTCAGTAAAGCAGGACTGTGACAGATGAGAAAAACAGTCTTTGGGAAAAGCAGTAATAGACTTGTGAAAAGTTTTGGAGATTACATAGGATAACCTCAGCTGACCTTTATTGCTGATGAAGATAACAACAGGTCCTACAACTAGGACCAATGTTTCAGTGCTTGGTAGGACATGTAGTGTTTTGAAAAATTTGCTTTTTGTATCAGGAGGTCATATGTTAATTTATTTGTCCTCATTCCACGGTATAGCAGATTGCAATATCTGTGTCTGGAGTCACCCCTCCTTCCTTACACAACTGCAGGTGAGATTTATAAACTCCACTGACTGTACCAAATAGCTCTCCTGTAACGATGAAGAGATCCTAAACTGATAGACACCTGCATCAGACACCCCTGTTTATTTCGATGAATCTCATTTCTAATCTAAAGGCTTTCCAAGTGTTGGTTATTTGATAGACATATCTCCAGACAAAACTTCCTTTCTAGTGTTAGACCCTTGACTTAGGATGGCAGGAGCTGCCACTTTGCCAGCCAGCTGGCATTGCAGTAGCAGCTAATTAATCTTAAGGTACCTACTTGTCTTCCTTAGCTATAAGGAGGTCTAAATCCCCCAAAGACCACTAACCACTTAACTTCATAATTTCTAATAGCAGATGATATAAATGACATAATTGTCATTCTTTTATTTTCAGGAATAATTGTGCTGGGAGCTATTCCTACACTTGTGTTCAACAGTATGAAGATCAAGGTTCCTGCTAAGAAGGGATGGAAACAGGGATTGCTCTTACACAGTCCCTTTGGGTGAGGGCCATATCTGTTCTATATTTGTACTCTCTACAGAAGTGTAGGATCATAGTCTACAAAATCCTAACTAAGAATCTGGGAGATACAATATCAATGCAGACCGCAAGAAGGCAGTCAAGCAATGATTTTAATATCTGCAGATAGATTTGTCTGGTCACAAGGAATGTTGTAGGTTAACCATAAAAATTATACAAACAATATTATTTTTTTTGTATAAAGTAAACTTCTTTTTAAATGCTATATTTAGACAGCTATCAAGAAAGCTGGGGTAACCTTTAGTCCATTTTCTCACTGTGAAAGTGTTATGGACACTTCAAACTGGGTTTTTATAATTGCTCCCATCAGCTTCATACAGCAGTTGTGTATTGGAGGTAAAACAACTAAGTTGTGTGAAAACATCCAAGGCATAGGCTTTGGGAATGGAGAAAAACAGCTGTTTTTCACGTGTTTCATCAACAGGAAAGGATGCAGGAACGTATCTCTGCACCTCCTTGGGTAATTAGAGATGAACGAGGAGCAGGACACCATAGGCAAATTTTTGTCTTCTGAAGATGAGATGGAAACCTTCAACTTCTGCACTTCTGCACTTTTTTCTCCAGTCAAAGCAACAGAGGTTGCATCGGTGCTCTGTTAGACACCCTGTTGAAACTGTGCTGTTTTCAGAACATTTCCTCAGGAGAAAAAAATAGAAGAAAATTAAGGACAATTAATATCCCTATAAAATTTTAAGTATCATCCTCCTTATTTACCGTGCTTCTGTATGTAATCTTCTCAGCCTTGACTACAATTTTAAATATTTTTTTTCCCTGATACTCGCATCTTCACTGACCTCTGAAAATATGATATGCTAATCCACATTTGAAATAAGCTTCCAAGCATCTGGGGAGTACTAGGACTTTATACCCAAGCACTTCTGCTGGGCTAGATTTTGACTTTGATGGCATAGAGGCAATTAATAGTTTCAATATCTAGATACAAAATGCTCTTGCCTTGTATATCAGTCCACGAGATAATCACTGTAGGGACCCATAAAACCTTATCATTTGTAGAAGCCAAATTAATGATGCAAAAGCTACTGGCACATGTGATTGCATCACTATTGGTACATTTCAGTACAGTTGGACTAAGATCAAATCAAAGGCACCTCATATCCGCCAATTCTCACAAGGCTGGATTTTTTATTAACATCTGTGTTTGTTTATATGAGGAATAAATATTTAAATGGCAGGGGCAGGATCTCAAAATTTGCTTCTTTTTCCCCCACTGTTTGAAACAAATTCACACGACTTTCCTTTTTGCATAAATTATAATTTTGTCCAAGTTCCATGGACAGCATAGTAAGTAGATACTTATGGTCTATAAATTTAATCTAAGATATTACTTTGTCAGTTATAATCTGGTTTATGTATTTTTTTTTTGACACACCAAAGTAGGCAGAAAACATTAAGAATTTCATCATTTGCTTATAAAAAAGAGTGAAAAATATAAATTTTTATTGTTATTATTTGCACTGTTATTATACCACTGTAGAGGGTAGTGGTCAAAACCAGCCTCAGGACAGAGGTGTGTATTAGGTACGGCACAAGTCTAGAATGAGACATAGTTCTTGTGTTGAAGGGACATCTGTCTAAAAAAAGAAGACAGGTGATGGAAACAAGAAGGTGCTTTTAACACTATTTTGAAGGTGTGGGGAGAAGGAATAAGCTGCAACAGAAAATCAAGGTTACTATGGTAGTGTATCCCTGATTTTATAATGACCTAAAAAGAATCATAATATTAATTTAAAATTAATTTCAAATGGCAAAAGATTTTGATGATTTGATTATGTTCTTTTTTTGTTTATTGTGTCAGTGTGCATAGGAATACTGGAAAAATCTGTCAAACATTTTCAGTTCCTTAGATATATCTGAATTAATCAGTGTTAAATGCCTGCTGAATATAAACACAACAATATCAAATGTCTATCAGAAACTGCAGTCAAAGTTTGGTTTTAAATGGTTAGATCTTCATATTTTCATTTCTTCGGGAAACAAAGCTACTATAATTTTTGATACCACAATTTTTGCTACATATGACCTTTTGCCATTTACACTTTCAGCTTACTACAGCCCTCCTTATCAGTTCTTCCTAATTGCATTTGCAGTACTAACATGTTGCAAAATTTTGAAAATGTCATTTTGGTACCTGACAGGACTTCAGCACAGCACAATTAATTAATAGCAAACTAAGCAAATTTAAGAGTCCAGTCACTGAGCAATCATAAGACATACATGCTCCCTACAGTGAAGAAAATTATACCAGCAAAGACTCTTGTTGGTCTTATGACCATGAATTAAGTAAGTCAAGAGTGCATTTGAGGCTAGACAGGATGGGGCTTTGAATGCTCCTAAATCAAAACAATAATGATTCACTTGTTTATGAAGGGAATAATAAAAATGGTTCACTTACCTGCAATAACAAGGAACGAGACTTGGTGACCCATGTTCCCATCAGTCCTATGCTGATATGATTCGGAAAGCAAGAGTGAACTGAATTGGAGTCTCCTATGCAACTGTGGAGTGTGTTAACCCTTGAGATGCTGAGTAAAAGGTGGGACAAAACTTTCACCTCATCCTCTTCTGTTTCATTAGCTCAGTCATCACTTCAGCACAAACCCAAAAAACTATGTTTTTAATCTGTGTGGGTGACAGCCAGGCCAAACCTCCCACGTGAAGGTTGCTTGCAGTTCCTGCTATGCCTATTTCTTCATTTCCCAAACATAAACAGATGCTGTAGAACGGCCAATGGGCAGATAAATTTTCCCTAAAAAGGAACAGCATTCAAGTTGCTCTGAGCAGTCAGGGTAGAGTGGTTAAAGGATCAAGAGGAATAAACAAGAGGTGCATAATCAAAACTTTGGTTAACTGTCACATCAGTCAAATGCACATGAAAGGACACTGAACTGGGGTGGGCAGTAGCTAGGACATGGAGCTAATAAGGAATGTGAGTACAAACCTAAAACTGATCCCCTAAAAAAGACAGAGAGATGCCAATACAGGGTTGAAAACAAAACTTCAAAACTAGGTAGGACAATTTGGACTGATGTAGAAGCCATGGGAAATGGAGGGATCACACACAGCAGGAAAAGCTGTTTTCTTGTACTCTTCTACAGATGCCACGCAATTTCATTTAGGGGTCTCTGTTTCCATGTGAACCTCCTATTGCCAGAGGTCCCACTTCCAGACAGGATTCACCTTCTTCATTGTCCTGGTTTGGACTAAAACAGAACCAATTTTCCTTTCAGTGATTATGCCTTTCAGCTAAGTTTCTTCTAAGTAGCTGCACTTTCTGAAACTAACTGCATGTTTTGCAGACAGTGTCTGCTTCTAGGACTGATAACGCTCGAAGTTTATAGTTATCACTGAGGCACCAGTAAGGATGTTATGCAGAAAGGCTCTTGCTTGTACTTATTCCTAGAGAAACCAAGGTCACTGCTAAATTCCTCACTAATTACGAGCAAAGAGCTGTAGAAGGGTCGCACCTCCTGGGATGAACGGACAGGACACGTGACTCAAAATTGACAAACCAGGTATTCCATCCCATACACGTTATCCTCAGTATAAAGCAGGGGGATCACAAGGGTCTCACGCTTTTTCTTCTATGGCCAGTGTCAGAAGAGGACTCTGTCCATTTTTCTCCTGCCCTCAATCCCAATCTGTGCATTCCTGAATTCAGTTCCTGTCCATTGCTGAGTTCAGTCCAGGACCTCTTGGAGCCTGCCATGGAGTGCCAATGGTGATGTGGCCATCATCGGAGGAGCTCAGTCTTGTTTTTTTATATATTTATATATATTTAATTATTTCCATTCTTATTATTATACTCTTTTTCATTGTTATAGTTTATAAAACTGTTTTAACTTTCCAACCTGTAAGTCTCTCTCCCTTTTCTCTTTTCCTTCCCTTTCTGGGAGGGGGTGAAGGGGTTTATAGAGAGCGGCTGCCATCCGTTTAACAGCCAGCCCAGCTTTAAACCATGACATATTACATTTCTACTCTATTTATACCTGCATAGGATGAGACTAAAAGCTCAATTATTAAACTTTATATGACTTTAAAATGATGGAAATGAGAACACAACTTAGAAAATCAAGACTTGAACAATTCTGACCTGATTTGAGGATGCTTTTCAAATCAGAAAAGAGACACATACACATGCTGACTATTTCCTTGGCTACAAATGTGCTGTTGAATGAAGTTTAAATTCTTTGTAAAATTTCTTTCCTCACTACATGTCTTAATTTCCAAATGAGAAAATAACAGGGCTTCTCCTTCCCTCCCCTCCCCTCCCCTCCCCTCCCCTCCCCTCCCCTCCCTCCCCTCCCCTCCCCTCTCCTCTCCTCTCCTCTCCTCTCCTCTCCTCTCCTCTCCTCTCCTCTCCTCTCCTCTCCTCTCCTCTCCTCTCCTCTCCTCTCCTCCCCTCCCCTCCCCTCCCCTTCCCTCCCCTTCCCTCCCCTCCCCTCCCCTCCCCTCCCCTGCCTCTTCCAGTAAAGATATATCTTTTAACAGTTAAAGGAAAATAGAAGGAAAGTCTGTTTTTCTGACTTTTCATCTACATGGCAGACGTAAATGAAACATTCTTCATTTGCACTTTGTCAGAGGATAGATGGAAAGTGCCATCTGTAATATAATAACTGTGACCAACATGATGCAGCCTCAGAAGCTTGGCAACATACTCCTTCAAACTGATTTCTTTCTCTTTTTTTTTAGAAGAAATGGCACTTGCTGGTCTTTACAATCAATTAATTTAGGCTGGTTTGGGGAAATACATTAGACTTATGGAGAAAAAGAAATTAAAATTTAAAACTTGAAAAAATCAGGGAGAACTATACTTCAATTTACTGTGTTTGAAAAAAACCTTTTGTTTTGAAATTGAAATGGAAGGGAAAAACTTTTTTAGGCAGAAAGTAATATTGTGGTTAGTTGAGCACATTTGCATATTTTTGCTTCCTTAAAATCAAGAGGTTTTAATTTTCCTGATTTTTTGTTCAGTTAGATCTTTATAACTAAGAATCTGCATCTGTCTGCTTTGAGTAGACAGTATTTATACATGTAATCACATCACATGACCATGCAAAATAATAGGCAATTTTGTTCTAAACTAGCCAGTTTTGGGGATTACAATATTAGTTTTATAGTGTTTTCATACAAGTTAAAAGCACACAGGCTTATACTGTTATACTGTCTGCACAAGATCCCCAAAAATTTAAGGTCTTATTTGTGTCTAAGGTAGAGGACAAAAGATGTAAAAATGTCTTTGTAGTTTTTCTGGGCCTAAAAATTTTGAAGAAAATACATCCTTTAAAACTTCAACCATAAAAACCTGTAAGTTCCTAGGAGACTCATTGTGATTCAGTCCAAATCTTGAGATTTAAAATGGGGAATAACCATCTACAGAAAGCATAACTGGCCATAAATAAAAGATTTGTTCTTTTTTTTTTTAATATTATTGACTTTTAAAGCAAATTTCTAGAACATAGATTCCTTCTGTCTATAGGTTTTCTTCATAAAATAAGGAGAGAGAAAGTGGCAGGCAGAAACAGACCCACAGAGCAAAATACTTCTAAAATAAATCCCAGCTTTTATTAGTTTCATGTCTGGCTCCTCAGCCAGGACCAATTGATGTTACAGAATCAAAATAAATGGAGCTATGCCAGTTTCCACCATCAAAGGAGCCGGTCCAACGTGTCTTCACATCTTCACTCTGTTCTCTAAATTGTGAAACTTTCTTTTAATAGCTGTAAAAGGCACAGTGTTTGAACTACTGCAGGATGCTGTTGTATTAGAAGTTGTCAGAGGTGCAGATTTCCACAGAAATATGGTCCTTGACGGTGAAAACAGACTTGCTTATAAGACAGGAAATGAAAAAAACTACATTTTTTTTCTCTTTTTTACTTTCAGTTGATGTATTGTAGTGACTGTTGACTCACCACAAGCTTGCCAAAGTGATCTCTCGGCCAGGAGCGTGTATCTGTGTAGGGGTCTGCATAATCCAGGTTGTGTAAACTGCTACAGAGCTTGGTTTAACTTTGCTGTATATCTTCCTTCTTTCCTGAATATCAAAGTTGCATTTAAAAAAGCAACAGAAGATCCTTACTCAAGGCTTTTAATAGCAGACAACATACATCACCAGCAACTGTCCTCCAGGGAGCAATGGTATACTTATGGAAGACTAAACTAGGTCTTCTTCTCTTGTTGCAATCCATAACTTCTCTCCTTCTGTGGAAAGAATGTCTCAGGGGAAACAGATAAAATCTGCAATATGCAGTGAGCAGCTTAACATGAAGTAAAGCCTTGAGTGAGGGTCTTTAGCTGCTTCTTCAGATAATTATGCATATTTAATAGACCCTGCAATAAGCAAGACTTCCCTTCTGATATTCAGCATAATCTACCTTTCCTTAATTACAAATCCTCTGAGATTTAGACATTCTTTTATAATCTTATATGTAATCTATATATAAGAAAGTCCACTTTCCCCCTTAATAGTTAGTAAATGGAAGATGAATGGAAAAGGGGAAAAAAGAGCATTTGCCAACCACGTATATTTAATTATTATGCCATTATTGTGTGTTGGGACAAAAAAAGCTCCAATGTTTTATCTCATCAACAGAAAGATACATTAGCCTTTTGATTGCAGATTAAAGCCACTGCAATATTGTGAAGGACAGCTTAGTTACTGTGAGTTATAGGGTAACTAGAATGAATTTATCAAATACTGTCTCATATCATGAAATTTAAAATTATGACATTTATTTATCCATATTGTTGTATATGAGCAGAAGATGAGTAAGTGTTATTTGCTCTGCAAAACTCCATGGTGGGATATCCAAGGTAATAATTTGGACAGTCAGTGTCCTCCTGGGAGTTATTTCTGTGAACCAAAGTACAGTTCATGTAAGGTAAATTGTTCCTCTTCACTTTGTGCTGAGTTAGAAAGTTGTTACTTCAAAAGGCATAGTGTCATAAAATTTAAATATCATAGGCTTTCCTGACATTGTGATTCATGAGGCAAAAACCAGCACCATTAAAAGAGAGCGAAGTAGTTAGCCCATTCAATTGCAAAGCCTGGGATTAGGGATACTTGAAATATGACCATGAAACAACATTGAAAATGTCTGACTCTGACTGATGGAAGATGAAGCACACTGGAGATGGGACACATTGTTAGTGTCTGTTATGGTGTTACAGAAGTTTTAGAGAGGTTAAGACAAGAGGTGATGTGGTGCCTAATGTGGCAGTATTAAGAAAGTTGATGTGATATTGCTAAATTCTTAGTACATAATGAAAAATCACAGACATCTATTCCACTGTTGCCTGTGGCAGTACGTGAAGCAGACATTTCATCGGGCTAAAACCTTCCTACTGAGGTCACCATGTAAACAGTTAATGAAGCAGAAACACTCTGGGGATTCATTGACTGAGCACATTTAGATGTGTTCTGTATAAATGTTCAATTGGCAGTAGCGAAATTACCTCACTGATGCTTTAGAGAAACTGTGGACATTGTACTCTTCCAGCATTAAATGGGGTGTTCATAATTAATTTTCTTATTTTCTAAGCCAATGTAACAGTTTGAGTATAACTTTTATTAAGCATTACAGAGTTAAAAGGGGAGGAAAAAAGCCTAGAGGTCATAAACTGCTTCATACAATTTAGAGTGCAGTAAGGAGTTATTGCTGCACTAGCGCCTGTTAATGTATCTGCAATTTTCTATGGAGTTAACTTTTTTGCCACAGGAATTGCCTCGTAACTGGTTACCGCTAAATGCTATATCACTGTGGGACAACTTAACACAAAGATAGTTCAAGGTGTAATTCATGAACCTAGGAATGGATGTTGTCTTGCAATATTCTGCAAAGCCCCAAATAGTACCGAAGCTAACGCAATATTTCATGAGTCACAGGAACATCTTACAATGCCTTAATAATGTCATGTCCTTAATAATTCTTTAAGCATGTTAGTATTTTCTGGGAAGTCAGAGGTTGAGAAATGCTCCACCACATTTCCTCCTGCTCTTAAAATAAAAAAAAAAAGACCTAATAAATGGAGCACTACTACGAACAGCTAAAGAGTGAAACTGTTAAAGCCTTCATGGTACTGATTTGTATTGCACAACTTACCCTGTGAACCCTCAGGTTGGCAACGAACCGCTTTCTTTCACCATCTTCTCTCCATTACAGAAATAGAAACACATATCCCACAGGAATAGTTCTTTGGGAATAAATGCCAGATACAGAGATTTTAAGACCAGGAGGAAATATTATGACTTCTGCATAACAAGCCATTGAATTTTTACATATGTCAAGCGCTTAACTTGACTGTGCTAAAACCACACATTACGCGTGTAATTCATCTTCCAGTGAAGAGCATGTGAACTGTTTCAGTGTTTTTATCACTTCTATTGCTCTTCCTAAGAACACACCAAGGGATCAGTCCTCACACTTAAGTTCATCCACCACATTCCTCACGGAGGCTTGAGTATTATGTGACTATCCTCCTTCACTCAAGATCATGGCGATGGCATTGCTTCTTGAATGTACATTATTGAATCAACAGCTTCTCTGAGTTTCTCCCATTTTAGTTACAGCAAAATTCTTGATGTGCTGTTACATGAGTAAATCGCAGTTCCTCATACACAAAAGAAAAAGTGGAAAAAATTAAAGGAATCTTTAGCTTTAGGCCCTACAAACAGTGCCTTTGAAATCTGTGAGATGTGTTCAAACAGGTAATGTTTCCTGCACTCACAGAGGCAATAGCGAAGAGTGACATTCCCATGACTTTGTAGAGACATCCATTAGGTGAAGTACTGCATAACTTGTAGTGAGATGGAGACTGTAATGGTTCAGGTGTAGCTAACAATTTGTTTAAATAAATCCTCCTATTCCAATTCAACTCTACATGAATGCATTTCTCCGGGTACTTGATAATGGTCATGTGCCATGATAGGTGTTTCAAGAACTGGTAAATTCTCTTTTAGTAAGATTAAGTCAGTAGCCTTGTAATGAAGGCTCGTTGATAGGTAAAACTTCATATCAATTTAGGGAACATAATTCCTACACAAATGTATTGACAACGTACATACTCCAGTATTTATCAAAGGCAACTTAAACATAGATTATGAATCAATTTGTTGTGGAAATTAAAGTATAAACTGGAATGATTTTACAATGGTAGTTTAATGTGTATGCCTATATTGATGTGTATGCCTATATTGATGTGTATGCATGTATATACATACTTACAAACATGTACACACACACTGCATCCATATTGCTAAGATGTAAAATATGATACAGAAAAATAAGGCAATATATAAGTCTCTTATGAACGCTCAGACTCAAGGGGCAGAAGATTCATTCAGGTCTAGTTAATCAGCATCTTGCTATCCAGCTAGTGCTCTGAGAGAAGTCTGTCTCATCTGCTGGTTTTTAAGAACAGGAAGGTTTTGATCCATCTGTCACACAATTCCTTCCATTTCTATTTGGAGAAATATGCAATCTGTTCCATTAATAAAACGTCGCAAGTAGTTTCCTCCTTCCATGCAGCTCTAAACCCACTTGACAGGTGGATATTTTGACCTGTACACAGTGCAAAGCGTTGAGTCATTTTAGTAAGTGTATGTCTCCACGAAGAAAAGAAAGATAGACACTAATTAAAACCTAGGTAAGTCATCTGGAAGACTGGTAGCACACTCTGGCATTTGTTAACACAATACAAAAGTCACTAATTATAGTAGTATTGTTAGTGACATTGAAGTTATAACAGCCTGTCAGAGGAGCCATTATAAATCACTATATTCAGGTGTTCATAACGACAACCGTAAAAATTAAAATAAAGCTGAAATTTGGCATACATGATCTTGGTTTGGAGCACTTTTTTCCTTTAACAAACTGGGCGGGGGGTGCTTGTGATTGCACGTATTTATATCTAACTTTGGTGTTTTAAAAACCTTACTTTGAAAACCACTTATAAAGTAAGTGGTTATTTTATTCATTAAATAAATACTTTGGGATTAAAAAGATGACAGTTTAAATCCTGGTTCATGTGTTTACCATGGTCCAAGCTATATATCTTCTGTTTTGGTCAGGTACTTAAACATGTGTGTATCTCTAAGCAGCTGGGGAATTTAAGAGAAATGGTCAACTGGGAAAGGTACTAGTTTAAATCTTCTGTGCATCTGGTTATTAATTTCTCAGTTCTTCAAAACACCACTTATAAGAATGAGGAATATAATACTCTCTCCTTTCCCTCACTCCCTTCTGTCCTTATAAACTGTCAGCTACTTGGGGTAGAAGTTGTTCTTTGCTGGTGTTTACACAGTGCTTGTCCCAGCGGGATTTCAATCTTCAGTCAGATAAAGCACAATGGGAAGGCAAATACCATATAATGGAATGTTTGCAAATATTCCTCAAAGTGGTGGCAGCTTTTACAGCTTTACGGGAAATCAATTACTCCTGTATCTCTGCAAAAATGGGCCAATTCAACAACAGCTGACAAAATTAAAGATCCCAGTCCTTAATTTCTCATGGCATGTTAGTTCATAGACTTAATTAAAGAAAACTGTTTACATGTTATACTTATACCTACATTAGAATGATTAGATTCCATAAATTATGCAGGACACCATTAATAAGTTTCATTATGCATCAGATTACAATGTCCTCATTCCAGCAGCAGTCTCCGATTAATTACGTAGCAATCACCACAGAGCTGACTTTGCTAGAGATGGGGGATTACCCTGAGTGCCCCTCAGTGCAAGTAGTCATTAATATGATAGCACAAGGATTTGGGATAACAAATCACCCCTGACTAGAACAAACCTGAACTCATTAAAGTTTAAATGTTGTATGGATTTAATCTTGTATTTAAGAAAGTAAACACACGAGGGATTTGCCTGATAATAGTACCTTGGGTTTTCCTTTATCCCAGTAAATTTGCTTGTGGCAACAATGCAAGAAAACAAGAAGGTGACTTAATGAGATCCATCAGGTAAGTACAAAACACTTGACTTCAGGACGTTTTATCTTTCAACATTTTCTTCATCAATTTTCTTTTCTTCCTTCCTGCCTTTCATACAAATAGAGAGAAGAACGACTCTTCCTCACACAACTCTAAAATCCAGAATCAAGAAAGAGTCTGGGCCAGGCTGATTATGCCTGTGCCACCTCTGTTATCCATGTCACATAAAGCATCCTGGATCTTAAGCTAAATGGCATCAGCTGGCTTGCATCCAGTTGATCCCTAGGCTATGGGATGAGAAGGATGTCATGCTGTTTCATTCCTGCATTTGCCAGCCAAGAGAACTAATTGGTTCATTCTAGATCAAAACCAATCTGAACTTGCCTGTATGGATACAGGCACACTGGACCGCTGAAATGAAACGGGAGTGCAGATTAATTCAGTGGTGTGCATGTACCCACAATGTTTTCCTGATGTAAAATGTGTCAAATTTCATTTATTTAGGGAACACATTAGGGTGCAGAAAATCAAATATCTTCTCTGTTGGGCTTTGTACAATACTACTGCGAAGCTCAAAAGACTGAATATTTTTTATGTTCATGGTGAAAATAGAAAGTGAAAGAAGGAAGTAAATAAATATAAAGTGTATAAGAAACTTCCTGAAATAAGGATTTATACTGCCAATGCTTAGACTCCCAGCTGAATAACCTAAATGAGGATTGTACTCATCGGAAACCGCTTGTATGGGGAATAAAGAGTGAGATATACCTCTATATGGCAGCGTAGTTCTTAGGTGAGATAAATCTTCCCCTAGGAATACTTATTTTCCCCGATAACTAAATACTGTGTTAGCAATGAGTTAAATGGGACAACTTAAGGATAGTGACTGAACAGAGAAGACAGTTCACCCTTTTATCTTCCTAGTGCAGCATGCATCTGCCTGAGTCACTCTTTTATTATGGTATCAAGAACTGTTAGACCTGTGAACTGTCTCTTCCTCTGCATTAGTCAACAGGTCGTATCAAGACCTTTCCATTAGATCTCATCTGTGGAGAAGGACTTAAAGAAATCTCCTACCTTATTGCAACTGTTAGACCTCATGTATAAAGGAGAACCTTGCCTATACCTATGGACCCAGATCAGTCTTGTCATTTCTGAGACCCTGGTCTGTGATATTTGAAAACATGGAGCCTGTAGACAGCAAAGACAGGTAGTGATCCTGCATTAGAAAAATGCATTGAGTTAGTCTTGGTCCTGTGCGAAGCCTCACCATCTCCAGCGAGACTCAGCTGAGATGCCCTGGATGTTTTCACCTAAATTCTTCAGGAAATAAAAATGTTACATCAAACTTAAAGTAGACACAGAGGCTGAAATTGCCAGGGAAACAGACATATTTCGGGATGCTGAAATGCTGCCAGGACATTTACTCCAATACATTTATCGCTTGAAAGATTTTTACACAACCCTTTACTGGCCAGAAGCTTTGTCTCCATGCATCTCCTGCAGATCACTGTCTTCACACTTTGTTCAGGGGCAGTGAATTAATACAATCTGAAAAGAAGTAAAAAAAGTGTGGGCAGTAACCTTATTCCTTCAGAGCCCTACTGTTCTTCAGAATATCATTTTTGTCATGCAACAAACTGGACGAGGTGTTAGCATCTGCCACTTGCTAGAATGTCAGGAAGCCTGTCCTAAACATTCATCGAACACCAAGCTTTTCATATTTCTTCTCTGTGTTTTTTAAGAGAAGTCCTCTCAAAACTCAGGATGTTCCTGATGTTGTTCCTGGTCTTGACCTGGTTTTGTTTTCTTTTTTAATTCTTTAGATATTCATATTTGTGACCTTCAAACATCCCTCAAATATTTTAAAGGCTCTGCTACGTCATGTTTGGGGTGGGACTGAATCAAGAATAGAGGTTTCTAAAGAAGATATTGAAATCTATAAAGTTCCATCTTAAAAAGAAACCCTTAATTTTTAAAGTGTTCGTGTGGAAAGAGACAATCTGAGGCAGGGTCTGGCTCATAATCCCTGGGGAAACCTGTGGCAAGGGGAGGAGTTGGAGCCTGGCCTCACTTAATCATCTTTCCACCCACTCGGTGCAGGAAGCCAGAGTATCCCTTAGTGTGCTAGAAAATTATGCATTTCATAAACCTAAGTTCAAACAATACCTGTTTTCTATTTTTTTACTGCATAAAATACAAATAATTGCACTAAACTATGTTCACAAGCCCTTTCTGTGGTTACAGAGAAGTAGCTGGCAGCACAGACTTTCTTTCCTCCACAGGTTTAATAGAAAACAGAGCCAAACACAAACAAAGCAGACGACAAGCAAGCCTGAAAAGCCTCAGGATGAAAACATCCTAGGTTACTAGTAATGTTTGTCAAGCATGCCAGAATTGTGGAAAAACAAGGATCTGCCCTACACAAAAACTCCTTGCCCAACATACCTTGCATCAGCTTGCTGATGTTTAATCTATCCTCCTGTTTTTGCTTTCAACTTCATGCTTTCTCTTTGTCTTGAACTTTATCACAGCTAAATCTAAAATATTTTCCTTCCCAATAAAAACCTTACCAGGGGCTCATATGTGGTTTTTATTTTCAGTTCCACATAGTCAGTACAATTTAAATCTTTGATGCTACCCTGGTTTCATAAGAATGTCATGCCATTCTTGCTGTAACATTAAACACCCGGATTGTTTGCAGAATAGTGCTTTCCTGTGCAAGACCAGATCTAGGGAACCTGCAGCACCCATTCACTTGCAGCAGGTAATGGGTGAAGCTGCTGAGCAGTATTTCCCAACACAGAGCACCTCTGGGTGCCCAACATGCCAGTGAGAAACTCCCTACTTTTGCCCATCCATGACCATTTCATGTTTGTGGCTGTTTTCCCCATGGTAATATGAGAGAAACAGGCTTCCTCCGTCCTGCTGGATACTGACATTGAGTGAAGGTAAAAAATTATCCTGTTATTTCTAACAGCTGATGCTGCCAGCCTCGTGGATTGTACCTGTACTTGTAGTTTAGTGGCAATTATGTTTCTGAGACAAACAGCCTCACTATCTCCATTTCTATATTCCCACACTGAAAGGTGTCTCAAAGCAAGCTTGATACCTGAATTTTCATATCTCCTTTGAGTAGATGTAATTGCTGACTTCACTACATGTCTCTGTCTTGCTGTGTCCGTTAAGATTTCAGCTTTATTTCTTGAATAAGTTTCCCGCTGCTACCTTGACCTCTTACTCCAGCTTCTCAAGCCTATATCAAACAACCTTCCAGACCCTTTTTTTTAGTTAATTTTTGACAGTTCCTGGCTTCTGAGCATTTTTATTATGTCTCCTATAAATTGGCCTCTCTACAAAAAAATGAGCAAGGCCATAGTCCTAGCAAAAATGAATGCAGTAGTCCCCTCACACTTACAGGAACAGGTATAAACTACTGAGGGAGCACTTTGAACTCATTCATAAATTGAAAATGTCCTTCAATAGTTAGACATGGTCACTATAAAAAAAAAATTTCAAAGGCAAATGCTGATCTGAGAACACGATAGCTTTTATATTTCAGGATAAGAAAGCCCAAAGGAAGAACCAAAATGGCCCAGGGGTGACAGCGTTAGTCAGGTCTGCAGTTGCAACCTGTCTCTGTTCAAACAATACTGATAATGTTAAGCAGGTCACCTCATTAATGTGCCTATATACATATTTTTTCCCTGTATGGGGGAAAAGAAAGCACAAGGTTTGTTCCAAAAAATGTTACCCCTGTCTGACAGTACAAAATCTTTTTCTAGACTGGGTCTTAGCCTTTTAGTTCTTCAAGCATAAACTTGGGATAACAGCACTCCACTGTCTCTCAGGGGTGTTGTAGAGATAAATACATTAAAGACTCTGAGGTGCTCACCTCCCAGATAGGGGAGTGCCCACGGAATTCCCAAATGTTTGCTTTCTTAAGCTCTGTGAAATTACTGGGCCCAATACTTCCTGCTGTACTTTGTCTTAACACTTGCCCCTGCTCAGATGAAATGGGAGTAAAACACTGTCAGCTGGATGGTGTATTATCTTACACCGATGTGTAAATGTCCCCCTGAGATGCAAAGATCAAACTCTCAGTGTCCATGGCAGTGTATGATACAACAATGCAGTAAAAGCGATGATAAAGAAAGCATACCCATGAGAAAAGGGCTTATCGTTGCTTCTTACTTGGACTTAGAGAAATCACTAACAGATTCCTCCGGAGAAGCAATATAGGATTCAAAGATATTTGTGTGATGTAAGCTTGAAAGGATCAGAGATGACATCTTCATTACTTCGATTTTGATTAGCTGCAGGTCATTAAGCAGGCATTTGTGGGCATAATTCTGTGTGCATAAAACAACCGAAATATTCATTACACAGAAAATGAATGAAAATGCACTCCGATCATTTCTGCTTGTGATGTTTTTAAGTATAAATATACAGATGATCAAAGGTCTTTCTCTCGCCCTCTTCTCCTATTACAATACCGATGTACACCAGTATTTATGGCCAAACCTAGTAAGTGTCATTACTAAGTTCCTTCTTATCTTTTGTGGTGTAAGAGACTTTCCAAAGAGTAGCTGTAGCTCACCCACACGAAACTACATCCAGGCAATGGTAAGGCTTCGAAATCAATCTCTGAGCCATCAAGAAATACCTTTACATTAATGTGTATG
The DNA here is from genome assembly GCF_013368605.1 of Nyctibius grandis. Classification (NCBI taxonomy): domain Eukaryota; kingdom Metazoa; phylum Chordata; class Aves; order Nyctibiiformes; family Nyctibiidae; genus Nyctibius; species Nyctibius grandis. The sequence goes on along the minus strand of NC_090695.1, from coordinate 3,207,058 downwards.
TAACCCAAATTCATTTTTCTTGTATATTTACACTACAACTACAAGCTAAATAAAACCTTTTACCATTTCTTTCCACATGACTCTTGTCTCAGTCAGTCCAGTTGTAAGCAAAGGAAAGAAAAATTTGTAATGCTTTAATACTTAATATTAATGCTACAACTTCCAGCTTGCACTAGCGAGACCAGGAAAAACATGTATGGTGGTAGGGCACTGGGAAAAATCAAAAAGTCAAAAAACCTCTTGCAAACAACATATTCATGATAATCAGTTTTCCTTCAGAATAGCACATGGAACAGGTAGAGCCGATGATGTCTGATTGCCTACTGGGAGCTACAGACCTTGCATGACAAAGTTAGATCCAGTTTGCAGAGCTGTCATTCTGGCAGCAGTAACAGAAGTTTGCCATGAGGAAAGGAGTGGTGTAAATAAAGAGCTTCTGTGTCTCTAATCTCAGGCAGAAATAAGCTCCTTGGGCCAATTTTTTTTTTAAATGAGCAGCTAAAGTTAGCAAGTGAAACCTCTATTTAAGCAATTAGATAAAAGTGCTAAGCTTTCAAAAAGTCTTGAACACATACAGAGTGACTTCAGTGGGAAATTCTTGTCTGTAGTTGCTACATAAATCAGAGTTTTGCTTGGTGGATGGATGCTGGAATATGCTAAAAATGTCTTCTCAATAGGAAAAGGACTTGAAACATTTATTTTTTTTTCAGTGACAGCAAAACTAGTCAATATCAAAGGTGATTCCCCTGGTCTGCCTTGTGGGGCTCTACTGGGCTGCAGAAAGTCTTCTTTCCAAGGACTTTCTTAGTGGAACTGGAAAAAGTCGTTTCACTTTCTGGGATACTGTTTCTCATCCGCAAACAGTTCCATCCCTTCACTACGCATTTACCAAAGATCAATTCACTGAGAGGCTTCAGGCCTTCTGACACCTGAAACATAAAACAATAAAAACATGAGGGAACAATTTGGTGGTGAGAAGGTGATGTTGGTGCTTTGCCCAAGAAATGCTACATAAAGGATGACTTCTATAAACCTGGCATAACTTCAGATAACAATGAGAAAACATTTAGTACTCAGCGTTTTTATCTGTTCAAAGGCAGATTTGAAGCTCAGGAACTTGGGCACTATGGACTGTATTCATTCAATGCTTAGAATTCTATATCCAAGACCAATAATATTTTCAGATTCCTATCTAATAGGCCTTCTGTAGTCAAAAATTTTGTTCTTAAAAGCAGTATAGTTATAACATGTTGGTTATTGTTTAGGAAAGGAGAGAAAGGGAAAATAACATGTTTTACAAGTGTTTATTCTTAAATGCTTTAGATAAAGGAACATGAAAGAAACCAAGCAATTCCTTCCTGTCTTCCTGGGAAAATAAAAAATAAAATAACCCCACCTCACAAGAACACCCCACCCCCAGAACAAACAAAAACATAACCTAAATTAAATGGAAAAGACAAATGAGCAGGAAAAAGAAAAGTCCTGTTTCCAGGAAGTATTGTGTTAGGAAAACATCAGGAAGAAAATGACACACATTTCCATATTGAGGCATAAAGGATTTGGAGCCTATACAAAATATGTAAGGACATCAAAGCATATGTCAGCATCCAAATCAGAAGTGATCCCTCTCAGTGTCAGCTGGCATTTGGGTAAGCATCATCAAGAAAAGAAGGTGAAAAAAAAGAGCAGTAGTGGCAGGAAGAGTTTTCTAGCCATTCCTAGTGGAATATAAGACACTATTCTAGCTGGGGTACTGGCCAAGCAAAGGCGTTTTTCCTCTAGGAAATGTTTCCTCTCTATTCCTTCTACATTAAAAAATAAAACCACATATAACAGTATTGCCTTACATAAAAGAAGTATCAAAACTGCAATGACTAATGGTGCCTTGGTTCCAGTTGGAAATATGGAGAAGATCCCAAAGTTTACTCTGGTGAAACAATCGACTGTGGTAATACCAAACTGAAGGCACACGCTGCACCCTGGAATGCGTCTGGTGGTATTTCTATGTGTAACCTGTCCGTATAGTGCAAAGAAGTGCTTTTCAAAGGGCAGTCCCTCAAATGCTTAAGATGAAGCTGTGTATATTCATTTAGGGATGACGAAAACAGAAAAAAAAAACACAACAAAAATCCTTTGGCAGGTTGCTGTTAGCTGAAGGGCTCTGTCTTTAATTGGTATAAATAATTAACTATCACTGTGCACGGATGACTAAGCATGATAATAGAGATGTTTCCTTTTGAGGTCGAGATTATATCCTTTGTAATACCAAATAAACCAGGCAGCTTGTAGGAGCAGGTTGCTTCTTACTGAATTGGACTGGAAATGTTCACAAATCATATTCTGCTAACCAAGACCCTCAGAGCAAATTTTCAAGCATGGAAAAGGGCTGTGGCTTCCGGGGAAGAAAGTAGAAGACTGCTCAGCTTGTGTTTTTAGGACTGGTTATCAGCACAGCATATAAATATTCCCAAACTAAACTAGATGCTTAATCTGGAGTTTTCCTGTAATCTGCAAGTAAACACTCTATGCAGTAACATTTAAAAAGAAAATGTTTAAAAGAAGATCGCGAGACAGACACAAAATCTGCCTTGCATTGTGAACAGCTCAGCCAGATGGGATTGTACGATTCTTGCACAAAAGAAGCCAATATGGTCAGCAGGATTTCCTGTAGTAGTTAGTATCAAAAATATTTGTGAAACAGAGATAGAGCAGGCTCTGCGAATTATTCCCTCAGCCTACGTCAGCACAACTGGACCAGCGTCCACTTCCCTTGGGTGTATTGCCCAGTGCTGCATGTCCAGCACAAATGGCTACAGACAAAGTCTTTAACGCTCTGTAACACACAGGAATATTTTCCACGTCTTGGAAAACAATGTTTTGTTAAAATTTTTATCTCATTGAACTGTTTTGCAGTCTTTCACATTTGAACCTTCTGAACGGATGTACTGACTCTGGGCAGAGAGTGTGTGCACACATAAACATGCACACGTGTATGATGGGTTCTTTGTTTTCCAGGTGAAGAAAAGACATTGAATTAATGGCATTTACAGGATGAACTAACAGCTCCAAGGGCAGTGTCACTAAAGCATGAGGTTTTACTTTAGTGAGACATCACTTTTCAAAAAGAAAGCAAGATGTGTGCAATCACTGATATTTATAATGATGCTGAATTTCACCTTAATTTAACAGGATCTGATGAGACCCCACCTGGAGTACTACATCCATCTCTGGAGTCCTCAGCACAGGAATGACATAGACCTGTTGGAGTGGGTCTAGAGGAGGGCCATGAAGATGATCAGAGGGATGGATCACCTTTTCTATGAAGAAAAGCTGAGAGAGTTGGTGGTGTTTAGTCTGGAGAACAGAAGGCTGCAGGGACGCCCTACTGTGGCCTTTCAGTACTTAAAGGGGGCTTAGAAGAAAGATGGGGACAGACATTTTAGGAGGGCCTTTTGTGATAGGACAAGGGGTAATGGTTTTAAACTGAAAGAGGGGAGATTTAGACTAGCTATAAGGAAGAAATTTTTTTATGAGTGAGGGTGGTGAAACACTTGCACAGATTGCCCAGAGAGGTGGTAGATGCTCCATCCCTGGAAACATTCAGGATCAAGTTGGACAGGGCTCTACGCAACCTCATTTAGTTGAAGAGGTCCCTGATCATGGCAGAGTTGTTGGACTAGGTTACCTTTAAATGTCCCTTCCAACCCAAACTATTCTATGATTCTATGATCTGCAGCTGTTGAAAATTGGTTAAATGCTCCTCATGCAAGAGAGTATAACATAATAAGGAAGATTCTGTGCTGCCCCCAACTTATCCCAGGTAATGAGAGGCTTTTACAAAGCCAGATACCACCTCTCAAGTCTCTGTGCCACCTCCAGAGTGGTTTTGAACTCCCAAGGGCTGCTCCAGATATCATTTTGTGTCTTCACTCTCTGTGTGAAGTTCACTGTGTTGTCAACCCCTCACGTTATACACATGTAGAGGCCAGAGGATGAAGTCTCCTTTAGTGGCTTAAGATCTCCAGTTTTTCCCAGGCTATTGCCTTGCGCCTTTCTGTTGAAAGCTGAGATCATTTGTAGCTATTCAGATTTCCTTCTGTTTACCCAATGAGCAAAATATCAATGATTCCTTCACTGGCACTCTACAGTTACGTAAGCTAGCCTGAATTCCCTCCGATCAACACCTTTGCTCACAGCCTTACTTCACTAGTTAGAAGATCAGGTTGTTTTCCAGCTTACTTGAGTTTCTGTGGTGCATTTCATAACTACAATTTTTCTGCATTATATGGAAATTGATTCTTTACTGTTTTGCAGAATTATTTTTGAGGAACTCTCCTTTGTAGCTTTGTTTCTTTTTCATTTACATCCTTTGCCTGGGCTATTTGTAACATTCACCCAGCACACCCTTTATGATCAAGAACTGTAGGTCACCTCCTCCACTTCTAATTTGTCTCTCTTGACTCCACATTTTTCAGTGATCTTTCTGACCCCTCCTTCTCCAATTCACAAACAAAAAAATATCGTTTCCAATTTATGTAGTTTCACCAGCATAATGCTTTAATCATGCAATGACAAAAGGAGCCACTACATCTTCCATGGATGTTCATCTCTCCTTTTCACCTCTCTCCTTTCCAATAAGACTATTCCTCTTACCAAACTCAGGGCCTGATCTTTATCTTTGATGTTTCTCCATTACTTACAGCTATGGAAATCTTAACACATTTTCTTCAGGCTGTACAAGGTGAGCTGCTAAACTCTCCAAAAAAGTGCAGCGTCACAAAACATGGAGCTTGAAGAGACCAAAAGAGACCAATTTTTTCTGTCACCCACCATAGTAACAAGATCAAATGTGTATTTCCAAAGGGCTTTTGCTTTGTCTGTTCTTAAGAACATTCAAAACCACAGACAGAACAGTAGCCTGTAGCCTGTTCCTGTGTATCCTACACAAAAAAAATCAAAATATTTATTATTTTATTCCTTCTTGTCTTTGCTGCCAATCATATTATTTTTAACCTGCTCTAAACGGTTATACAGACAAAATTATGGGATTTCTCTTTCCTATTGAAAAAAATATCAATCTTCTCTTCTTCAATCTAAAAAAAAGTTTCCTTACCTTTCCCATATCAGTGATGTTTTCTAAGTTCAGATCATTTTTCCAGCTTCTCAAAACCAGCTTGAATCCTCATCCCATCATACAGAGTACTTGCTTTATGTTTTTCCACAGAGCTTCTTGGTACCACCTATATGGGCATTCACCACTGAAGTAATTCATAATAAAATTGAATACTCTCCTGGAAGAGACTCTGATTAGACCCCTAGATGCAATGTCTTCACAGTCTGTCACTGCCCTATTGACGGATACACATAAGAATACAACTTTTTAAGACCAGATGTTTGCCTAAACTGTACTTGAAACGTTCTTATTTGCTTGTGAGAATATCACAAAGGACCAAGAATAGAGACATATTAAAATCAATACGCCTCACATCTATCACCCTCTCTGCCTGTGTACTAAAAAGAGAAGATTATTTGATGTTTTACCAAATCTGCTACAATTATTGTCTTCTTACTTCACAGAAATACAAATATATATATATATATATTTTATGAAATTTTCTACAATTTCTTTGCCAAATCAATGTTAATATTCCCCAAAATCCTTTTTTTTTCCTTTCAAGGGTGGTCAGTGTGTTTGACATCCTTCAGTCATCTAAACCTCCCTGTTTTCTGTAAGCTAGAAATAAATAGTTTTAGTGCAGAGATTACTCTGACTGGTTTCTTAACCATTGTAGAAATTATTACAGTACACCATATAATTACATTATCTTGAACATCAAGCTGACAAAAATCATCGACCACTGAATCCTTCCATGAATGCTTGCTCTCCCAGTAAAATTATCCTCATTTCTTCCCCTCATCTTTTCTTCTGACAGATTCTTCTTCCCATTGATCACCCACTCACACAGATGTCCTATGTCCTCCATGAAGCCTTATATACAGAGCCCTCTCTCTGAACTGACTCATAAGGCAGTTACCTACCCTCTGGTTTCCCTTTGAGACACATTTTTGGGGTATTTCATATTAAAAATTTCCAAATTATTATTCACTTAAGGGAAAGATGTGTAGAAATGATACCAGTATCAACAGCAGCTTTTTATCTTGTTACCTAATAATGTGCATTACATTTGTTATGGATGTAGTATACATCATTATGATATTCAGAAGGAATTCTGTTCTGAAGAGGGTAGCTGAAGTTGCCAATGCAACTTTGAAAGCTTCATTTTTTTGTTTATGAGACCAGTAGACACTTGTCTTTCATAATGGATTTTTAGAATGAGATTATTAAGCAGATAAACTGGCTTTCGTCTTATGGTACACATACAAATTGGAGGTTTTTTACAACATTTCTCATTGCATTTGAAATTATATTTTATCCACTGTTGACAAGACAACAAAGTATTTTTATTTCTGTAGCTCAGCTTCCATTTTGGGGAAAGAAAACCTAAGTTCTCTGCCATTTCAGCACTTGCTGCTAAATGATCCTAAGTGGCGTGTGCCCAAAGGGATTTCTGCGTGGCAGCGCTCAGCAGTGCTATACCTAAGCAATTGCCTCTTGGAGAAAAATTTCCAGTCCCAGGTTAGATGTGTAAATTCCCTGTCAACGCATTTCCTGCTGAATCCAAGATTTGCATCCTCTTAGCTGTCACCCACATCAGCACTTGCAAGGTCTTCATCCTTCTTGTGTTCTTGATCACTTTCTTGTTGGTAAAGTGATCCAGTTTCAGGCAATATCCCCTTAGCTTCACAAAATATAAGCCTTCTGAACTGGTTGTTTGGAGGGCTCAGAGGTATTACGTTAATATACACAGCAATCAAACTTTCAAGGTTCAATTATTGATAAGGTGCAATTTCCCGAGAAAATAATGCGAAGTGTTATTGTGGTGTTTTATCACAAACTGGTTTGACTTAATTTATATTGCTTCTTGTTATTCTCCTTCGTTTAACCTCTGTTCCCCTCTCTGTCTTTGCAAAAATGTCGAGCTTTTTGGTCCACAGATGTCCCTGCCTTGAATCTTAAGAAAGTGAATTGTAGCATGGCTGTAACTAAAGGAATAATAAATATATACAGTTATTCATAAAGACGTAGGTCTAGTAATCCTCTAGGAGATAGTCTGCAAACGTCTGCCAGATGCAATGAGTTGTTCTTGATAATCCCTCCTAGTTATTAAAAGAGATTTTATCTAGTTGTATATTTTTATCCAGGGTAAATGAACCATTATAAGAGTAACTTGTTTTTGTGGTTTAATGTTTTAATCGCTGATGTTACTTACAACCTGAAGCCATTATGATGACTCACGTGCTCTCAGACTTCAGAGGCAAGCACATACTACATATACTAAACCGTAGCATATACCAGTCTCATCATCCTAAGTTGCACACCTCACAAAAAATGCCCCCAAAAAACACCCCAAAATAAAATACAAAAAAGAGAGAGTGAATGGTCCTTTATGACTCACAGAATCACAGAATCACAGAATCAACCAGGTTGGAAGAGACCTCAGGGATCATCAAGTCCAACCATTGCCCTGACACCACCCTGTCAACTAGACCTTGGCACTAAGTGCGACTCCAGCAGTTGAATTCATAGGATCAAAACCTAAAATGCTTTGTGGTGATATAAATGTTATTTTATAGGCCTGACTAATGTTGTTATGGAGAACAAGCAGAGGAATATTGTCTTATTGTGGAAGAAGCTGGGGAGGAGTTGGGTTTCTCTATCTGTATTGAGCAGCATGGCCAGCTAGTTGTTCTCTGCAAAATTATAAGGGTGTTTTGTTAAACTATCTATCTGCTAAAGCCCAACACATTGTTTTTGGGGTTTTTTTTTCCTTGTAATGAAGTGTCTTCAAAGAAACTTTCAGTATGAGAGATCAAATCTGGAATTCCTGATCTTAATGAACAAGAACAATAAAATCTTCAGACAAAACAATAACAGAATGGTTTGGTTAGAAACTTTGGGAAGATATTCATAGATGTTCCTGTGGTTGACTTCAAGTGCTTCAGGATCATAATATGTATGAATGGTACAATTCATAGCACCCAAACTAGAAACCTAAAAATAAACAAAAGAGCCCTCTTCACTCACTCATTTGCTCGCTCACTCACACATACACCTACACCCACACTACACCTGAAGTCTTAGGACATTGGTCAGGAATCTAGATGGTTTCTGTGACTAGCAGATAGCCGATAGACTTTTTTTCAGCAAACAACTGCATTTTTTAATAAAAATGTTAATGATTTATTAGCATGTTCATCACAAATTACCCAGTTTAAGATGAAAGAAAAGCCCCATAGAATTACTGGATATGTAATTGCTCATGTGTAACACAATAGCGCAATGAAAAGATTTCCTGGACAAATGTCTGGCTTGCTTTAATGTGGGTATTTCCTTGCCTGCTCTGATCCTTTGATTCAGGCAAAATGGTATCACCACTCTTTTTCATTCACCTGGTTTGTATGCTAGCTCATTCCTGGTTTGCAATGGGAAAAGTTTTGTGACTGATTGGCACCCTGTTCTACTGAGCTGCACTACAGACAGACATCATTGAGTACTACCACTGCCCTCCAGGATACACTTCATCCAAAGCAGTAGAGACAACAATAGAGATTAATTTATTGGTTTATTTGATTATTGAAAATAAAATAGTGATCTGGACAAGCAAGAGTGTTAATGCTAACCTGCTGGCATCCTAAGCAAGGGAAAAGAAGTTATGGTCTGAAAACTAAGAGTAATTTTTGCTATTCATTGCAGTAATGTCCTTTGTTTTAAACAGTGGAGTTGGTTGGGTAATCTAGTGAAACTAACCTCCTCAAACTCCTAATGTGCAAAACAGACACAATAATTATGACTTCTTTTGTAGGAAACAGAACTATTGATAAAAGGACTATGTGAGAGGCCTCTAAGTCTATTGCCATTTATATTTTTATTTTGCTCTTGTCATCTGATACCAATCACGTGAACATTTTCTTATTAAAGTAAAGGTTTTAATACACGAATGCTACACCTACTACTAATAACATTACAGTAACTGAAAGAATTGTGAACATCTGGAGTGAAATGCTGTATCCTCTTAAACCTACATGAGCTTTTTATACCACTTTAAATGAAGGCAGAGTATCTTTCTTGCTTTGTATCAATCATGCAATGTATTTACCCAGGGATTATTAGGTGTAGGGTAATGCCTGGAGGCCATGAGCACATTTAAACATATACTCGATGACACTCTGGTGAGCTTAGGAAGGAAAGACAAGTAAGAGAAGAAACAGGCTCAGTGGAACAGAAACACGGAAGTCCTCTATCCAATGCCCAAGGAATACACAAAAAAAAGGTATTTTCATTCCTTTTCCCTGTTTTCACAGGTTATTGTCAAGCATGCCATACTGTCATCTGGGGTAATAAATAATACTGCATCAAATTTGTCAGCTTTAAAGATGAGAGAATGAAAATGAGAAAAAGAGATTCGCACTAATGTCAAGCTTTGAAAAGGTTATTCTTTTAACATTTGAATTTAAGACCCAAATTATCCTGCCCTAGTCTCTTCAAATGCTACAAATGGAAAGTGAAATGTAAAAAGCAGTCATTTTGGTGATCTTCTGTATTTGCCTTCATTTAAAGGAGCAAAGAAGATGTTTCCCATAAGAAAATGTACCTCGCAGATATCTTTCTGGTGGGTTAATTCACTCAAATCCCTTCTCTTGTAAGGACAAGTGGTTTAATGTTCTGTTCAGTTTAGTTCCAGAGAGGCAATTATCAGATAGTGAATGAATAAGAATACCAAATTTCTCTCCCTCTTTAAGGAAGACTTACTCCCTGGAGACAGGCATGCTTTACATGAAAGCACAAGGAAGACACTTCAGAGACACAAAACACCTGTAAAACTGCTGAATTCAGCCCCCGAAGGACTTCTCCTGCAGAGGAGGGTCCTTAAGTAGCATCATGCACTTGCAGCAGTTTCTGTGCCAGATGTTCCCAGCTCTCCTGTCCACAGCACAGCATCTGCTGAAAGCATAGGTTGTCTTAAATGCTGGCATACCTGGACCACCAGGAAGGTTTTCAGCAGCAAATAGTAAGCCGCAATGTCCTGAAAAGTGCTATATCTTATTCCAGAGGTATGATGGCTGCCACATGTGGAAAGATGGGCAGGTAACTGAGCAGAGGGAATTCTTGCTGTCACTGGCTAAGCAAAGTTACATCCTTTTTTCTTTCCTCTGTATTCCTTCAGTGGTCTGTAAGCCAGTTCAGAAAGCCCACACATAGTCATATGTGGCTTCTGGAAATCAAGCAGAACCATATTTGTTGTTAGTTAAACAAAAAGATAAGCTTTTCATACACACACGCATCCTGCCCTCCTCCCTCAACACACATCACACTTCATCATTTATGTTTCAAAAATTAACAGTCATGAATATTTTTCCATTGAGTTTCTGTTTTGTAGAACCTCAAAACCTTATTTACTCAAAATGATAGGATTACATTGATTTCACATGGCATGATATTCATCTTTGTTGTCTGCCTTCAAGCTATAGCTCTAGTTATAACTACTAAATTTGCGTGTTTTGGAAAACTGGCCTCATTTTCTCTCCTACTGTCTGCTACCTTCTCTCAGATCTTAGTTCCTTTATCCCCTACTCTGTATCTTGGGCTTTTCTTATATATTCATCTTCCCATCATGAGCTGAGATTTGTCTCCTAACTGACATTTCAGCTCAAAAGTCCCTTCAGTGTCTGAATTACCTCCATGCACTGAGACATGAATTAGGGAAGCAAAGAGAAAGGAGTTTGGCACATAACATGAGAACAAGAATTTACCAATTGCCATGCTGTTGCAGTGGATTTCTTTTGTTGTGCCCCTGGGCCTCAGTAGATGTTTAGGAAGAATGACATTTCCTGACTTTTTAGTTTTTTAAAGCCTGCCTTGACGTGGCAGCTCTTGACTTCTAGGCAACTTTGGTGACATCTTTCCTGTCCATTCAGCTTTTCAGAACATTTTCTGTGTTTGTGAAGAGCTTTTTTCCATACTGCTTTGAGATATTTGTCCTGAATTCTTTCCTCACTCACTCCTCTCCCACTTGTATCTCTCTTGCTTATGACTGGAACTCTTTTTATCTCAGTCTTTAGGCCTTTACCTTATGAAAACCTTCTTCCTTTCTCAGCTGCTGTAAGCAACACCATGCTCTTCCCCATTAAGGAAAATACCATTGATTTGACCTATGTTTTCATTATTTTTTTAATGGGGTTTTCTTCCCCACCAGCACTTGAAGCACTCATCGTCTTGTATCTTAAGATACAAGGAGGCAAAGATGAGGTGCCAATACAGCAGGACAGAGATCACACTTGCCCTGAAGCTGGGATGTGACCATGGCATGTCCCCAGGTTTTAGATCTGCAAGTATGTAGAGGAACACAGTACAGGCACCCTTGGCCTGGGCTAAATTGCCATCAAAAATAGAAGTCTAAGTGCAAGGAGAAATTAATAAATATAATTATTTGATGAGAATCTAGTTAACATCAAAGAGTTAAATACAAGAGAGAACAAAAAAAACCACCCAAAACCCCAACAACAGAAAAACACACCACAGCTTAGTTGAAGTTTGAATTTTGAAGTTAACTACATTAATTTTTTTTTTAGAATGTGAAATAATGTAAAAAGGCAAAGTGGAAACTTCCTAGATAAGGTCATTTAAAGCTAGCTGCAAATCACAAAAGGTCTTATACTCAGGTCAATCAGGAATTGGCAGGAGAAGAGAGATAACAAATTATTATGCACTTCTTTTTCACCAGGTCCTTGACCATAAAATAGGTAAAATGTAGAGCCAAACAGACCATAATTTTCTGTCCTATGGAAAGTTTACATTTTTTGGAAGCCACTGTTTAGTGAGGGGAGTGTGGGGGACAAAGAGTTTCTTCATCACCAAGTATCACAGGAGATATGGGTCAGCCAAAGGATCAAACCCACATGGAAGAATGCAAGAAAAAAGTTTCTGAATTGTAAAGTCCATGAACCACTGTGGAGAGAAATATACTGGGCTTTGGCTTCAGTAACTCAGTCCTGGGCCAGAATATTCTGGTTTTCAGCTAAAGGCTGGAAGATTTCCATTTTCATGGATTCATAAAGTTTCTTGTTTCCTTTTTCACTTTAATATTAAACTTTTCCACAAAGCAGACTCTTGTTAAAAAATGAAAGCCAACCTTTGTAAACATCTTCATAAACACCTTTATAAGGTGTTGGAGGTGTTGTTGCATTTGACTTGATAGGTCTGATTCGCATTTATCTCGAAGATGAACACCAGAAATCACGTGCGTATGGCATACGCATATATGTGTATACACACACACACACTGTCTCTCACACACGTGTATGCATGTTTTTTTATGTAAAGACATGTATTTACATGTATATATTTCAACTAATTCTATTCAATCTGTTCCAGGGACAAATACATTCAAATGTTTCTTCTGCTGATATGTCTTGAAGAAGACTGGCTTTCTCAACAAAAAAAACCTATTGTAAATGTCTTAAAATTAAAGGACAAGCTTCAGGCAAAAAGCTGTTACTTACAAGACCATACCTGCTAGAAGCCAAATACTCCCATGTTCAAAGATGGAATAGAGAAGACAACATATTACAGTTCTGAGCCCTTTTAATGTATCTCCCTTACACACACAATAAAGATTTTTGGATCAAGCTGACTGCTTTCTTTCTAGCAGAATAATCAAGCTCTACATCATTAACCTTTCTGTTTGCCTGGCAGATAATCTGGGAGAGTAGCAAGTGACTGCTCCTCCAGGCTTTGGAGGCAAGCCAACACAATTACTCTCACCCTGTTCTTTGAGGTGGCAGCTGCAGTGAGACCAAGATGCAGAAAACAACCACGAAATGAAAGGGTTACAGGCTTTGGAGCCAATTCCTCATTCATCTGCCGATCAGAGAGAGCTCCTAACTTGGACGACAAAATCTCTCAGCTCACTGTCCGTGCTGAATAGTTATGAACCATCAGTCAAGCAAAGAATGCCCTCATGAAGGTCTAACGTTAGCCCCACTGTCCTTCCACCTGTCTTTATCTGCTGGTGGTGGTAGTTGTAGTAGTAGTAAGAGTATGTAACAGAGCCAAAAGTATTCTGTCTTGCAGATTCTGTTCTCTTAATATGTCTAGTTGGATAGTGTTATTGTATAAAGTCTACTGACATTCTGCCAAGTGCCAGCTTAGATTTTTGAAAACTGTTTCTGTTCAGAAATTTACGAACACGGAGGAAAAACACTTCCTCACTGAAATGCCTCCATTCCCAGACAGTGAATATGACAGCTCTTTTGTGTCAGTGATGAATGTAGTTAAGGAGAAGGTAACTACCAGTGAGAGGAGATGACACCCTAGCCCCTTGTTCAGGATCTGCAGCTTCATAGGAGAAGAATAATTTCATTCTCCAAAGGAGTTGCTGAAGCATTTGGTAAGAAGCAGAATAAATAAATGTACAAAGAGAAAGAAGAATATGGAAAGGTGAAGTAATTTATCCAAGTCATGCTAATCGTGTTGGGCAGAGAAAAGATCCCAGACTCTCTGAGTCCTCAGCCTGTATCCCAGTTGCTAAGCAACTGTCCTGAATATGAGGGTGCCCAAAGCACAGTATATCAGATGCTATAACATTGGCGTTCTGACACCTTCTGCTTTGATTCATGCAGTATCTGAGGTCTAATAAAGAAAAGAAATGTGCCTCCTCATCCGTCTGTGACTTCAGCTCTTCTGTATTTAGGCTCTTAAATGAGACCACCAAATTAGGAGGCAAGTTGTATTGTAAGCTTCCTTACCAGCAGATATAAAAGAGCAGCTCCAGTGCATGAGTCGTACAACCTAAGGTCTGAGTGATTGCATGGAAATCTCTCTCTCACATGTCTTAACGAGGGAAAGGAGGGTGATTAGGCTCCTAGCTCAAGATGTGACAACCACAGGCATAACATGAGATGAGACGAATCTTGTCTTTGCTGTTGTAAAAAGGTGATGGAATAAATCTTTCATCACAGTAAAACTGGTGGAATTTCTTAATATTTAGGAAAAATAAAGGGGAATTTTCTGATAGATAGAAATGGATTCTTAGAATTACCAAGTCAAAGTCTGGAATCTTTCAGTGGCAGTGTAATTACATGGTACATCTGCTATAGCCGACTTCTGGATGATTTGCAGTTGGCAATGTGGAGGCATCCATCAACCAGCAAATATATCTCATAGGCCTAAAATGACAGCCCAAGCTTTCCTGATAACATCAAGACCAGGGCGCTGATCTCCAACAATGAATTCCACATGATTTCATGAGTGAGCTCACGAGATCTGATCATGAAACTGCTGAAGGGCAAACAGTGAGGTGGTTCACGAAGCCCTGCTCCCACTAAGCATCCATCAAATGGCTTTTGTTTGCACGGTTCCCATGTGCTACATTCCTGAAGTGGAAACCACAGAGTTTTCCAGGGCACCATGCTTGCACAAAATGGAGGTGAGTTAGAGATGGAGACCGGAAATCATCAGAGCAGAGCATGCACTGGAGAACTAAAGCTAAGAAATAAGGAATTCTAAAGAGAAGATTTGTCAAAGTCTAGATGAAATCTGGTCTGCATAAATCTAAAACACTTCATATATTTTTCAGAAATACCAAAAATTATAGGCATCTAAACTCATTATGCATTTTCATACTCAGGCTAAAAACACATTTCCATATATACTTCTCTATACGGTATCATAAGGACCTGTCTTGGAGAAATTGCCTGCCTCCCAGCAGCAGTTCTCAGATGGCAGTGGTGGGCTCTGCTATTTATGTTGAAGCTGATTCAAGACTGATAGTCCATCTGAGGCTGAATGAATTCTAAATGTTATTTCTTGCTCCAGAAGTTATGCTCATACATGTATATAGACATAGACATAAACCATAGAGATAGACACACACACGCGCGCGTATATATATAATTAAATGAAGGTTGAAAAAAATATGCAGCTATTGCATTCATAGAATTGAAACTGAAATCCTGCTTTACCTCTTTCCAGATGAATGTTCTAACAAACAAGTTGCGGTCAGGCTTTTTCTTGGCTGTCCTTCCATGGGTCTCAGTCCTGCTGGAGTTTTGGCTCAGTGGCTCAGACTCAGCACAGTGGGCAGGGATTGCCAATGCCTTTGTGTTTAAAGAGGTTTCTGAGACAGCGTAGGTCCAGTAGAGCCTAGAAGTTGTATTGCCTGCTTCCTGGGATGATGACATCATTGTTTTTGAGGGATTCTGTGTCTGCATGGAAAGAGAAAGATGGACAGGTCTGCCCTTTGCTTATCTTTTGCGATTGCAGTGTGCATACTGACTGTACAGGGGATATAGGCAATCATGTTAGGTAGATATACTGGATCATAGCTATCCAGAATCAGGTACCTAGAAGACCAAAGGGCACGTTAGCATTTTATAGAATCAGAATGGTTTGGGTTGGAAGGGACCTTAAAGACCGTCTAGTTCCAACCCCACCTGCCGTGAGCAGGGACACCTTCCACTAGACCAGGTTGCTCAAAGCCCCAGCCAATCTGACCTTGAACACTGCCAGGGAGGGGGCATCCACAGCTTCTCTAGGCAACCTGTTCCAGTGTCTCACCACCCTCACAGGAAAGAATTGCTTCCTAATATCTAATCTAAATCTACCCTTTTTCAGCTTAAAACCATTACCCTCGTCCTATCACTACAAGCCCTTGTAAAAAGTCCCTCTCCAGCTTTCCTGTAGGCCCCCTTCAGATACTACTGGAAGGCTGCTAGAAGGTCTCTCTGGAGCCTTCTTTTCTCCAGGCTGAATAGCCCCAACTCTCTCAGCCTGTCTTCATAGTGGAGGTGCTCCAGCCCTCTGATCACCTTTGTGGCCCTCCTCTGGACTCGTTTCAACAGCTCCATATCCTTCTTATGTTGGAGGCCACAGAGTCGAATGCAGCACTCCAGGTGGGATCTCACAAGAGTGGAGTAGAGAGGGAGAATCACCTGCCTTAACGTGCTGTCCACACTTAGCTAAGTTATGTCACATTCAGTGGCATAGATTCCCTCTTTGTGTTCTATAAGCACCATTCACCATGAGAATTTTTTAGTGATAAGATTAGTTAGGGACAATTAAGTATTGGAATACCTTACCTAGGGTCTCTATCTACTCAAGCTGCTGAGACTCGATAGCTTTCTCAGAGATGAGCTCATGAAGACGTTAATGGCTTGATGAAAGATTCTTCGCCATTTGTCATTCAAAAATCTCAGCAGATATTGGGAATAATTCCATTTACTTTTCATCTGCTTACATACGTGACCTTAACTATGAAAGAGCTAATTGTCAGCTTCAGTGAAGCTATGCTGTTTTCATCAACTGAGAACTCCATCCATGTGCTATATATATCTTAAAGAACAAAATAGAAGACATAAGGCTGAGGGTTAGAAAAACCCTGAAAACAGAATCCTAGAAGCCAGCATTTAAAATGTCATTTTGTAGAACTAAATCAATAAATGAACAATTATCCATGAGTTTCACCATTACTGAAATTTTAAATAGTGTTAAAGTGGGTTTCTTTTTTGTTTAGATTTGTTTTTAAAGGCTTGTCTTTGCTGTTTGTTGTTTTCTGCTGTCTGCAATTTCTGCTATGATACAGCAACAACATAACAATGTTGGCAGAAAGCCAGCTTTAGAATAGTCTGAGCCTTCAACGGATTTTTGATGCATGAATATTGTGAGGGGACATTTAAATGATGTTTTTGCTTTCCACAGTGTGAAAAAAAACAACACTGCCAGGTTTCTTTGATCTACTGGAAACAGGCTATCATAATACAGAAATAGTTAGCTGAAATAAGTACATTCAGGTACCTTCTTTCTACTTAACTATGTATCATTTGCTTCTATGCTCACAAAGGAGGTTTTCATTCAGCTGGGGCAAAGTGCACAGAGTTATTGACGGTTCAAGTATTTATCCCTTAAAATGACAGTTCTGAAAACATATTTCTCTCACCAGACAGAGAGTGGGAGGGCAGTGGAAAGGAGGAGATAATTGAGGAAGCTGGAAGTGAAACGACGTTCATGGCTGTCAGATGCCATTTCCATTTTAATGACCGTAAAGAGGAGTCTCAGAGAGAAGTCAGACAGCATAGGTCTGGGAGACCATTCACAGATGTTGGGGTACACTGGGTTGGCATTTATGATTGAAGGGAGGAATTTTCTACTTTCCATCTTCCCTGGATAGACAAGATGGACTGATACTGCTCCAAGTTCTTGATGTTTCACAATTTTCTGACTAGCACAACCTAAGGCTTCAATGAGGTGGAAGTTGTGTTGTGTTTGACAGCCTACAAATACAAAGGCATTCATCATACCTCCCCTTCATAAATCCGCAGTCTGAAAGATAAATATTGATGTTTTGGTGAAGCAAGCAGTCCAGAAGAGGGGGAGGACAAGTAATAACAGGCTGTGTCAGTATAGACAGCCTGGCTCTGTACATAGTTCAGAGGCACATGAATGTTGCCACACTGCGTCAGATCTTTAATCCATCTAGCCCAGTGTCTTGTCTCCATGACTTCTCAGCACCATGTCTTAAAGAGTCTGGGACAGTAAACATAGGAAATCACATGGTTCCTTAGTGACACTACTAAATGGCCATGCCTATGCCAAGAAACTCTGTAGAGCTTGTAGTGCAGAACTGATATCTGAACTGCACTTCATGAGCATATCTACCTGTACAAGTACATCCCTCCAGATACAAGGCAGCCCAGACTGCTGAGCATCTGGAAACAAATATTTGGTGCATAGATAAAGTAATACTCTGCATGCAGAACATAAAGACTCATGTTCAGCATGCATTAATGCTCTAATACAGTTCTTTAATGTGATTTCTCACACTATGCGAACTAACCCCAACATGAGCCACTGGGTCCTCAAGGTCTTTTTCCTCCAAAGATTGTGGGATTTGGGTATAGGCTTAGGAGAGCTATTCAAAGAAAGGTTCAAGAAATCTGGTCTTAAAAAAAGAGCTTTCAAATACTTCCCAACAAATATTTGGCCTTTTTATTTGAACTTCGGCAATTCTTGTTATCAATTTAAATGTTTATTTGAAGTGTCCTTTAGTTTTCACTTTCAGTGTGTCAGAAGGTTCCTCAGCTTAACTGCTCATTGTAGAAAAAAAGAGCACTGTTGCCTTTTATCTGTTTTGAACTTGCTACCCTGTTTAATTTTATTACACATTCTCTTGTCCTGCCACAAGCTGAGGAGAAGAGAAGCACCTAATCTATCTTCTCTAAGCAATTTATTTTTGTCCTTTCATTATGTCCTTTTGTCCCTCTCCTTTCTAAGGTAACTCTTCCCAATCTTTTCAATCATTCTACACGACAGATTTTTTTTCTTTCTCTTTTTTTTTTTTTTTTTTAAAGCAGGGGTCACTTTCATTTAACACAGGTGAGTCCTTTCTAATTTTGATAAAGTTTTTTCTTATTTTTTTCTTATTTTGTTTTTATGGTACTGTAATAATACTTCACAACATTTTCCAGATGAGACCACATTTTGATTTATAGAATGGCTGTGTAGTATTTACTGCATCATTCCTCATCTCAGTTCTTACGAACCCTCACATCTTGTTTGAATTTTTTTTCTTAAAACTACAGCTGTATATGGTGTGGAAATCTGTCTTCATTGATACCAAGATCCCTTTCCTGGGTTGAGACAGTGAATGTAGACCCCTGTCAGATGTACAAGCAATTTAATTTATTTTTTTCCCTTCAGTATGCCTTACTTTGCATTTATTGGCATTGAACTTCATTTGCCCTCACTTTAGTCCTCACATGGTTTAGCTAAGTCTCTTTGAAGTTCCTCACGGATCTCTCTGGTCCATGCTAGCTAAATAACTTTGTGTCATCTGCAAGTTTTGCTAACCTCAGTATTACCCTCTTTCAAGATCATTAATACAGATTTCAAACATGAGACCTAATGCAGAACAATGAGGCGAGGCATCCCACTGTTCACCTTGTGCCACTGACTATTTATTCCTTCCCTTTGTTTCCCATCTTTCACCGATTTTCAGCCCATGTTTGATGTACTCCATGAGCACTTCAAATAAACGAAACCATAAATGTGGTTAAGCATCAGCATGCCCAGTTTTTGTCACTGCTTTGAATACAATTTGTGTGGTAAATACAGTATGTTTCTATCCCTTCCTCCAAGAAATCCCCTTTTATTTATTTACTATTTTTTAACAGCTCTTGAAATCCCTTTGGTAGGCCTAGACTTTGGAAATGTCAAAGAAAGAAACGTGTTTACCATTATGTATATAGTTCAGCCTGTCAGAAATTTCCAGATTTCTACTTATGGAGACACTCTGTCATTTTTCTCTTTGAATAATTAGGGATGAGTGGACTACATACGAAGATTTTTCACCATTTCCCTTTGTGAGGACATCACTACTATCTCTAGAAACAGCAGTATGCAAGAAACGAGCCCATTTTTGCAAAAAGAGTAACTTTTATTTTGGCCCCTGTCTTAGGAAAAGGATATGAGAGAATTTTGCAGTTTGCCTCTCTACTTCCAGCTAGAAAAGGTGCCCTGCCCATTTGTGCAGCATGATCACTGCTGATGTTCATGTTGTGAGTGCTGATACTGATGCTATGACTGCTACCTAGGGGAGACAACTTTACGTTGGTCGCTGAGGTTCCACATCATGCACCTGCTTAGCAGGAGGACCTTTTCTGAGCTTGTTCCTTGCATTTCTCAGATACCTGCTGCCCATACTTCTAGCCTTTTACTCTGATGAGTAACTAGGAGAGACATGTCACAAGAAAAAGCATACCTGGTAAAATAACTAGATGAAAATCAGCAGTCTAAGTGTAGGGATCCTGACTTTGGTGACACAGAGTTACGGGATTGTGGAGCCTGATGCAAATAGTGGAGATGGGGCCAATGTTCCACCGTCTCAGGCTTGTCATTATCTTCTGGTACTGCTGCACTGTCTGAAAACTCCTTCTGTCACTTTATTGTGTAAATCAAGCTCATAAAAGCAAGTTTCCTCCACTGTGGATACTCCCCATAATGAATATGAAAATTTTTTTCAAATACTTTGCAATATGAGCTTAAAAATGAGCAGGTTCTGCAAATAATCTTTCCAGTTAACTAATTTGCTGTAATATCAAGAAAAAGTGAGAATAAATTATGTATGAGCACAGTCAAATCAAATGTGTTTATTACTTGGAAAGAACGCTCATAGAAAATGCTTACTTACGTTCAAGCATCTCTGCTCAGGAGCCTTTATAATGTGCTGAGAAAAAAGGGAGATGTTATAACTCGAGTATCAGAGTGCTGGCACTGAGGCTGATCCTACTTCCTCCTTTTATCTTGGACATCTTATTTTACAGTAGCATTTTACATTCCACAAACATTAAGGCATTGAGTGAGTTCTCTGACATTCCCTGGGAATATGGCTCCACATATGATGACGCTTTGACTTCGTACTCTTTGTTAACACAGAGCTTAATTTTTGGGTTCCTAGTCACTGTGGCAGTGTCCACAGAATGGGTCTGGTACTCAGGAGGAGGAGGATTGGTAAGTTACTTAAGGCAATCTGTAGGTAATGTCGAGGAATATCCCTGTCATTTTGGGATGTTACCATCTTAACTTTGCCCGTAAAGAGGAATTTACTTCCAGTTGGGATGTTCAATCATAATCCTTCTGTCTCTTCTTAAATGAAAACAAACAAGCAAGCTCAGGCAAAATCTTTATTTTTAAATCTGGAATGAAGGGAATTAACTGTGTTTTTATGACTAATCAAGTCTTAGATCTACCTTCCAGCATGTGGGGGATCTGAGTTCAGCTTGCTCCTGTGCCTGAGGAGGTTGAAAAATACACTGCTTATCTCCTGAAGCAGAAAAACGTCAACAGCAGTGATTTAGAAAGTCTTATTTTCAAACACCTAATATGTCTGTGGTGTGGGCACTTTGCTAAAAAAACAGGAGAACTGAATTTAAATCCCCGCTTCAAAGTAGTCAGGATGAGCTTTCAGTAATAGATCTCCTCATTTATCTGAGTGTTTTTCTGTTGTTTGCAATGAGGAAGGAATATCTCTGGTTCCTTTCTATTTAGGTTGACTTCTTTTAGGTGTTCAGCTCGAGGAGGTTAGTTGTTTAGCTAACTATCGATAGAGGGATTTAATTTCTGATTTTTCCTCAGTATTTCTCACTAGAAAGTTTAGGGGAATCATATAAGCTTGGTGGCTTCCTTGAACCTAGATTTAGCCATTTAACCATCCCTATATCTTCTATAAGGAACCTAAGCAACCTGGCGAAATATAAAGATTTCTCAAAAAAATTAAGAAATTAAATATAATTTGCCTTTGGAAACTTAGCACTGGGTTCCCAAGTCACAACTTCAATCACAAAGTGATATGGTGGCTTCTGAGACCCACATCAGTTTTAGGCACTCATGCTTATCTCTTATTTTGGACTTTATGAAAATCTAATGGTATATGTCTGTTCAGTTTTTGTTGAGAGTGTACTTTTGGAGCAAATCTGATTGTCCCCAGTTATTACACAATGGTTCTCATCACAGGGGGATCTCAAAACCTTTCAAATGATGCAACACTAAAAGATGCTCTTCAAAAGCACACTCGATGCACTATTTACTTCATAAGACTAAAACTAATCTGAAAAAAATCCCTTTAAAATGTAAAATGCCTCAAGAGCAGATCTGCTCCTATTGCACCATGCTTCTTGTTTACATAGATATAATCTTCATGAATTAAAATAGGCACTTAAGTTTATGTGAGATATATTTCGTCTTTGTCCTGATCTTGCTAAAGTATGGTAATTTTCTTCTTTCAAGAAGTGGATGAGCATGACTTTCTCAGTGAAAGCCTGATTCACATCACCAGATTATAAAAGAAAAAAGTTCATTGTGTGAGCTAGAATGCAAAAATCTGTTTAGCCTCTTTACTGGGAGTAAAAAGGAAAAAAAAAAAGGTGTTAAACCAAGCACCAGAGGTGAACTATTAACCAGGTATTTAACTAATGCTAGTTCTTTTTCTATAGATTGAGAGTCACTTGATAAAGAATTGATAGAATCACTAAGATTTGCAAAACTGGAAGAATTCATACTTGACAAGCTTCATAAATGTTCTTTTTTCTTCAGATATCCTTTTTATCATAGACCTCTTTCCCAGGCCACAATCCCAAAATTAAGAAGTCTAATAAAACATATGTAGTCATTTCTCTTTTCTCTTTTAGGGGTAAAACAGATCTCTGTGGGACTTTTTTTTTTCTTTTGGTGAGAGAGAAATTAGACTGAACTAATAAGCATGAATTGTATGGGGAATATTATGAGTCATCAGGAGGAAATTCTGCTTCATCTTTGTTTAAAAAGAAATAAAATATGAGGATTTTTAAAATTACTGAAAGAAAAGGAAGATTAACTGTGCTCTGAATGCAAGAGCTTTCCAGGAGACCAAATAAGTCTTTTATAAACTGATTTGCCTTTCTGACTGCGATTTAGTAGAGTGACACCTAATTTGTTCTGAGAGTCATTGATGCCTCCAACACAATGGAGGATGACAGCTTGCATAACCTCTCTTTCAGCTCTCATCTCATTTATTCCGTTTGAAGTCGAGTTCCGACAAGAGAGAGGCACAGAATTAATATTACCTTAGATCAGCTCAGTCTCCAGAGGGAGCAGCAAAAGCTTTTCTGGAAACAATAAACCCTTTAAACATGACAGGAGGAACAGGACCTTAGGAGGTATCTGAAAGTATCCATTATTAAAGAAAAAAAAAATATATCTATGTGGGTCACTTTGATTGTGGTTTCTTTTCTCCTTAACAACAAAAGATGAGCTACTGCCAGTTTTAGACACAAATTTAAAGATTTTGGATAGTTTGTGGTTAACGTCTATATTATACACACACACACAGACACACACATACATGTATACATATGTTTTCTTTTTTGTTATTGTAGCAGAGTCCCTAGCCATGAATGGTATTTGTTTTGACTTTGAAATTCTCTGCTTGTTTGATCTGGTTCCTTTCCAATTTAAGACAAAAAAAATCAGGAAGGGAAATTCCTATCACATCTGATAGTTTATAAGGTCAAATTTAATTATTGCAATTTGCATTTAAAATTATTGTAACACTTTTAAAGCAAATCAGAGGAAGCCAAAGAGATAATTTGTGCAGACAGCTTTGTAGAAGGAACAAAAATAAAGAAGCATGACAATTTCTGTGTTGCTGTGTACACTTTAATCTATGGACTACAGAACATCAGCATGGGTTGACTGCCACAATTCCATTCAAGCAATAAAGCTACACTGAATTATGCCAGCTAGCAGTTAAACCTTAGATAGACAGGCAGGTAGGTAGGTAGGTAGGTAGGTAGATAGATAGATAGATGTTGCTGGTTGTCTAAAACCTTCACAACAAACTACAACTAACGAAAAAAATAATTCTCCTGGGGTTTTAACAACTAAGAGTGGACAGACTTAATACAGGAGCTATCCATTAATAAATAATCTACCCAATGGATAAACCTTGCAGCGTTTTCTTTTTGTGAATTCTCAGCGGACTTTGGATTTCTATCAGCAGGCATCCAATTTACATGTGAATCGTGATTTCATCATATCATATCCTGTCATTCCACTAGGAATAATTTCCTGTCAATCGACTGTGAATCATTTCAGGAAAGTACAGATGACTTAATAATTTACAATTAAATAGTTTGTGTCATGCTGGAGCAAACCATGTAAAAAGAATCAGTGTATTTGCCACACAAATGCAAATATCTCTGGGAGATGCAGGGTGGAGCAGAAAAGAACAGAAGGGAAGAGGAGAGAAGAAAAGGTTATCATTTAATGATGGACAGTAGAATGGTAACGTTTAGCAGGACTGTGGAAAATGAGCCTGATTTTAATAGAAGTCAGAAAGATAGAACATAAAAGAAGATGTGAAGTAGATTGGAGAGAAGGCAGCCCAAATATCACTTTGTTGGAAAGATGAGGTAAACCTTTCCCGTTCTGCTGAATACAGGAGAACACTTAACAACCTCAAGGGACGAGCTATAGGCCTGAGATTACACTTGCTTTCTTACTGAACAATTTACTAAATGAATGTCACTTGTCTTGCCCCCACCCTCATCTTCTCCATCTCCCTACCCCCATTCTTGAAATGTTTTTCTGAATAGGCTTTGATTTTCAGCATTTTGTTAGAAATTGAACATTATTCATCAGAAGATTTGAGCGGTTGTACATATGGCTTTGTGCTAATCTATTAACTTTGGCTGTGCCTTTTATCTTATTTGTGATGTGTGGCCAGCTCCACTGTATTCCTCTCTGACTGGAAGAACAGAGAGAGGAAACATATTCTTGTGGTCTTAGATATGCTACTATTACTTCTCATTTCTATATGGGATTCATCTTCCTTAACTTTAGACAGCTACAATACAGATGTCTCCATTGGAGATATTCATCACTGGCTCTCTTTATGGTGTATGAAAAGAAATAGGTGCTTTAAAGCAGGATTGTTCCATCCTGCATTAAACTGTCTAATTCAAGATGAGATTAATTTCCCTCTAAACCCACCTACTTCGTCCTATAGTCTTTAAAAAGAACCTATAATAACAGCTCAGATGGAAACATCCACAAGTTAGATGTTCAAAATTAGATGTAATTAAAGCTGCGCTGCAAATTGACTTATTTTGGTAATCCAGATAATGGAATGGATGCTGAAAAGGGCTTTTGAACACAAAGATGAATATACCTCTCCAAAGCAATGTAAACAGACAAAAAGTGACTTTCTAACTGACATCTGAAATAAAATCACTTACCTACTAGACAAACATCCCTTGTCAAAACATTCTACCAGGGTGAGTCATCGTGAAGAAGGTCAAAACTCAGAACACAAAACCAGAGGAGGGCAGATAGATAGAAAAAAATTAGTCCTTTGATGGCATTAACAGTCAGAGTAGCCTAATTCCTTTCATTGCATTAATTTACTTACATATGATGAGGGCAAGGCAAAAGGTGTCATACATCTCTTCAACCATATTTTAAGCTTATTCTTTAAATAAGCATGGAGTGAAAAAGGAGAAATAATGAAGAGTCAATGAAAAATACAGGGTTTCACTATAATAATCTTTATTGTGAGGTTTGTCTCAGGCTTGTAAGGAAAATTGAGCAATCTTGTGCATAAATTCACAATCAATTTTAAGAGCAGAAATCATACGAAAAAGTGGTGCCTGGTTAGATACTTTTCTGAATGCAGGGTATGTGGGACAGTGGAAAAGTAAATTAAGTCCCATGGGAGTTAACTTCCAGTTTATGGTCAAACAAGTTACATCAGTAAAAGACCTCACGTATTCAGTGAAATTTATATCAAAGATCACACAGTAATTAAAAAATAACAATTAATTCTCATTACGTCACCCCGAAACAAAATTGATAAAAGCTATTTAATCTGTGGGTGGACTCACAGCCCAGAACAAAATAAATAGGAACAAAATAAAAACCCTGGCTCTCATGGCTGCATTTCAGAGGAGTAAATACAGTGAATCCAAGTTACATTCTGTAAGTCTTTCATCTAGCTTCCCTCCAGAGAACGAGATTGAAAAAGTAATGATAGAATCTGTCTTTATAACAGTAACTCTGTGGTTATAGCAGCCCTCCAAGACTGGGAAAGCTATGTTCAATTCCTCCCTGCAGGAATTTAGTCTCTTTTCCCTTCTTACATCTGAAGAGTCTTGAAAATTTTTTTGTGTTAAATGACAACCTTCAACAGGGCACCAGGAAAGTGTTCCTGCCCTCCTCAGTTCATAATAGGAAAGGATTCTATCCCTTAGGTTACAAATGAAATTAGGGTAGAAGCATTCTCTGCTCTGCAATCATTTTCATTTTAGAGGAAGGAATTAAAGATTAATTAATCGGAACCAAGAAAAAGGAACAAAACTGAATGAGTATGTCCTAGGAAGTCCAGTTAGAAATGGACTGTAGTGCTCTAGTGCTTGCTCTTGATTGTCTATCTCACCCAGTTGATAAAAAAATTCAAGTTTATCTTATTTGTTAGCAGAGTCTCCCAGGAAGATGTAGATGGTATTTGAAACATTATAAGAAAAAGAATAAATTATAATTGAGCCATCCGCTTTTTAAGGCTTGCTCTAATCACCAAACTCTCACATGAATGTCAAAAAAGACACCTCATTCCTTTGGAAAAAAAGAAGGTCATAAATAAATACGTTCCAGAGAGATTTGGGACTGTAATCCTGATGTGTTATCGTACATCCCAGAGACTGAGCAAAGTGTTTAAGATTCAGAAAAGTATAAGATCTGGAATATATATTGCTGTCTTTCATGCTTCTTACAACGTAGTTCTTAACCAAGCATGTTGAATGCTTTTGATATGATGCTGATCCAAATGCACTGTGCAGGGAGCCCAGGCACCTGGCAAACGATTCTAGCTTTTACTGCTGTTATAGGATCTGCCTACAAGATCTGCAGGTCCTTTGATGCATCTTGCCTTTACAGTTATGTAGCCCTACTGCCAAAGCATCTCCCCCATTCCTATGTATAAATTCCTTTTGCCATACACAGAGAGGGAAATGATGTAATCTGTATTTGCAAATGCGAATCTCAGGTGCAGAGACGTAGCAACTAACTTGCCCAACATGAAAAAGGGAGATGTGTTAGAAACTTCTGCCTCAGGTTCAGCACTGTTACTGTCTTTTCTGTGATACGGGATCTCTTTTTGATGTATCTATCTGTATCATTAAGCATTATTCACAACCTCTCTAGCTAGAATGCTAACTCACTACCACCGCATGTTACACACAGGCTGGATAATTGTATTTCCGTCTCTTGGCAAAGCCTTGGACATACTATTTGTCCAATAAAATATAGGTAGTATTAATTATTAGTGGTATTTCATGTCACTGTTCATTTCTTCATTACAGGGTGAAATACTTAAGTGCATGTAACCACATTAATTTTCATTAATGATGCCAATTAGCAGGTAGTTATAAACTTTTAATAATACTGTAACTATATAAATCCTTATTGGCGCATTTTCATTAATTTTTATCAGTCGCATAATCAGCTAAATAATGGAATTCTTCTGCTGTAAATTTGTCACTTCTCTCACAAGTTTGTTAAACAGTGTTTAGCGTCTTAGGTAATTTTCTCCAAAGCCATGGAATTAACGATAATCTCAACCCCTGCCATTTGCCCTGAACTGTATATGCCCTTCAGAAAATCCTGCCACAAGAAATCCAGAACTAGAAGTCAACCCTGCCTGTAAGGCTCCTTTTCATGTCACCTCAATTTAGCTGATTGTATGTTAGGAATCTGACCACAGTTTTTCATCTAGGCTCTTTTTATATCCATGCAGAAACGAGCAGCTCTAATTGGGGTCCTTTGTTAATACCTGTTTTGGAATTAGGTGATTCACATTTGAGTAAACTGGAAATAATTGGGGAGGGGAGAGTAAATGAAAAGGTTTGGTTTTGTCTCGTTTTGGAAGGCAGAAAGAGATGAGAATGTTTTATCTGCTGAACACCCAAAAATCCCTTGAGTAGAACAGACTTTTTCGTTGACCTCAAATGTGGTGAATTGTTTCACTTTTTGTATTTTTGTTTATATATTTGTTTCCTGATACAGAAATATCCACCAAAAAAAAGGTAAAAAAAAAGACATTCTGGAACCAAGAACTGAGATACTCTAGGTGGGATTATGCTGCCTAGCTTTGGGTGTCTCCTGTCCTTTTACTCACTCTGGGCTTCCCACCCAGCCTCCAGGTGTCACTTTGCAAAGGTGCAGGTCTTCAGTGGCTCCTAGGCTACATCTCTCAAGCCCGTGTAGATGTGTCAGACACTCCAAATTATTTAAATAGATTTAGACATCTGTGTTCAGGTATCTAAATTGTTGTGATTAAATAAAACATCTCAGCTCTCTCAATAAAACAATATACTGTGGATTTCTTTGAGAATTCTAATTTTTTACTCAGAATTTTGTTTTCAGCTGATCCAGATATGCCTTTTTTTTGGAGGGGTTGGTGGGGAGTTTACCTCTGATGTTTCACTTAGCTCCATCTGTGAGAACAACAGATTCTCCTGGAATTCTTCATTTTAGATGCCTCTGTCTAAAAATTATACTACTATCCAAAAGTAAATGACAGAATAGATACAGATTTTAACAGCTGATGACACACAGGAGGACAGATTAGAAAATTGCTACAGTCTCTTTAGACCTTAACATCTATTAACCACAATAATTTTAACAACGCTTTTCTGCAAAAACAAAACCCAGCAACAATTACTCATCAACTAAAATCGGAGAGATCAGAATAAAAGAACTTACAGAAATGAAGAAAAAGGTTCTTCTCTAGAAAGAGAGTAAAACTGATGTTCAACAAATGCAGAAGACAGCTCTGCTTTATCTAACAAGCACCGAGGCAGTAGGTTAGCAAGTAAGCACAAATATCCATGTCAGAATAAGTGTGGAGAGACTTCTGGAAACACGCATTACATGATGGATGTTCCCTAAAACTTCTCACACAGCATTGCCATATCTATGGAATATGTTATAGACTAATACCCTCATCACAGAAGGAGCACAAAGACATAATTTTATCATTATTTTTAACCGTGACCACATTTTGCCTATTAACTAGGTTTCCTCTTCCCCCACCCGCCATGTAATCCCTGAATGCAGGCTTTGCATCCTGCCACCTTCAACTGAAAAAGCTAATAATCAAAATTATTCAACTATTGACACTGTTTTGCATTCACTCAGCCCATCTGTTTAACACCTGTAATATGCTTTCACCCTGTGGCACCGTAACATCCTTGTTTGTTAATGGAACAGATATCAGCTTCCAAACGCCCCTGGCTCAGCAAAGAGAAATGGAGCTATCGCAATTAGCATGAATCAGTGTGTTCAGC
Source organism: Nyctibius grandis (assembly GCF_013368605.1). NCBI lineage: Eukaryota > Metazoa > Chordata > Aves > Nyctibiiformes > Nyctibiidae > Nyctibius > Nyctibius grandis. The sequence continues at coordinate 3,178,069 of NC_090695.1, read as the reverse complement.
ACTGTTCCATGTGCCTCATTTTAACCCAAAAGTAATTTTAATAATAGGGTTATGTCTGCCTAGAGCAACTGGAGAGATCCCGGAGTTAGTGCCAATTGAGCTGATGCATCCACTCAGACGAGTGAAAAGCCACGCACAAGTAGTCATTTATGGCTCTAAAGTAGAGAAGCTTCATTAATAAAGGTTTCCATCAGCTAGGTGGTCTCACTAATGTGGCCACAGTGTGTCTGGCTCCAAAGGTTGTTCTGCCCATACTGCCAAGTAGAGTGACTGCTCTGTGGGCTTCTCTTAGGCACTGTGCATTTGTGGTTACATTTATAATTAGATATTAATTCTTCTGAACACTTCTTGCAGAAACAAAGGTTTTAAGCAAGGTGCTAGATAGGGAGCTTGGTCACTCCATGCTCTTTCCATGTGCAGTGGAGAGAGAGAGGGAGAAGGCAGCATTTCCAGAGGCTGTCAGATCTTGGATGGAGCACATAATCCTGGCGATGATGAAGTGACCTTTTCTCTCCCTCTTCATGGATGCAAAGGAAGCCTGGGATGAATAGGAACACAAATTGCTGGCCTAAATTGAGGTAAATGCATTCAGGCAATAATGACTGAAAAAGCTGCCAGCTCTCAGACTGCTGTTGTTTTTTTTATACTGCTGGGATATTTTTTATTTGTTTGTATTTGCTTGTGGTTCACCTGGCTTTAATTCAAGTTTAGTAGTTTAATATTCAATGAAGGAACATGTAAGATGTTTTTCCTGCAACCTCACATTCTGCAACAGGGCACTGCCTGTTTGTTTACCTCATGAGGAAGCTAGATGCATATTTTTTAAGCATCGTCAATTACAAATCACAAACGACTAGCACATAATTGAGTATTTTCAGATCAAGGCAGATGCGCGTGTGCCAGTACCTGTTAGATTTGATTGGACAAGGTCACACAGAAGAACATTAAGAAATTGAGACAGAAATGTCAAAGCATTTCCAACGGCAACAACAACCGCCCCACTCATATCAACAGGGGGGGAATGGAAGTATAAACCAAATTGCATCCAAATGATTGCAATTGGAGCACATGTGTTATGGGAAAGGTTTGAAGTTAGCACATGTGCTGATATAGCAATACGACGATGAAGGGAAAAAAATTCCAGCATTCAGTGTCTTTGCAGCACAGATGGTCGGGTTTGCTTTTCTGGCCTAGTTGTTCATTAAAATGAATCAGATTAATCTGGCTATCCCAAACTGTTAGTATATGTCTTTGACTTATTATCGTGTGCTTTGAAACAATGATGATACTATACTGCCCATGGGCCAAATAATGCTTTGATATGGGTCACATGATACACTGGTGGTGGGCTGTCAGTCTCTTAACTAGCAATCCATTCAGCAGTGAAATCTAGGAGAGGGTACAAAGCACCAACTGGATCACATCTGTGGTCTAACCATGTTTTACAAAATCACTTAGTAGGTACTACACAGACTGTAAGCAATTATGTGTGATTAATTACAGCATCACAAATTACACCCACTTTTGGGCACTTCTTTCACATTTTGACAGTACTGAGTAGTAAACACTAGCAGAAGCATTTTTTATTTTTATGTTCTTTTTTTTTTTAATGTAGCAAAGGATCTGTATAACGCAAAGAACACCAGAGCTTTCCTTTTTCTTTCTTTTTCTTTTCCTTCCGGAGAATGAATAACAGTTATGAAGAGTGTGGTGATATATGGTCCTACTAGGCAGCCATAAAGTGTAAATTTCCAACATGAGATGCCGGTGCGGAGGGCAGATTTTCCTTCAGCCTCACAAGTCCCACTGACATTAATGAAGGAGGCATGTCTACAACACCCCTCACTGAATAATTTACATCTGCACAGACAGAAAGTCAAAAAGCAAAGCTGGAGACACATCAGAGAGCTGGCTTTAAATCAAGTCAAAAATCTGCCTGTGTTTGTGGGTGGTTTATTATTATAAAAGGAAAGAAATGTAAAGTGAAATTAAAGCTATCCTTTCAGCTTTGAGGGCTTCAGGATAAGGGGACGGTGTGACGTTCACTGGGAGAGGTGGGAAACTGAAAAATATGAGTCATGGCTGAAAGATAAAGAGAGGTTTAAGGAGGTAAATGAATTGTAAAGGTTGAATGAACAGCAAAGAGTGCCTTGAACTGAAAAGTAAAGTTAGAATAGTTGTTTCAGAACTTCTTTCACAAATACATTTTTTTGTTAGTCAACACAGAACAAAACAATCTAGGAAGGTAGCTGGAAATAATAGAGATTTGAGAATCAAACATTATTTTGAGATAGTGGCTGTGATTTAGACCAGCAATTAGGACCAAACTTTCAAAGGAATTTAGATGCCAAGAGATAGACAAGCAGGGGCATCTGTATGAATGCATTTTATCAGATTAGGCTCCTAGAGTCATACAACAAAACACAGATTCATGTGATGGTACCTACACCAACCCTGGGTGGACTAGCTGAGGTGCAGAACAGATATGACTTTGTCAGTGCACCTAATTCTTACTGATCTTAAGACACACTTTCTTTGAGTACCTAGTATTAGCATCCTGCCTAAACCTTAACTAATTTCCTGTGGGTGACTTAAAGTGACTTATGAAGCGCTCCAGATATGAGTTTAAAGTCGGTAGGTGCACAAGGTCCAGACTTCCACAAGGTGGAAAATTCTAAAGGTTTGCATCCCTACTGGTTTTCTGAATGGAGAACAACTACTTCCTTCCTGGGTAGGTTTTGGTGATCAAATCATTCAAGTCAGTTCAACTCTTCAAGTGGTGAGTGATCTTGGACCTACACTTTCTCAAAAGACTTAGGGATCCATCCCTTACAAAACAGTTCCCTCTCACAGTCTAAGCAAACACAGACCAAGAGCACTCATGAGAATACTCATACAGGTCCAGGGGAAAACAAAATTTTAGCCACTGTAGACCAACTGGATATTCACATGATGGTTTCAACTAGACTTAGTTTCTGGGCTAGACCCTTTTTATCTGTCTGAGGAGACTCAGTATGCCAGAGGGCATATTTTTTGACCCATCTTTGATGTCTAGCCTTAAACAAGATGAATCATTCTCTGGAGCAATTTTTCTCCACTGATTATAGGAGGAGCTTTGGATAACTAACTTAATTTTGAACATCAAACCTTCAAATATCTTTGCTAGAGACAGAGGTCCAAACTTCTGGAATCCTGTTGCTGCCAAACTGCTGGGTCAGGATAGAGTTTAGTTGTGTTTGTACGTCTGGGACTTTATACTGTTGTCCCTTGCTTAGATCTGTCTTTTCCTGGGTGCTACCATGTACCCTGAGCTAACCGCAAAGCTATCTGGTAAATACCGACCCCTTCCAGCTGGGTTCCTGGAGAGCTGCTGCCATGTTTGCTGGTGCAGCAACACTCTTACAGACCTGAACTGGCCCACACAGCCCTAGATCAGTGGTCCGCTCTGCACCTCTGACTCTAGGACTGGCTCTAGTGTTGGTGGTAGAAACATATCTGTGACAATGATGTGCACTTCCTCTGAGGCTTTGTTTCCGCTACTCTGTCCCCATTACTCACCCTGCTCTAGCAAAGCTATGTAAAAGTTTCCATGGCCTTTGGTTTCATCATGAAGAAGGGTGCGCTCTACAACTTCTGTTCTTGTTCTACACTGAGAAGCAAGAAAGAGTGCCTTAATCCAAACCAAAGAAGTGACCGCTGTGTTGTAAAGCTGACACATCCCACATAGCTCTTCTCCTGTGTTAAACAAAGAGTCATCTGTTCCTCAGATAAGACACAAAGTGATGCTGATTATTTTTTTTTTAAATGCATCTTTTATTTTTTCCTAAGCTACCAAGCTTGGTGATAGTTTAGTTGGAAAATGCACCATCTGAACAGATGGAAGAAAAATCTTTCACTGAAAATATATGCCTATTGCTTTAACTGATGTGTAAGATGTTTTTTGCTAGGTAGGAACCTGCTGAATATGTAGAAAGGTTATTGTTCTGCCATTATCATTATACCATTATGAAATTATAGAGTGATTTTGAATGAAAGAAAATAAACTTCACAAAAGAGTTGGGTGGATGTTTATGATAGCAAATTGTCTGACTGCTCTTAAACCAGCTGCTTTCAATAGGAAGTGGGCTGCCTTTCCTCAGTGTGCTCCTCTTGGTTCTGAGCCAGGAACTGGGGAAAAAAAAAGTTCACAATAGATTCAGGAAAATGGGAAGGGGGAATTAAAGTTGAAAGAAAACAGAAATATTGTTTCAGTATTTCTCCCTAATTTACTGTTTAGTTTTGATGTCAGTGTCACATAAGCAGGTTTGTCTCCTAAGAGGAAAAAGAAAAACATCAGTGATAAGGAATGTACGTGTATTCTAAGTGTAATTTGTTTTATTTACAAGCCTAGCATGAAATGGTCAAACAGCAGGCAAGATAATCTATTCTTCTTGGAATCTTAGCCCTGTGTTAAGTTCCTAGGAAGCGATTTAATGCCCAGAGATAAATCTAAGCAAAAGCCCAAGAAGGAGGGCAATCTTTCCTGATGCTTTTATGTCTTCTTGCTCCTTAATGTCCCTCAATGATATCTCTCCATAATTCTAACCCAACAATATTAACATATCCTTCAGAGAATTGAACTTTTTGTCAACCAAGTGTAGGAATTTGGAAGGGTCTACAGATACATGCCTCTTACCTAAGTTTAGGCATCTTCAGTGTAGATAGCTACACTTGAGCTTAATCACTCTAGATTCCCTCTACAGTTTATGGAGAAAAATATCTGCTTGCCGGAGCAATGTGTCTCAATCTATTCAGCTGTCAGGATGGGGGGCTGACTGAATACAAGGCAGTTTTACAGAAAAATAGCTGGGAGTTCTAATGGACAAGAGATTGAACAGGAGTCACCAGTGTGCCTGTGCGGTGAAGGTGGCCAGCTGCACTCTGGGTTGTGTGAGCAGGAGAGTAGAGTTCGGGAGATGCAAGGAGAAGGTGGGAAACTGAGTTTGTTTAGCTTTAAGAGAAGGCTAAGCTGCATCTTATGGCTGTCTGCAACTATCTGATGGGAGAGTGCAGGAAAGGTGGGGTCAGACTTCTTGAAGGTGCACTGGAGTAGGAGTGGGGGTAACAGATGCAAGTTGGATGTGGGAAATTTTGGTTATATATTTGGAAAAAATTCTGGATGGTGATGAGGGTAGTCAAGCAATTAACAGGTTGTCCAGAGGGATGGTGAAATCTCCTTTGCTGGAGATATTCAAAGCTCGACTGGGCAACACAGTGAGCAACCTCATTTAATTGGTTGTGCTTCGAGAGGTGGATTGGACTAGAGACTTCCAGAAGTCCCTGCCAACGTGTCTGAATCTATGATTTGTACACTACAAGTGTGTATGGACTTTTCAACTATAAAGAAAACAAAAGGCCCATAAAGAAAATTACTCATTCCTACATAAATCTCTCTATTTTATGTTTAAATTTCAGCTTTTAATGGCGGCTTTGGGATCTCCTCCATTGTTGTAACTTTCAAAGCCAAAATTAATTACTCTTTTATCTCTGCATTTATTGGTATGCTAACTGACCATCTGCCAGTGTACAGGCTCATAATATCAGTGCATCTATACCACGTTAGACCTCTGTGTTACTGGTTCTTTTTGTATTTGGCAGTCAAACTTAAGTATCCTAACAAGACTACAAATAGAGATATTGAGACATAGCCATGTTTCTTTAGCCAAGCAAGAAAGAAACAAAAGACTAAGAGGAAACAATTATGATTGTCTGATATGGTCTCAAGCCCAAGAAAGAATGCACATCTTTGCATGGAAAGAAAGAGTTCAGCCTCTCACTCTCCCAGTGATGGAGAGACCAGGCTATAACTAAGAAGAGAATTCATATTTTACTTTATAAGTTTTGTTTTCTTTTTATTTCTCAGCTTTTCTTATGGAAGTGAAGCAAATTAAATTAAGGGAGTTTTGAGGAAAAAATTCTAATGCAGGAGCATAATTCTCTGAAATGGTTTTCCAGTGGGTATAATAGTAATCCTTAAACTGAAAACATCTGCGCTTAAAATCCAGTCAGCTCTCGTGAATGAACTGACAGGGCTTGACTTGACCAGCAAGACCCCCAGGAATTTTTAACTCTACACCCCAAAAACTCATTACTCTCAGTGTCTCAATCAAGGAAGGTCAGAGAACAATGATCAGACAGGTGGAAGGCGGAGGAGAATGAGTTTCATGTATGGAGTCACTGAGAAATATGGGAAACTTCAGCCTGAAAAGTGGCAGCTGAGGGGAACTGGCATAGAAGTCTATAAAGCTGTGAGTGGCATGGAGAGGATGAGTGGGGAAAGACTTCTGCCTTATCTTCTAATACAAGAAATAAGGGTCTCAAAGGAGGCTGTCAGAGGGAGGGTTTTGAAGAAACAAGAACCAGTTCATCTTTGCACAATGTGCAGTTAAGATGAACTGGGATGCTGTTGGTGCTCCAAGTTGATGTCAGCTCAAGGGGAGACGGGGTTCCCTAAAGTACTGGAAAAAAAATATCACTATTAGATACAAATATCAAGCTCAAGAATTCCAGGCACTGACATTTCTAAGTTTCTTAGAGTTTCACGTGTTGAGGAAAGTCTACGTAGGGGCTTGCCTAATCTTATAGCTCTTCCCTTAGTTTTTGATTTCCAGTCATTGTTAACAACAATGGCCAGATGGACTGGAAAGACTATTCATGTGACTATCAAGAGGTGCTTCAAAGTGGATAAAATAAGCTTATGGAAAGACACTGTTTGTCTTAGAGACAAATTAAGTTGTGTGGGACAGGTCTTTGCTTCGTACTTTAGAGATTTGGTGCAACTTTGAAACACAGTTTCAGGTTTTGAAAATTGATAATTTCAATTATTTCAAAATCAGATGTCAGTGAGAAATATTTACCTGAAAAGTTTTAGCAATGTGTCCTCTTTCATTTTCTGACTGCTATGTCTTCTTTCCATTTAATAAAACTATTATAGTGAACAATTGTATTACAAAATTAGCATTAATACCATAAAATATTTACAGATCACTGCGTACTCAATTGTTAACAAAAAAGGTAAAAAAAGATTTTATTCTGTTGTTTCTGGAAACAAAGACAATACTATATCGGCATCCTGTTGATATTCAAAAGACAAGATGAAACAAAAAACATTCCTAAAATTAAACATTGTAAATCCATGTTTAGAAGCCTATGTGTATACCCTAAAAGTTGTCAGCACTGCAGAAGTTCCCTGTGGAGTTAGCAGTATCATTCTGGAAACTATTATGGTACAGCTTTGAGTGGGTTCCTTCTTCTCTGAGCAGACTACCATTTCCACCTCTGGTCTAGTGGATGGCTCTTGCACAACAGATTCCCTGAAGCTTATACCTGGCTTTGAAATAGCTAGATAATTTTTTTAGGAGCAGTTTTTTAAGGAAAACTCATCAACACTTGTACTCCAGTCATGCCATTATCTTTTTTTTTTTATATATATATTATCATTTATTTACTTATTTATTAATTTTTGATATCAGATTCAGCTTTAATCGATTTTTGTAAAATACTAAAAAAGAAGTCTGTTTTTTCCATCTTCCCCTAGATGCTTCTGTTACTTACAGCTGTTGTGAGAAACATCAAAGATGTGAAACATTTCTTTTTTCTGGGATTTAGCTTATAAGAAGAAAAAAGATTAAACTCCAGATCTAGGTGCCCGTGTTGGTCACCTTAGCCTCCCTTTGCTGTCAGTTTAGGAACAGACAGGCTAGACCGCAGTTCACATCATCCTTTCTGGACATTGAAAACAGATCAAATTAGTCATTCTTTTCAAATGCCCATTTCCCCCCATTGACTTTATTAGACATCAGAAGTCACTACAGCATGCTGAAACTGCGTGTTCAATCCCTTGTCACCTTGATCAGAATAAAACAATTTCACTTTGAAAATCTGATATCTAATTTATTCTCCATATTTTTTTTACGTGGCATTGCCACTGGAAGAATGAGCATAAAACATAGACCATAAAAAATCCCAAATTGCATTGGAATTATTATGCGTCAGTATTTTACCCCATTTCAACAGTACAATAATGTCATTTTCTCTTCACACACACGAGTAGTTCAGAATTGGAAAGGGCCACAGAAGAAGGCAGTTGCAACACGGAAGCTCTGTAAGAGCAGGTCCAAGTTTGAAGTAATATAAATAAGGTCTCCAATTTTTCTATTCAGATGAAAAGCAATTCCTTTGCCAGAAAATATTAACACCTGCCATCTGTTGGTTTTAATTTTTATTGATTTTGAATGAAAATCACATTGGCTGCAAAGGATTGATGCTCAAATTAGCAACACATAACAGACCAGACTTCTAACTTGTTCTTTAAAAGTGACCTTTTTTTCATTCACTGGATACAAATATTTTAATGGACTTATTAATACAAAGTCAAACATTTCTAAGTAACATTGCCATGAGTCAGAGGTGTTGAGTTCATGAACGTGATTTTTACTCTAGCCAGAGCAGTAAGTGACCTGCACTTCTGAAAGTCAAGCTCTCAAGACTGGATTTAATTTAGCCTTTGTAAAATAAATAGATGAATTGTGTTGGCATTTCATAAGCATTAAAACAAACAAACAAACAGATGTTGTTTTGAATAAAAAATAAATAAAACATAGACTCTAAAGGAAACATTTCTGTGGGAATCCCAACTTTTTATTTTTTTTCTGTCAAGAACTCAAAAAAAACATTTACTTCCAAATGGGAGAGAGGCAGCAAAGGTCTCCTGAAAAACCAAAGAAACAATCCCAAACTGGCGTTTCTACTGAATAGTTAACCACACTTAAAAGAGGAAATAAAACTGCATGATACCAATTCCATTTCCTTGAACACTCTCACTCGTCTGCTGACCGCACAAGACTCCATGTCGTCTGTAAAAGTCATAACACTCTCAGCACAAGCCAGAAGCACGACAGACAACATCCCAAAATGCTTGTTAAAATTGGGCAAGAGGGAGCTCCAGCCTTGCCTTATGCTCTGGACTTCGCCATCTGAAACCAGCATGTTGTGCAAGTCATTTTGTTTCTTTGTGTTCTACTGATACAATATTTTGTGGTTTGCAGGGGAGCTCTAATTTTTAGGTCTAATTAATGTTTTTAGAAGATATTTTAAAGATATTTCCCTGCAAATGTTGTAATATGATTTCTTAGTGTTATTGCCACTGATAACATATCCCTTTAATAGCTGCGTTTCGTTTTACCTGTTCCACACATCCTGCTTTTAATTAAGCCTGTTTTTCAACATCCTGTGTACTTGCAACCCCTAAGAGCAGGTCTGATCTTTTTTTTTAATTTCTTTTTAATAAAGACTTTGCTTGAAGGGATTATTCTAGGAGTGGAAAGAGTTTTCAAGATCCCGAGCCAGGTGTGTTTTGAGACGATATTACCAAAATCCTTAAACTGAGAACTAGGTTCTCACTGAGATTAATATCTGACCCAAAATTCTGATCATTTTATGTTTAATGATTTTCTGTCCATCCTTTTCCTTGACCATCACAATCACAGTGTTTGGGTATGTCACACTCAGGTACAGATTTTTTCTTTGCAGCATCTCTGAGATAAGGATGAACAATTATTGCTCTTCCACAACTGAATAAAATATGGTGGATCAAATGACTTGCCTGTAGTCATACAGACCATATTCAAAAAAGGACACAAAATGTCAAATCTATTTTTATCCATTGTAACTCAACCTACCTTGGAGCCAGAAAAATAAGAAATTAAAATTTACATTAATAGCTCTTTAGAATTTTTTTTAATAGATAACACCCCCAAAACACTTTCAATATCAAGGTGTAAATAATGGTCCTACACCAAGATGTGGTTGGATGCTTTGTACTGATATTTCTTGGTCAGAGGCACAATCCCATGGAGACTGGGGACTATGTTCTGTACAAAATACATCTTTCAGCACTAAACCAGAAATATTTATATCAGTGCAATGTGGTGTGTCTACAGCAGGGATCTCTCAAAACTAACAGGTGACGTAATCGCAATGACACATGTTTCCTCAGTTGGGGTAACACAGGCAACTTTAGAACAGACTAGACTAGACTATTTCAGTTGGAAGGGACCTACAACAATCTTCTAGCCCAACTTTAAAGAAATCATCCCTACATTTTGGGAAAATTTTCAAAAAGAGTAGTGAGCTGTGTATCTGCGTTCACGTGTATCAAATTTATATTTGCAGACAGTTGATACATTTTGAGACAGTTGTTTTGAGACACAAACCTAATTTCCTTGGATGCCTTTGGGTATTTGTACAGATGCATTAGACACATGAAAGAGTGTTTTCCCAGGTTGCAATTCCACCTACCTAATTTGAGCTACTTAAAAATCAGGTATCTGGACTAAAATAACTCATAAGGCTCCTTCTCTAGTCTCTCCTTCAGAGCGACTCACGCCATGTGAGGATCTGTCTGAGATACATAGGGTGAACTGACCGGTCAAGGTCTTTTTCTACAGTGGGAAATTATATTCACCAAACTATTTGTTGAATAATCTTTAAATGCATAAAACTTAAAGATGATTTCCACTTTGCAGTGTCACTCTAAGGGCTGTCTTTGAAAATGTAGGACTAAAAGTCAGCTTGGAACTTGCAATCAACCTACTTTGTAAAAATAACATGTTCTGATAAATGTAGAGTTTTCAACAAGACTTGCTATGAGGCTCTTTCTCCTTAGGAAGCAGCATTCACAGGAAAGCACATAGGTAACATGTTCATAAAGTATATTTAAAAGATCCAGTCAAGCATTTTGACCAAAATTAATTCCAAGGCTAAGGAGCAGCAAAACCATTTAGGCAAATCTGCTTGAGCATTTGCATTTAGTCATGAGAGGGATTCAAGAGGATGTAACTTCAGGCTCAACTTCTCTGTACCAAGGTAAATATAGATAGGTAAAAGGCTTTGCAGGGAAGGGGAGGAGAAGGGAAACAGGGAGCTCATTTTTTTGCTTATTTGGTTTTTAAGCCAGTTTTATTTTAACTAAAAAATGTTTGATTACTTTGCATACTCCAGAGATCCTCTTTGAATATTTAGTCCTAAAAGTTTACTCGGAAGCGGAAATAAATTTACAGGGTGGAGGGCACACAAAAATAACCTCTCTCTGATACACACAGTCTTTTAAGTAACATCCTCTATGAGGCACTAAAGCTTTAATACCAACAATATGCCTGAAATGAGGGGAGTGAAAAAACAAAACATGAAGTGCAGAAACTGCTATCAATTCTATTCACAGTGGCAGAATGACTCTAATAGCAGAGACGTTTATGAGTCATAAATTACCATTTATAAATGCAGTGTTTAGCATTCATTTCAATGGACAACATATGGTAGCAACATTTCTAAATAGCTTGAACTGATAAATAGGCCAGTGAAGTGGCTCGATTTGTTAAAATGCTAACACATTAACTACTGCATGTGGTGGTGGCATGTTTGCATCCCTAACACTGTCTGTCTGCTTGGGCCTTATGGAAATAGACACTTGCCTTGAATTTATGAACTGGCACAGCCAGTCTATTTTTCATAATGATTTATGAGGAATCACCATTTGCAGACTGGGTGATCCATCTATGACGGTGTTAACCTCAGTCCTACCACGTTATATAGCATGACCATATCCCACATGTTTGAGCCCCTGATACCTTGTCTTGAGAGACTGGCTGATTTCTTAGGGATGTTTGAATCTTATATTTTGTCCTTTGAAAGGAGTTATGTAATGATTTGAACCTGATCATTATTACAGTGAGACCGATTAACACAAACAGTTCAGCCAAAGACTTACCTGAGGTCATCTCTGCTCCTGTCATAACTGTGGTGTTGCATGCACACCATTTACAGCTGCTCCTTCTTTCAACATATGTAATGATAAAACTGATTTTCAGTTAAAGAAAATAAAAATTAAAACCAGTCCTAAGTCTGAAGAAAATAGAATTGCATTAGTGACTGCAACATTATAGAAATACAAACTTTGACTAATCTTCGTGGAAACTTTGGATTGGTTTGTTTCTACTCTCTCTGCATCTAATTAGCTTTCTTTGATCCTGTCAATGATTTTTGAAAACTTGTGTACAGCCAAAGAATCCCCTCAGGCCTCCAAGATATAGTGCAGAATGATAGCACAAAGGCTCTAGCACAGATGAATAAAAATTATCTTGGGAATTCAACATAATAATTTCTTTTTCTTTTTCCTCTTTTTCCTTTTATTTTTCCTTTTATTCTTCCTTTTCCTTCTGCTTTTTCTTTTTCTTTTCCTTTTGCCTTTGCTTTTGCTTCTCCTTTTCCTTTTTTTTCCTTTTCCTTCTTTTTCTTTTCCTTTTAATTTTCCTTCTTTTCCTTTTGCTTTTTCTTTTGCTGTTCCTTTTTTTCCCTTTTCCTTTTCCTTTTCCCTTTCCTTTTCCTTTTATTTTTCCTTTTCCTTTTATTTTTCTTTTTCCTTTTCCTTTCTTCTTTTTTTTTCTCTTTTTTCCTGTCTATCTTTTCCTTTCACCACAGTCCACAATCACCTTCACTGTATGGCTAGTTATTTTAAAGGAAGAGGATGGTCTTTCATAGCTGACTTTTCTCATTGCTGGTCACAGAACTACAAATTCACAGGGCTGTTCTGTGACAGACTAATATATGTGGTGCAGTTTACGAAGTAAGAAACATAGCAGAACACGTTTCTGCATCCTGATAACAGTATAAAGAACTTCTTGAGTGTGTTGTATGGGGGGTTTAAAAAAGGTGCCTGAGTTTGTTTTGGAAACACTGTCACCTAGAACTGATGGGTGGGATTCCTATCATTCAGTGGAAACATCCACAGTGGAGACCTCTGTCTCCAAGCTTGCTAGTGAAAGATTCATCTTATTCTAAAGTGGATTGATAAACTAGGTCAGGTGAATTTATCTTCATCAGCTACAAAGGGAGTCTAAAGTTTAGGTCAGGTACCAACTAAACTCTTATTCATTCTTTTTTTAATAAGATTTTCATGCTGATATATCTTCTGTTTTGGGATGAGGATGCTTTAATGACAAAGACAACTGTACAAATAATAATAAGAATGATGATGGTGATAATGATGACAATGATGAAGAGAAAGAAGCAGTAGTACATAAAAATCATAGGCAAAAATCACAGGTAGACTAGATCCCCTTATATTATGTATCATGGAAACTTTGGGAGTTCATCAAACATGCTAAGCTAAATCGGATATGCAAAAACTACACACACGTACTAAAATGTGAGTTTATTCTTCATATTCAAGGATGGGAACAGAAGTGGAGTACATCCTTTCTATCACTTGATAAAGCATCTGATTCCATTTAGATTTCTAATAGTGAAACTCTTGGTATCTAGTCTCAAAATGAGTCAATCAAAAGACCTCTGCCCACCTCTACAGAGCATCCTTCAGGAAGAGCTGCTCTGGTAAACTTGTCTTTTCAACTTTTTCCCAGGAGGAGCTCAAAGGCTAGGGTTTATTGGGTGTTTATAGTTTCAAAACCCAGTAATATGTAAGAATTGGATGAGTTATTGATTTTGAAGCTGTAACAATCTGAGAAGCAATACTGTGCAATAGTTTAAGGAAACAGTTTAGACAGATAGCTTGTCAGTCTCAACTGCTAGAGAGAATATGAGCAGAATTCAACCATTCACACTGGAATTAGTAAAGAAAGCAAAGAAGACGTCTATTTTGCACTGCAAGTATCTGAAGGCTGCTTTTTGTGTTTTCTCTTACATTTAAAATAGCTTGTGTGGAAATCCCAAACTTTCATGAGTGGTTACTGCTAAGACAAGTGAATCAGCCAATATTTGAGGAAGAAAATTTCCAAGTGAGGAAGAGGAATATGTGCCTGACTATGTCCTATTTCAAACATGATCTGAAAACCACCATTCTATGCCAAGGTGTTCCAAAGGAAATACTGTCTTTAAATACAAGCTTCTCAAGAGGCCAGATACCCTTATTGGTTTTATTCCCAGAGGAAGCTGAGCAGGCTACCTTTAAACAAAACCTCTAAGAGTAATAGCTGGTCAGGACCTAATAAGTCGGGCACTGAACCACTGATCTAAAACCTGTCAGAATGAAAGATTTGGAAGTGTACTTTTTATTTAAGAAATCTCAATGTCCCTTCATATTATATTTTTCTTTTGTTTGCCAAAAAGTCAAGATAAGATTGTCTCTGCTGATCGCATATACCTCAAGGTGGTATAGAGCTGAGCTCAACCCAAATGTGTGAGAAGGATTAAATGGCTATGGAAAGGGGACTTTACTCTCTTTTATACTTCATAGATTGCCCTATAGAGTCCTTTCACATTGGCTTAACAGCTTTACCACTATGCAGCTCATTAGTTCTTGCTATTTCTTAACTGAACAGCCAGGTAAAACATGCTTAATTTATACCCAGCTTAGGACTGAAATATATTCTCCATAAAACTTTAAAAAGGAAAAAAATAATATAAAAAATGTTCCCCACAGCACAAGCGTCACTAACAAATAATGAACTTGTTTATCATTCTTATTTTATGTCTGATACTTCAGGCATTTCAGAGCCCTTTTCAGGCTGTTATCCACTGCCCTTCAAATCCTTCATGTTGTTATCCTCTCTTTTATATCAGTAATAGGTTTTAAGACTCGTAGTAATGAATGCAAATATATTACTGTTTTAGGGCAATAAAATTGTTCTTTAGCAGTTAACTACGCTCTTTGCAACAGTGAAAAGCGTTTTAAATTAGCAGTTGGAGAAAACTAGGACATTGGAACACGGGGACAATATAAGACTGCAGCAATCTATTGGCTGTTACCTAATGGAAAAGTTAGTTCATTAATGCTCAAGTCAGCTTTTGATTATTAAGGGCTGCAATGAGAAGTTAGACTCCTGTCTAATGTCTTGTTCTCAGCTGAAAAGTTTTTCTAGAATCCCTGTCTAGAGTTATTGACAAGTTTTAAAGAAAGGAGAACAGAAAATTTGTTTTCTATTTTTTTCCTCCTTTTTTTTTAGTGGCATTGAGAATGCCATTTGTCTAGACATTCAGAAAGTATTTCTTTCTGTTTCCCAGAAATCCCTATCTGTAGTAATGTCTCATTCCCAGTTCTAGGAAGCATCTGAGAATATGCTTACCTCTAAGAAAATATATAGATAAGCCTGATAAAGCCAAAGGAACTATCTACCCAGCTCCTTAGAGACAAGGAGTCCATTCATTAGGACAACAGTGTCAGAGTCATAAAGCTGGATTCAGTCTTGCTGCATGCTGGGGAACTGATGGGTGACCAATGCAAAGATATTTAAATCTACACTGCTTAACGGAACACTGTGGTTTCCAAGGTAGCATTATTCTGAGCTGGTGTGCCCATGAAAAAAAAAAAAAACAAACCAAAATGATGGCACACTATACAGGAGATCTATTTCAGGGCTGGAAGAAACATCATGGCATTAGGATGGTGCTGTGCTCACGCTAATAATCCCTGCTTACAAGCAGGCTCAGTTGGCAGTAATTCAGATCTCTCTGCACTGTGCTTCATTGCACCGTGCAGATCTATAGCCCCAGATCCTCAAAAGAACTGAATTCAGTGGGAATTAGAAACCTGTTCTAAATGTGCTTAAGCTCTCTCCTGTAAATCGGGGATAATAAATAGCAGTTTCATCTTCATGATGACAAGAATAAATACATTAAAACTCAGGAGTTACTAGGTTACTGTTACACTGAGGGTTTTTTAGTTCTGTTTCTGTGATGGATGGATGAAGTTTTAATTCTTTCCTTGACCATAGTCAGTGCTACTGGAAACTCTCCTCATAACTGATCTGTCAGCGGACTATCTGTTTCCCCAACTGTAATGTTCTATAATTTTGTTAGTGGGAAGATGCATATGAAGCGGCTTTTGCTTCATTTCCTTTTGAAGACACTATGCTGATGGATGGTTTAATTCAAAAGCCAGTTTGTTCTTAAGGAAGAACTCCATATTCAGACTCCAAATCCTGTCGCTTATGCCTGTTTAATATCTCCTAAATGTGTCTTTGTTTTTCCCTCTACCTTTATTGATAGAAATAAAACTGGCTTAGTCATTGCTTCCATTGATTACTATTCTGCCTCCCTTGTTGGTCTTTCAGTTCTTCCTCTCATACTACAAAAACAATCATTCATCTTCCCTTGTGTTCAAACTTAACTCTGTGTAACAACACATCTATTCTGTGTATATTTTCATTTGAAATGTTGCTTTCAGTGAAAAATATGTTTTTCATTAAGACAGACTGTTTTGTTCCTTTCTATAGGAATAAAATATTTTATTTAAATATTATTTTTATTGAAAACACAATTTGGCCTCTGTTTTTCTCACACACTTAACAAATAATGGGGAAGGAGAGAAGATATAACTTGGCTTCCCAACCCTCTCAGCAAGTGTTTAGTAGGTAAGTACCCAAGAAAACTAAGCTTTGCAGGTTTGGGTTTTTCAACAACCAATTCATACAAAAATGTCAGCAAAAGTCAAACATTGTTCAGGCAATTTTTGGCACATTTTTTGACACATTTATGGTACAATTAGTGACCAAGATGTTTCAGAACAAAGTACATGGGGGAGATTCTGGTTCTACCACCTATTCAAAATTCCGTGTTCAATCTTGGGAGATATTTATTTGAGCAGTGACATTGTTGGAACGTACAGAGGAAAATGACCTCCACAGAGTGAATGTTGAGAACTGGGATTTATTGAGGATAAATCAGGATAAGGGTATGTATTTCATAGGAACTAGAATTGGTTTGTAATATTTTGGGATTTTTTTCCTTGTAAATTTTATCTGTGGATTTCACATTTCCCTCAAATTCTTGATCGAGATGGGGTGTCATGGCAGAGAGAATTTGTGGAACCAGATGAAGTTCTCTGGAAATGGAGGTAGGATTTGCTCTTAGACAATTCAGTGATGCTCTGGCTTTGCTGAGAGTTCAACTTGCCTGCTTTCAGCACTAAATGATGTACAGGTATGATGGGAAAGTCATTAGCCCATTAACTACAGAATTAGGAAAACAAGGCTATGATCACTTCCAGGATGTTTTACAAGTCTTTAGTCCAGCTATTAAGTCTGTGGACTCTTGAGATCAGATATGACTATTGCTCAGTCATGACACAATCTCAGTAATTTTATTCCAGACCCGAAGACTCTAAGTTTTCTTGGGTTCCACATAGACAGTAATATGCTGGTTTTGACTAACTGAATTACCTATTGTATTTCTTCATATGCAGTAAGATGGTCCTAAAAATGGACCATTCAGCCTATTAAGACAGGTACTCCAATTAATAGGGTCTAGCATAATATAGACAACAGAGAAAACATTAATGCCTCCAGATGTAAACTGGTTGCCACAAACCCAGTTCTATCAGCTTCCTACAGATTCAAGAAGCAGGTGTGACTAGCACAGACATTTTGTTGTGGAAATGCATAGAGCATCACCACTGTTTTAGAAACATGGAAAGAAGACATCCACAAGAAGCTCTGCATGGAGCCACCTCATGCACAACAAGGTCAATGTTATGAGCACAAATATCATACTAAACCTAAGTTACTATGCCTTGCCTCTGTACCAAACTCCCCAGAACTACTTAATTAAAGAGAAACATGCAAAGATACCCTAGTTCTGCATGGGACCAGCTTGTGTCCTCCATGCTAATTAACTTGGGCTCTAAGCACCATGAGAAGGTGGCTATCTGGTCTTGAAATAGCCTTGGAAACAATATGCTTTCATATAGTGCTGTGCCAGAGCCAAATCTGTGCTGGACCCAGCTGGCTGTCACCATTTCTGTCAGACTTGAGCTGGCTGTGAGAGTGGGATTCATCTCACTTAATGTTAGATGTCTGCACTACAGACATCTATGTCTCGGTTAGTCACCCGTGTCTCCCTTTATAGTCAATGAAAAGAAACAAGCATGATTCACCTCATCCTAAAACAGACATCTCAAATGTGGATGAATCATACCTCTGCAGTGTCTGTTTTGCTCAGGCAGTGAGAGGAAATTGTGGAAACACAGGGCTGGTGTCAGGAAAGAGACTAGAGTTTGAAAGTTACCGAGCAGCAGTACCTCATGGGAAGGGTCGCTGTGGGTCATACAGGAAAACAGAGACAGAAAACTATATAAATTACTTATTTATGGTCATGTGGAAACTGATTTGGAAACCCAGGAGCCAGAGAATTACCTCCCAGTCAGGAATAACAACGGACACTTTGGTCGTGGCTTCAGCATTAATGGCAAAACCACTGAGTTTAATCAATGAATTGTATGCATTTGCCTCCTCCCAAGGCAAGTCACTAAGTGTGTTGCATCTTTTGACTATCACAACATTAATTAAGCTAAATGAGATTCAGAGAACTTTGTAGGATTTAGTGATCAACTTTGCCCCATTTCTTGTTCATTTTTTTTTTCCTTTCTGGTGATTTATCAAAAACAGTGAAGCCTAGTGGTAGCAGTGTTCCATGGCTCCTATAATCTAGGCAAGCTATTTAATCTCTCCTTTCACTGATTTTACAGCCTCAAAAACTATTGAGATAATAATTCTCCTTTCCTTTTTGTACAGCAATTTTCCCATGCAAACAAGTTTTAGAAGAGAAGGGTATTGTGTAATACTATAGCGCAGCTGGACTTTCTCCCCAGATAGTGACAAAGTGAAGTTTTGTCCCATCCAAACGAAAAAACTTACTCAATTAAATTTGGATGTTCACAAACTTCATGTTTTTGGGCAGCATTTTCTTCTGACTTATGTAGCATCCGCAAAAATCTTGGGGAGTCCTGTGGTCTAAAATAACGAAAATCAATGTGTAATGAAAAAAAAGCATCTAAATGTGGCATTCTTCTAAAGCTCGAAACATGAGCAGTTAGTCAAGGATACACAATGTGGTGCCTTCATTTTCTCAAACTGGAGCTCTTTAAAGCTTGCATCCCCTGCCTTTGCTGTTGACATTCAAATTGACTTTATGCATTTCATAATGGTAGTTCCTGTCTTACTTTCCACTTTATCTGCCAAATCCACTGCTGGGTCTTTCCAGATGCACAAGAGTCAGGGATAAAGCTGGCTGAAAATGCATCACTTATTTCAGTTATTTTGCTAAAGTACACCCCAGTACCAGCAAAGCAAGACAGGAAATTATCAGCATTGGACTGCTGTCATCAATTGCTTTCTCATCAGTTGCTCAATTTTCTGACAAGCCCCAGTTCTTCTTAGCTTTCAGCCATTAAAATAGTAATAATAATAATAATAATAATAATAATAATAATAATAATAAAGCGGTCCACTTAGAGAAAAACAAGGCAACCTCTCAACCCTTTAGACAGGAAAGTACCATGTTATCATCAGTGAAGGCTATCATCTCCACGTAACCTACAGAAATGCCCCTAACCCACTGCTCCCTGCTGCAGCACTGCCAGGGGCTCTAGCCTGCATGTTCTCCACTGTCCTTGTTTCTGCAGGATTGGCATGATTTATTTCAGGTTCTTCTCTTTAAATTCAGTCCTGTCTGATGGCAAAAGAATCATTGAACAAGAACTTACTCGAAATCCAAGTGAAGGTAGAGGAAAAGCTGCACTCCCATTCCCCAAACACCAGTCCTGAAGGAGCAGATTTCTACTTTGCAGCTTCTAGCAAATTTTGTTGCTCTAAAGAAACAACCACTGGCATTCCAGTGTGTCTACCAGTTTGCCCTGTCACATGAGTTCTTTGGGTATGAAACATTCCTCCTTGAGTAGCTGGAAAATGTCTAGCCTGCATGGCTCTACAATAAATAATAAGTAGGTAGATTGGGGAGCAGAAACCACATATATTCTATTTTTGCAGATGAACCAGGCCAAATTGTCCTGTCAACACCACCAGCCTGTATCCAAATAATCCCATTGACCTCAGCAGAGTGTAACTAAGAGAAGAATTCGGCCTCAGCATGTATCCCCTATGGCTGTACCACAGTACCTAACTATTGCTGTTTGTTATTTCTATTACAGTAGAACCCACAGGATCAAATAAGGATCAGGATACCCACTGTGCTAGGTGTAATGCAAACATATAAGCAGTCATGGTGCCTGCACTAAAGAGCTCACAGACATGTCTCTTAGGAAAACATTTCTTTGTCTAATAGACTTCTCTATTAAGAACTGTTAATTACGTAATGCAGTTTAATTTTTTTTCTCTGCTTAGTTTCCTCTATTTCTCCTGCCTAGCCACCCTAGACCATCCTTAATAATTCTCCTTCCTTCACAGTATGTACAGCTTTCCACACTGTGCAAGCAATTATTATTCCCCCTTTTGCTTCTTGATTGTCTCATCAGACACTTCTCTCCCAGTCACTTTTTTGCTTTTCAATCATTTTGCTTGAAAACAACCATTTATTTTCATTCTTTCCATTGTAACAACGTCTTTGGATCATTATCATTCCAGCGTGGCTGAGTGACACAAGAGTTGTGCCTCCTCCCCAGGCCATGATGGCACGTTTCCTTGAAGGACTCCCCAAAAGCACATTCACAGTCTCTGTTGCTCCCTTTGCCTGGCTTTTACTACCAGAGAAATGGCTCATTGTCACCCCACAGGTTTCCTTCACTGTTATTGCAACCTAAATATCACATCTTCCATTTACCGAATGCCTGTTTCAGATTACCTCTTTGCATACCTCTCTCCAGAGGCATTAGATGATGCTTTTTTCCCACTGTTCCAGACTGAATCTCATTTCACTGTTTCCTGCTCATATTTCTGAAGTCTCTAGGTCCCTTTGAGTAACTTCTCCATCTCTGCTGTAATTCTCACACAGAAATCTCTCCAGGCCTTGCCTGGAAACCGGTCTCTGTGGCTTCCAGAGACAAAGTGTACCCTTTACAGTGCAACTACGCCTTCAAAAGATCACAGGTTTGTAGCAGAAGTTTTGACTCTTGTAACTTACATGTAACTGCAACTGCAATCCTCTGCTCAATGGCTAGCACTGGTCTCCACTCCACTGGTTTACCGCCAGCACTGCCATAACAACACCCTGATTTTTTAGAAACGTAATGCTCAGGTTGCTTATTTCTTATAAGCCACATACAGTGCTGAAATAGCAGAGACACTAGTCGATGAACAAGTTAGCATTCTGTTAAACTAAAGTTCACCATAAAAATTTCTTAAAGATTATGCTCCAAATGCAACTGCTTTCTGGCCCCAAACTTTGTTATATTAGAGTAGGGCAGGATGGGACCGACTTTTTTCCCTTGCTTCTATACATTTTTAAAAGGTTGAAAATTCACCAGACAACCTTAGAATCATAGAATCCTTTAGGTTGGAAAAGAACTACAAGATTGTCAAGTCCAACCATTAACCCAGCACTGCCAAGGCCACCACTAAACTGTGTTCCTAAGCACCACGTCTACATGTCTTTTCAATACCTCCAGGAATGGTGACTCCACGACCTCCCTGGGCAGACTGTTCCAACACTTGACAACCCTTTGTGTGAAGAAATTCTTCCTAACACCCATTCTAAACCTCCCCTGGGACAACCTGAGGCAATTTCCTTTTTTGTCCTATCACGTGTTATTTGGGAGAATGGACTGACACCCACCTCGCTACAAACCCCTTTCACATAGTTGTAGAGAGTGATAAGGTCCCCCCTGAGCCTCCTTTTCTCCAGGCTAAACAACCCCAGTTGCCTTAGCTGCTCCTCATAAGACTTGTTCTCTAGACCCTTCACCGGCTTCATTGCCCTTCTTTGGACTTCCTCCAGCACCTCAGTGTCTTCCTTGTAGTGAGGGGCCCAAATCTGAACACAGTATTCAAGGTGCTGCCTCACCAGTGCCAAGTACAGGGGGATGATCCCTGCCCTAGTCCTGCTGGCCACACTGTTTCTGATACACACCAGGATGCTGTTGGCCTTCTTGGCCACCTGGGCACACTGCTGGCTCCTATTCAGTCGGCCATTGACCAACAATCCCAGGTCCTTTTCCGCTTTCCAGCCACTCTTCCCCAAGCCTGTAGCATTGCATAAGCTTGTTGTGACCCAAGTGCAGGACCTGACACTTGGCCTTGTTGAACCTCATACAGCTGGCCTCAGCCCATCGATCCAGCCTGTCCAGGTCCCTCTATAGAGGAGATCAAGCAGATCAACACTCCCACACAATTTGGTGTCATCTGCAAACTTATTCAGGGTGCACTCGATCCCCTTGTCCAGATCATTGATAAAGATATCAAAGAGAACGCACCCTAGTACTGACCCCTGGGGAACACCGCTTGTGACCGGCCAGTAACTGGATTTAACTCCATGCACCACAACCCTTTGGGCCCGGCCATCCAGCCAGTTTTTTACCCAGAGAAGCCTATGCCCATCCAAGCCATGAGCAGCCAGTTTCTTCAGGAGAATACTGTGGGAAATGATGCCAAAGGCTTTACTAAAGTCCGGGTACACAACATCCACTGCCTTTCTGTCAATCGGTAAGTGGGTCACCTTGCCATAGAAGGAGATCAGGTTAGTCAAGCAGGACCTGCCTTTCATGAACCCATGCTGACTGGGCCTGATCGCCTGATTGTCTTGCATGTGCCACTTAATAGCACTCAAGATGATCTGCTCCACAACCTTTCCCAGCACCGAGGTCAGCTTGACAGGCCTGTAGTTCCCCAGATCCTGCTTCTGGCCCTTCTTGTAGATGGGTCACATTTGCTAATTTCCAGTCAACTGGGACCTCCTCAGTTTGCCAGAACTGCTGAGAAATGATGGAAGGTGTCTTGGTGAGAACTTCTGCCAGCTCTCTCAGTACCCTCAGGTGGATCCCATCCAGACCTATAGATTTGTGTGTCTAAGTGGTGTAGCAGGTCGCTACCCATTTCCCCTTGGATTATGGGGGCTTCATTCTGTTCCCTGTCCCTGTCTTCCAGCTCAGGGGACTGGGTACCCAGAGAATAACTGGTCTTACTACTAAAGACTGAGGCAAAGAAAGCGTTGAATACTTCAGCCTTTTTCTCATCCTTTGTCACTATGTTTCCCTCCACATCCAATAAAGGATGGAGATTCTCCTTGGCCCTCCTTTTGTTGCTAATGTATTTTTAGAAACGTTTTTAATTGTTTTCTACAGCAGTAACCAGATGAAGTGCTAGTTGGGCTTTGGCCCTTCTAATTTTCTCCCTGCATAATCTCATGAAATCTTTATAGTCCTCCTGAGTCACCTGCCCCTTCTTCCAAAGATCATAATTCTCTTTTTTTTTCCTGACTTCCAGACAAAGCTCTCTGTTCAGCTAGGCCAGTGTTCTTCCCTGCCATCTCATCTTTTGGCACATGTGGACAGCCTGCCCCTGCACCTTTAAGATTTCTTTCCTGAAGAGCATCCAGCTTTCCTGGACTCCTTTGCCCTTCAGGACTGCCTCCCAAGGGACTCTGTCAACCAGAGTCCTTGCTCCTAAGCAGGGCAAAGTCTGCCGTCTGGAAGTCCAAGGCGGCAGTTCTGCTGACTCCCCTCCTTGCTCCTCCAAGAATTGAAAACTCTATCATTTCATGTTCGCTATACCCAATACATCCTCCAACCATCACATCACCAAGTACTTCTCTGTTTGCAAACAAGAGGTCTGGCCACGCACCTTCCCTAGTTGACTCACTCACCAGCTGTGTCAGTAAGTTATCTTCCACACACTCCAGGAACCTCCTAGACTGTTTCCTCTCTGCTATATTGTATTACCAGCAGACATCTGTTAAGTTAAAGTCCCCCATGAGAACAAGGGCTAGCAGTTGTGAGATGTCTCCCAGCTGCTTATAGAATATTTCATCTACCTCTTCATCTTGGTTGGGTGGTCTGTAAAGGACTCCCATCATGATACCTGCCTTCATCTTGTAGATCATTAGTCATATGTTATTGAACATCTCCTGATCAACTGACTTTTCAAGAGGAAAACATGAACCATCATATCTGGAGACAGGTGGTTAAACATCCCAAAGGAAGTCCCTTGAACTACCTTCAGATGAAGAAAGAAGTTTTACCTTTTTACTGCAAGCAGATTCACTCCTTTTCCTAACATAGGATAAGGTGTAGTCCCTTTCTCATACCTGTTTGAAAATCGATCATGAAAGGATCGGGTGCCAGGCACTCTCTTTAGACAAGCTATACCAGCTTTCAGAGATAAGATGGCTTGACTGGCATCCTATTAAGAAAAAAGTAGATGACTGGATTCCTTTTGATAATATCTGAATTTAAGACAAGGATATGTCATAATAATGATGTTCATAAGTGGAAGGTATTGTAACTAATGCTGGGTCTTTTAATACCAAAATTCATTTGCTAATTGGGCTGCTGTTATGTTTTAGTGGTTTCCTGTGAACCACCAAAAACACTGGGGAAGAATAATTTCAGGAAGTATAATCTTCTTTTGTCTCAGACTTTTGATGGGTTTGCTTCAGTTTAAGGGATCCTAACTCTGTAATTTAAACTTGTTGACTAAGCAACAGTATCTTCTTATATGCAGGCTTTACATCAGTAAATTTAAAATTCTTCAGCTGGGATTAACCCCTTCCCTCATGTGGTAAATCAAATTACCTCCTATCTGCTCCAGCATAAGAGTGTGAACATGGATTGTGGCTCAGCTGGTGTGTGGTAATAGTTAAGATATAGTAACTTAACCATGAGTCTCATCTCTTAGGATTTCTTGGTTTCTAAAACGCCTGGGATAAATAGCAGAGAAAACCAGATGATTGGTATTAGGCAGGAAGATTTTTTACAGTGCATGGAAGTGGCAAGGGATTGTGCCAAGATATTTTCTCCTACTCTGCAGCACCACTAGAAAAACACCAAAGCAGTGACTGAAAGCTAGTCTCACCTTGCCTATCTTCAAAGATTTGAAGGATGGCTGTCTAAGTCCACTATTTCTCCTTACTGGCGCTGGGAGCAGTTGAGCACGTTACTGTGCAGTTATGTCATTTTAAAAAATGAAATGGGTTTGAAAGAATTGTTTAGTGGATGGATTTCATTTTTATTTCAAGTTAGTAGAGTTAAACTAGTTTATACCTTTGAAAGAACTGGTCAGCATTGTGCAGCTTTCTTGGTCGTTGGGCAAAATAATATAACTTATTTTCTCTGGGGTAGATTAATCAATTCTATATGTCATAAGGGTATTTTGTAATGATCAAAAATAAACATTATTAATAGTGCTTAGTGATAGGATGTTTTCTGTTATCTCCAGAATCCTAGGACATCACTGCAATATTGTGCTGGGACCAGTTTTGAACATATCACTTCAAGAGTGGTCTGGGTATAGTGAATTCAGAAAAGATAAATAAGAAGGGAGGTAAGAAGAGGTCTAGCAAAATGACCTAAGCAGAAAGATTGAATGAATTCAGATTGTTTAGTGTAGAGAAGACGATAACCTAGGAGTGCTGCTGACGGTAGTCTACACATTTGTAGCAGATTGCTGCAGAGGAAGAGGGAACAATCTGTTCTTGATGTTCCTGGCAGGTAGGAAAAGAGATAATTTCAGCAAGAATTTAAAATGGGAATTAAGGAAACCTACATCAATGAAAATGGCAAAGCAGTGGAAGAGACTGTCTTGGAAATTTTGGGGTTTCCCATACTAAAAATCTTTAAGGCTGGGTTAGTCAGACCACAGGAACCATATGTGAATGTTGATCTTACTTTGAGGGAGAAGAAAGGGGATGAAATGACCACCTGAAGTACCATATGATGTTACTGGTAAGATTTTAATCCGTAAATAATCTCATAAAAATCAAGATCATTTGCACATATGCATTGAATATTGCAAATACCACTTCACAATCTGTCTCAAAGTTAACTGACCGAACCTATATCTAGCTCTGTGCATTGTTCCTAAATCATAGATATCTTTATATTGGTTGCTTATTCATTTAAATCCACTCACATTAGACCTGACCACCTTTTGCCACAACTTTTCTTTTGAGATTTTTTTAACTTCATTTTCAGATCATGCATATCTTTTGATTCAGTAGGTGTAACTAGATTTTGCACAAAAGGAAATGCAAAAAATTCTTGTAAGTACACTCTCTTCCTATCCAAACATGCAGTCCTCCTTGCCCTGGCCCAGTGCTATCATAGTCCCATCAGTCTGGTTTTCCAAAGACGAAATCTGAAAGGAAGAAAGAGTGTGCTCCTAGCTGAGGAGCTGACAGAGAGCAATTGAACCAACAGATCCCCCGACAAGTTGTTTCAGGTTCAAGGTCAATCAGATATATTCCAGTCAAATAGGATTCTGAGTCTCTCTGTACAGCTGATCAAATTGCCCAGGTTTCTTATCTTCCTTCTGCCTCTTCTTTGAACAGTATGTTTATGGATAGCGCAGTGTCCCTTTCTACAAGAAAGCTCTGGGGAAGAGTGTCCTTCATTGTAATGTCTCAGGCTCATTTGTTTTGTCAACAAACCAGAATGTTTCTGAAGCCACTGTGGGTACCACAGGGAAGACGCTAGAAACACAATAATGTATTATCTGGGGAAGCTTTTAAAGATAGCGAGGGAGTCAGATGTCACTGGGACATGATGCTTCTTGTTTCTATGGTGAGGGTGAGCAAAAGGAAACAATCCATGAAAAACACCCAGGTACACTCACTCTTTCCCTTTCATTATTCTATGCATCGGTTATACCAAGAAGGGATTTAGAATAACTGTTTAAACCTTACGAGTTTTAAAATGGCTTACTGCTGACAAATAGTGTCATATTCTTACTGTGTGTCTGCCTGCATTTCTAAAGCTTGTATTTGCACAATATCTATTTTGACACCTGCATATTGACAGTAATGGAGAATGATAGTTATCTGCAGAGAATGCGGAGGCAGTACGATATTCCCCATTGTCTCGCAAGCCCAGGTAGATCAGACTTGAAAGATACTGGTCACCTCTGGGTGAAGGGGGAAAGGCACTTTTCTGCCTTTCTATATTTGGCCTCTTCCCTGCTCCTCCTAATTTTTCACAAGTTGTATCGCATTAATGGGCACAGTCAGGGGAAGAACGTAGCACACAATGCACTTCTGTTGTGCCTTCTAGCATCTGCCTTTGGCTGTAAAACGTAGATTTTCATGCAATGATGAGGCTTTCTTGTTTTTGCTGGGCTTTGCAACAGCTCTGTCACTTTCCAGTTGTGAAAATTCAGAATAACACTTGTTTACAACAACATCTGAACTTCAGCCTCAGAAACACTTCTTAATGAACAGTTTTATAGTCAAAGAAAGTCTTTTCAGAGGAAAGAACAACATCATATAAGCCTAAGTTTTACAGTCAGAAATTACTTTTTCACTGGGGCAGATCTTCAGCTAAAGCCACCAACACTCTTATAATTCAACAAACTGAACATCTAGTCTGTAAAAAATAGTGTCGCTGGGGTTTGAGGGCTGCCGCATCAAAACATTTTCCCCTAATTCTGTGTAGTAATTCTGTGATCTGAACGTCACACTTTTTTTTCCCTTTTCATCAGTAACTTAGATTTTTCTTGCCCTTGAATCATATCCCAGATCATGTTCTGTAAGCCCAGTACTATTATTTAGTTTGCAATGTATAATGAAGAACAAACTAGTCGAATTACCAACCATACAAATTTTGATGATGCCGGAGCTAATAAAACTCCCTGTGTTGACTCTCACTTATGAGTGTTGGTGTAGCAGAGGTGAAAGGAATGAAGAGAAGATCATTCTTTGGTTTTGCCCAAGAGCAGAAAGGTATTTCCATATATACCTTGAAAAAAACCCTCACAGCAATGGATACTATTCAACTCATTCACTTAAAAATGCACGTATGCAAAGAAAATCACCCTGGCTTGGAAGATGGATGTGCCAGACAGTCATGTCCACTTGTTTTCATTCTCTTTTTTTACAGAGTATGTGTCATTCCTTCCATTGTTTTTAGTGTTATTTACTTCTCAGCTGACATAAACTATTGCAATATGTCCAGTTCTCTCCAGTTTTTTAGGTAATTCCAGTCATTTCAGAATCTAAGAAACTGTGAGTTCACCAGACTCTCTGTGTGGGCTTGCCATACAATATGCAATGCAGTTCAGCGTTTTGATCTTTACTTTTGGGATGTCTCATGGTCTGACCCACATTATCTAAGAGTTGCCGTCAGTACTTCACAACCTCTTCCTTCGGGTACCAGTTCACGTAATGATTGCAGAAAGGCCAGTATCCACCCCACCTCCTTTTACTCCAAGTGCAAAGAGTGCTTCTTGTATCTTAGATTTCATCTGCTCTGAAAAGTTACATGGAAATGGGTATATTTTTATAACACAGAAATTAACAAAATATTACTGAAAGTTTTTTTGTCTGATATGGTGAGAAAATAACTCGGATAAATATAAGGTTTTCTGTCTCAGGCAATACATGGTGAATCAGAATAGGATAAGATAAGACAGGACAGGACAGAAGAGAAATCACATGAATGCCAAGAAGTTTGTTGGCTTCCCAGTGGCACAGCCGTTTCCATCTCACGTTCATTAATCCTTCATGAGCCTCAAAAAATTCCATTTATTAAACTAGGCTGAAGTCAAACCACCCATGGATTTTCAGCATGCTTGTGATTCAGTTCAGCCTTTTCACACAGCTGTGAAAAATGTAAATACCTTGCCATGTCTATGTAGAAAATTTGTGAAGAAATAGCATTTGCCACTCCCTGGAAAACACGGAATTAATTTCACACAAATGAAAGGTTAGTGTTTCATTCCTCTAAGGGTGATAGAAATGATTGACTTCTATAATTTAAAAAACATTTAAAATAAGTTGTCTGATAAGCTTGCAAGGACTGAGGTGAAATTTGTCATTGTTTCAATACTAAATATTAATTTAAACTAAAATTCCCATTGGATTTGTACTTGGTTATTGATACAATTCTTATCAATGCTAGAACACTGCAGGAGTTAGCCTTTCTTGACTTATTTATGTACTCTAAATATAGCACTCATGCATCAAATTAGAAGTACATTTATAAATAATTTATGGAGGATGAATAATGTATTCTTAGACGTCTTAATAAATGACTAATCAATCGTTATAGAATCCACAGGTCAGAGGTTACTTCTAAACATGGCAAATAAACCACATGAATAATAAGCTGTCCAGAAACCAGCATCCTGGAAGGTGCTTGTAGCTATACAGATAACCATTCATATCCATTATATGCATATAACTAGACTTGGTGAATAATACAATAAGAAACAAAATGCAAAACAGAGACATTTATTGTGTATGTTCTTGCAAACAATTCATCCTATTCTCCGAGGGGTTCTAAAGCTGGCAAAAACAATGAGAACTTGAAAATGGTCAATGAACATAAAGATACAGGTCTCCTCAAAAGCATATTCTTATTTTTCAACTGATTTGTGGAAGACACTGATAATTTACAAATCTTTTATAAGGAGTTTCTTAGTATGTGATTAGTGTGACAGGTGACACAGGTTATTTTTGCACTGTTACTACTCAGAATTCCTTCAGAGAGCTATATATATCTGTAAATAAGGAAATCAAATTTCCTCGTCAACAATTTTTTATGGTATATTAAACATTCTTTAGCATATATAATTGGTTAATGCACAGACCTGGCACTAATGGTCAACATGAAAGACTGCAAAGAACGAAAAACATCTGATAAAGAGCGTGGTAGGATTGCAGCCTGACCCCAGACTTGCATGGCACCTAGGTTGTTGAGCATCTAAACCATATCTTACATGACTATCCTGTAGAACAATATGATCTTCAGTGTATTCCTGTCCAGCAGAGGAATATTACACTCTCTGGTGACCTTCAAAGCCTTGTCCCTGAATAGCAGGTCATACATATTGCATAGCATTGATTAACTACTCTTGAAGGTCTCATAAGAACCCAATAATGAAAAGACAGACATAGGCAGCAAGATATACAGTTTTTAAGAAATGGAAACTTTAAGTTTATGGTTGGTTGATCATTTTTCTTCCTAAAAGAGTAAAGCATCTCTAAGAATAAACTACTTTCATCATTTTTTTTAATGAGATGACAGAATTCATTCATTGTCCAGTCATATTTTTTGTTTTTCTTAAACCCTGAGCTGTTTCTGAGAACCTTTAGAAGTCAAGAAGTCTTTAAGACTGTTTCAGCACATTAAATTATCCAAAGGAAAAACCTGAAAGACAACTGAATATGTCAGCTAAACAGTTTAAGCTCTCCAGCTTCAGTCTCTATAGGCAGCAATTACATTTCGAAGGAAAATGTTTTACAATTGTAATTACACATAATAGGAGGAATGTATTTTTTCCCTTTATCCTACTCCCATGGTGAGTGAATTTAATTTTTAAATACAAGAGACATAATTGATTTTATCCCTAGATTAGTACTGAAAATGATCTATATGTGCTCTCACTAATGGAACAAGAGAATTGACATTCCTCAGGGACCTTAACCCAACCCCGTTCATGGCAACAATTATTAGACCCTGACAGGTTAGCTACTAGGAAGAGGGGGGCATAGAATACCCTGCTGATTAACAATCTAGTGAAATAATTAATGTTATGCTCTTCTCATTTAATTATGGATTATTCACAAATATATTATTATTAGAGACCACAAAGGGAAGTAGCTGTGCAGAGTTTTGACTTCATCGGTGCTGCTCAGAAAGCCTTTTGTAAAAGGTTTAGGGAAACTTCTCTCTTTGACTTGCTTATAAGCATATTTTAAAAAATGGGAAGCTTTTGCAATTTTATTAGGGTTTGATTCAACACCCTCAGAAATAGAAAGTTTTACACTAATTTCAGTAGGATTATATCAGTCTTAAATATATAAGATCATATTGCAATATCAAGACATGTTCACTTGATAGAGTAATGGGTGAACAATCAGCAATGATGCATCTTATTCATTTTCTAATATATTCTGCTTTCTGTGTGTCATAATAGTTTATATCAATCAAAACACATCCTTTTATAGGGTGTTATGAGAAAAAAGAAGAGGGAAAGGACTTTACACTCCTAGTGTATTTTTTTTCAGCTGCAATAACCCCAGACATTTTAGATGTCAAATAGTTTATTTTAAATAAAATGAAAGTGAAGTGAATGGGAAAATGTTCATGGCATATGGGAAATGCCAGTCCCTGTGGTTCACTGACCAGTCAGATTATTTATGGATAATTTGACCCACCTTTAATTTCAAGTGACATACACACATAGGCATATAGACTAAACTACCTTGCTTTAATACTGAAAATATGCTTAGCTCTGCTGAGTATTGTTCGCACAATTTGCACTAAGATTTAGATATGCCAGAGGTAGTGAGAAAAAACATACCAGACTTTCAAGCATGGCAGTCAGACTCATTGCTAATAAGACTTGGTATTTGTAGTGACATGCAATTTTGTTGTAGATCTTCAAACCTTTCCACCATCCAGAAAAAAAAAAAAAGACAGAAAAAGAGACGCTGAAGAAGGTGCACTGCAGCCTTCCTAACTAAGCTGTGAGTTCATGATGTTCTTGTCACTCTTGTTTCTTGTCCTTGACACTGCAAGGAGTTTTGTGTAGACAAATTCATGTAAAGTCCTGCTAACTTCAGGCTAGACAGGGCATTACTACTTTGTTCAACATGAGATTTGTAGAACATATCTCAGCTCCTTTCCCTGTATACTATTCCACTCTTTTTCTTCTTGACTTGCTGTTACTGCTTCACTTCTAATTGAAGAATATTGACACTCTTACAGGCACTTGCTGAACAATGCAAGTAATAGTGCAAATATCATTCCTTCAGAGTGATGAGGCCTGTTACTGAGGAAGGAGCATGCCATTAACTATAGCAACTCAAAAGTAAGCAAACTGACCTGAGCCTAGCTACCACACTTGAGAACCAATGTTGAAGATCATAGAATCATAGAATGGTTTCAGTTGGAAGGTACCTTAAAGATCAGCTAGTTCCAACCCCCCTGCCATGGGCAGGGACACCTTCCACTAGACCAGGTTGCTCAAAGCCCCGTTCAGCCTGGCCTTGAACACTGCCAGGGAGGGGGCAGCCACAGCTTCTCTGGGCAACCTGTGCCAGTGTCTCACCACCCTCACAGGAAAGAATTTCTTCCTAATGTCTAATCTAAATCTACCCTCTTTCAGTTTAAAACCATTACCCCTCATCCTATCACTCCATGCCTTTGTCAAAAGTCCCTCTCCCGCTTTCCTGTAGGTCCCCTTCAGGTACTGGAAGGTGCTAGAAGGTCTCCCCGGAGCCTTCTCTTCTCCAGGCTGAACAGCCCCAGCTCTCTCAGACTGTCTCCATAGCAGAGGTGCTCCAGCCCTCTGATCATCTTCGTGGCCCTCCTCTGGACTCGCTCCAACAGCTCCATGTCCTTCTTATATTGGGGGCCCCAGAGCTGGACACAGTACTCTAGATGGGGTCTCATGAGAGTGGAGTAGAGGGTCAGAATCCCCTCCGTTGACCTGCTGGCCATGCTGCTGGTGATGCAGCCCAGCATACGGTTGGCTTTCTGGGCTGCAAGCGCACAATGCCGGCTCATGTTGAGCTTCTCATCAACCATCACCCCCAAGTCCTTCTCCTCAGGGCTGCTCTCAATTCATTCTCCACCCAGAGATATCCCTGCTCATTGCAGAAGGTTGGACCAGATGACCTTTAAAGGTCCCTTCCAATCCAAACCATTCTATGATTCTGTGATTCTATAAATAAAGCAGCAAGTACCATCCTTCAGAGGCATTCTGCATTGTCAGTGAGCACATACATGCAAAGAAAGTGTGATATGTCAGTGAAGAGGTAAATAAAATTGCTTTACACCAAAGACAGCATCTAAGATCTGATCTCCTTTGCTTTGTCCTCAAGTGAAAAGTCTGTAAGCACAGGAAGACGTATTGCAAGCGTGTCTGGCAGTCAAAAATGCTCTACACAGCATTTGGATTCAGCAATATTTTGTACATCTTCTATGACTTTACAATTGTAACTTTTGTGCTCTGTCTAATAAAGATCAATCTACGTCTTAGAGTTATTAAAACCAACATGAAAAATATGCTCTGGTCTGGTCTGGAATAAGAACAACACTGTTCCTAGCCAAAAAGAGCCAAAGCACTGTTCTGACATGGGGGCAGCAGAAGTCTGGGAGTAAAAACAGCAACACAAAGCTAGTCCCAAGGTAATGATTAAGATAGCTGCAATGAACTACCCTCTTTGATGTCTGTCTCTAGCTGTCCTTATTGCTTCAGGTGTACCTCAGGACTAGTACAGCTTCACCAGTTTTGGACTGGACTAGATCATGCCTGACCTCTTCAGAGCACAGGAAGAACAGATAAAGGAAAAAATGTCTTATCCAGATGAGCCAGCAATGTAGATAGTGGACCACAGATGTTTTTCATCACTGTGTATGATTACACAATATTGACAAATGATAGTTCAATGGTACAGTCTTACATCTGCTCACCATTTTGAAGTCTGTTAAGGAATAGCCACTGCTGACCTATTGTATTCAAACTTTGTTCTCTCAACATGCATTCTAATTGGAGGCAAGCAGTTCCACAGCATACATAGCAGCCAACATGTTCAACTCAGCAGGAGCCTATAGACACAGCAAACATTAATTGATAGTACTGTGTCAGCTATTGGTAAAACTCAGCATCCGTCATATGTAGCTTTGCCACAAAAATGAGAAAGACAACGAGGTGTGCACAATGGGCATTTCCTAGTTTGAGCTGTAACATAAGAGAAGAGGTAGGACATGGAACCAACTAAGAGGAGAAATTTCCGAACATCCAAATATTACCTAAAGAAATGTGGAGGTGTCTAATGTGGGAGATTTTAAGCTAGTTGAATTCACAGACTGTACTTATTTTGGAAAATGAAGTGAGAAATTGGATGTTTGGTTTTCTTTCACTCTTTTTCCTCTTACTGAATTTCCATCTCTCCATTATATAAGTAGGGAGGCAGTTATCTCCTATGTGACCACTCTGCTGACTCCCACTGGTTACCCCAAACAGTCATGCACTGTGTGTGGCTTTCCTGCCATTCACTTGTTTGTGAGCTTGGTGACTTGATCTTGGGTAGATGCAGGTGCAATGCTCTGTCTGAAGCACTAATTTTTGGGGCACCGTTTCTTTTGCCATGGGATATGGAGTACCTGTTTTCTCAGCTGCCTCCACAGATTTGGTCCCACATACTCGCAGTAAATTTTCACTCTACAGAAAACTAAATGATTCCTAGCAATATATATGGAGAATCATAGAATCATAGAATCATAGAATGGTTTGAGTCGGAAACAAACTTAAAGATCATCTAGTTCCAACCCCCCTGCTGTGGGCAGGGACACCTTTCCACTAGACCATGTTGCTCAAAGCCTCATCCAACCTGGCCTTGAACACTGCCAGGGAGGGGGCAGCCACAGCTTCTCTGGGCAACCTGTGCCAGTGTCTCACCACCCTCACAGTAAAGAATTTCTTCCTAATATCTAACTTAAATCTAGCCTCTTCCAGTTTAAAACCATTACCCTCATCCTGTCACTACTTGCCCTTGTCAAATGTCCCTCTCCCGCTTTCCTGTAGGTCCCCTTCAGGTACTGGAAGGTGCTAGAAGGTCTCCCCGGAGCCTTCTCTTCTCCAGGCTGAACAGCCCCAGCTCTCTCAGACTGTCTCCATAGCAGAGGTGCTCCAGCCCTCTGATCATCTTCGTGGCCTCCTCTGGACTCGCTCCAACAGCTCCATGTCCTTCTCATGTTGGGGGCCCCAGACCTGAACACAGCACTGCAGGGGGGGTCTCACAAGAGTGGAGCAGAGGGGCAGAATCCCCTCTGTCGACCTGCTGGCCATGCTGCTGGTGATGCAGCCCAGGATACGGTTGGCCTTTGGGCTGCAAGCGCACATTGCCGGCTCATGGTGAACTTCTCATCAACCATGACCCCCAAGACCTTCTCCTCAGGGCTGCTATCAGTCCATTCTCCACCCTGCCTGTATTTGTGCTCGGGATTGCCCTGACCCACGTGCGGGACCTTGCACTTGGCCTTGTTGAACTTCATGCGCTTTGCACAAGCCCATCTCTCAAGACTGTCAAGGTCCCTCTGAATGGTATCCTTTCCCTCCAGTGTGTCAAACACATGAAGAAGATCAGTGCTTCTTACTCTGTTCCCACCTGTGCATTTGCACACGTATCCTTACTGCCTTGCCCGCCAAATAAATGTAAGGTTTCTGTGGCATGTCAAGGCTGACCAGCAGAGTGCAGCAACTGTTTGAGAAGAAGCATTTGCACATTACTCCTTCTACCCCTTGCCTGGACAAAGAGGAAGCCCCTGGAGACAGATTTCAAGCTCATATGCACACATATGCCAGTTACCAGGACTAGAATTTCCTCAGTGAAGCACTTCCAAAATGCTGCAATAGCAAAGAAATGCAGTGCTCTTTATACATAATTGTGTGTTAAGCAGCTAAAACAGAAAAAAGGTGATCAGCTGATTATGCAGAATCTGAGAAAAAAGACAATGATTGCACTTTTGTATATGCAAATAATGATGAAAAGGGCTAAGTATCCTACTGTGTAGCTCTGCATTATGTGGACATTTTTCATCCGTTTGTTTATGATGAGGAGGAAGATAATGATGATGAGTAACTTTTTACAGTTCCAACATGTAGAGACTCGTACAAGATCAGCTAGGCTCTGCTGCTGGGCTGATGGCACAGGATAGCTCCTGGGTTATGGCTGTTGCATTCCAAGTGACTGGACACATCAATTCAGGGTGTGTAGGGTAGAAGGAAAGAAGCATGTTGAAACTAAAAGGGATACTAGGCTACTGATTCCAGCCAATGCATGGCAAACAGCAAGGATAAAGTAACTTAATTTTAAGTAGGATGCTGACTCCTTTTTTATGTGCCTGAAAATGACTCTAAATAATTCATGCAAACTCACAAAGGCTATATGAAGACTGATAGTGGGTCCCATATATTTTACTTCCTCACAGCAAAAGACAATTGCCTTACCTTTTAAGAAATGGTCTTGCGCAGTTTTTAAGCTGAAACACAAAGTTGATCTATGTCAAGATGAGTGGTTCGAAAGGCGATTCAGATGAATGCACCCAACATGATTTCCCAGAGTGGTTGTGTGTTTTGTGAGAAAAATGGGATTCACTCAGCTCAGTTCCACATGCTTACCTAGAGCATCCTCCAAACTGGAGAGGACATACGGTACTGCAGGCAGGTTATAAAATTAAAAGCACCAACTTCCATCTTATTTGTTTAACAATTGAGCTTGATGCAAGTTTAACCACCAGAGGAATACCGATGAGCTTTTCAGCAGGTTATGAAAAAGCTGAAGCCATTTAGCAATTCCCAGTGTGTCTTATAACTCAGTTTGTGTGGAGCTCTGGATGAAACAGTGAAGAATATTTAGAGATTTCAGGTCTTAAAATGCACCCTTTAAAATATATGAAATAAAAAAACCTGTTTGGTTAAAAAGATCTAGTACACATTGTGGTACCCAAGACTTATCTACTCAAATGTGGGTACTTATGGACAAAGTTAACGTGTAGAGAAAGAAGCTCTCAGATCACAAAGCAGCAGATGTGAGAAAGAGTACAAGTCTCTAGACTCTTTATGCAGTCCTTCTCATTAAATGAGATTGCTTGCATGTGCTTAACGGTGTAAATATCAGTTTATCACGTAAATTTGTAGCTGAGTTTTGTCAGAGTCCTTCTGGAGATGTTCGTGTTCCAAATCCTAGTATTTGGACTGATGCTTATTCCTGTCCTCCCTATTTAACAACAGCTTTGTAATTTTTCTTCTTGCTTCTACCTTACTTGCTCCTAGCTCCACTGGAGACTTTCCTAGCAGTCATTTCACATTGCCTTCTCTGGAAATTAGCTCCTGTTTCTATAACATGCACAACTGAGTGCAGCTAATAGGTGAATACTGGACTGACTGCAAGGTCATGCCTCCAGAAGCCCACGCACTACTAGGAACCACCAAAGGAGGTCCTCTCTTTTCCCTATTCTATCCAATTGCTTGTTGTATTATCAGATCTAGTCTTGCATTTTTTTGAGTGAATGCTGGAGAGATATATTGATACCTTCAGGCCAAAAATCTCAAAAAATAGTCCACTGTGGTAATCAGGAGACCTGGGTGTGAAAGAGTTTGATTTAGAGCAGTAACACTACCTATTTACTTAGGACACAAAAACCTTTATGAGAGATTCAGTAAAGTCCTACTGAACTGTGGCTCATCAAGTGACTTTCAATTATTCTTTACCTGGTAGTACTGGAAATATTTTGTGGTCACATCACCTAACCTAGTGATTATCCGTTCAGTTTATTGCTAAGTAGAACTGCTTTCTGTTTGGCCATTGACGATTTTTAATTATAATCAGAACTCTGTCATAAGCTCTAATCAATAAAGTGCCGGGAAACCTCAGAGGCTGAAAGAGGGAGAAATAATCATTAGATGTTATTAAAGTGATGGCCAATAGAAGCACAATTCTTTGTACAATGGCCAATGTTTCAAGTGCTTATTGATTTGCTTTTATAACAATTATACTGCACTCAGGAAAGCTGGGGAGGAGGAAGGAGGAAAGTCAAGGAAAAAAAGAGAAACGGCAAAGCTGCAGCTGCTATTCATGTCTCAGAACGCACAAGT
This sequence comes from Nyctibius grandis, assembly GCF_013368605.1. Lineage (NCBI taxonomy): Eukaryota > Metazoa > Chordata > Aves > Nyctibiiformes > Nyctibiidae > Nyctibius > Nyctibius grandis. The sequence goes on along the minus strand of NC_090695.1, from coordinate 3,140,531 downwards.
GCAGAATACACTCACTTAGATGATAATCTGTTCTCCTAGACCTTTAGAAAGGAGACATGCTTTCTGAATGTGTTTTCTTTAATCATTCATGTTAAATATTTTATTTTAATACTCCCATTGCCTACCGTGGGGTTAGGGAACATAATGCTAGCCATACCATGATATTCCCACTCCATGCAAAGTGATAATTCTTCAGACAGCTTTGCCATGGAAAAAAATGTTCCCCATGCATGATTTATAATAGTTTTATAAGGTGAGGTAATTACTTTATCGGATATCCCTGATGTGTTTGAGCAATAAGGCACCTTCATAATAACATATGACATCTTATAATTACCACAAGGCAATTGCACTCCTGGGGAAAGGAGGAGGCCAAGATACATGTCTTGCCTATACAATGCGCCCAAGGATTGTATTATCAGGATATAAATAAATAAATACAATGGAAAGAAGAAGAAGGAGGAAAAAGCTGGTACTGAATAATGTTGAGCTGTGTTATAATGTAATTCAAGATCTACAAGAAAGGGCAAAAGTGTACTTTCATGCTAGCATATGATGTGTCAGTTCAGCATATCTAAACAGCAATCTTGAATGAGGGGAACCGCTCACAGAAATTAACCCATTTCCTCAGAATTCTCCTTGGCCAATCAATGCCAGTTTGTAAAAAATCAGACTGGACTGAGAAATGCATTAAAATTGTAACAAGCTTCTGTTGCTCATGAAACTATTGCAGTATATATTTCTAGGTGATTTAGCACAGTCATGATTCTCATTTCAAGGTTTCTCCCTCCTCCCAAATGTTCTTATAGGCCTGACAATGGAATCCTGAGCATCTGACAAACCTACTACATGTTTTTTGTTTTTTTTTTCTTCCAGAAAGCAATGAGGGAGAAAACTTTTCTGTCATCAGAATCTAACGTGTTATTTGTCTCTGACTGATTGACTTATTTTTGTGCAAACTCTATTTAGACAGATCTCTAGCATCTGTTATACTCAGAGGTCCTTTCAATTATCTTGCATTCTTCTATTTTTAAGAATTTATTATTTCATCTAAGGTGTCAAAATATTAAGCCAGTGACTACTCTGATGGGCAACTGGATGGGCAACTATTATATACAGTTTTGAGTTCCTCAGCTAAAGAGGGATGTTGAAAAACTAGAGAAGGTCCACTGGGGAGTTAACAAAATGATCAGGGTCGAGGGTTACATGACCTATAACAAGCTTAGTAGCTGGGCTTGTTTGTTTTGGGGAAGAGAAGGCTGAGTGGGGATCCAACAGCAGTCTATTTGATTTGAATTACAAAGATGATGTTGCTATACTCTTTCTAGAGGCAACAGATAGTAAGATAGCCACAGGTTGTGGTGTAGGAAGGCAATGCAACACTGGAACATGTTACCCAGACCTATTTATATTCTCCAAGGATTCACTTTATTGTCCTCTTCCTCTACTATTCCACAAGCTTCTGGCTGAAGTTAAAAGCACAGGACATGGAAATCAATTTTTGTGTCCTTTCCCACCCAAAAGTCACTTGGTGATTTCTGTCAGCTCCGAAGGATTATGTGTCTTATGTTTCTGTTTCCATTTTACAATTAAACTCAAGTGCTTAATCAAAAGAAATCACGTCTCAGCAGGAAGCCAGAAGTGAGTAAATAGGCTGGAGGGGGCAGGGAGAATCCATAGTGTACCTAGCAGTGTATGTGGTTCAAACATCACCCAGAAAATCAGTAAATCAAAGAGGTTTGTCTGCTGTTACGCATCAGGCAGAGCAGGCCATTAACTTACAATGACAAATGGGAATAGATGGATTTCGGTTTCAGGTTTCATTCCTGAGGTGCATTTCATGGCTCTCTCTAGAGCTTCACAATGTGCTTCATTTCCCATAAGAACTTCCCTGACAAATGCTACTAAAGTTACTTGCACTTCAGGAAACTTAGTGTGGAGGTAGTGTTGCCTAACTCCTGCATGGCGTCAGAGCTGTAGCATAATACATGACTGGTTTTGGGCGCCACAGCAAACTCCTGGGGATTTGTGTGAGAACACATGCAATCTGTGTTTGTATGTCCAGGGGGGCAATTGCATAATATTTATTCAACCTGTTCTTCTTCTTTCTATCTCCTTCTTTTGTCTTTCTCTCTTATGTCTTGTATTTTTCTTTGCTCCTTTTTTTCATTTCTCTTCTTTTCTCCCTCAGTTCTTCAACTTCTTCCTTTTTATCCTTGTCAGAAAGCATCCTTACACTTTTTCCGAAAAAAATACCTTCCCCAAAACAAGATTCTTTATAGAAATGTCAGCAAAATCCACTTAATGACACTGAGTGCAAAACACATTACTGAAATGCATAGGTTATCCTCTACTCTGATTTTAATTACCACGTTCAACTAGTGGTATGACTCAATTTGTTGGTTAAAGTGCATAAATTTAGACTTTAGCATACAGATGACTAAATGTGACCTGAGTGTGTAAGTTCCCATTTCTGTAAGGGGCATGGTTCAGTAACTTTAACATAAGCACCGAGTACTCTCTGAGATGTCCTAAGGCATCCTGAATGATATCCAGTTGACCACGAGTATTATGTAGATCCTGTGTAGTGTCTGCCATGGATAACTTGGATCCCCAACACATTTTGAATGGTAGTCAGTGCTATGTGTAGGACAGAATCAGGCCTCAAGATATTCAGAGGAGTCTAGAGATCTAATCAACCTGACCTAAAGAAGACATCTGCACTTAGTCAGCTGAATGATGCTAGGCTCCATTAACTGCTCTGGCTAGATTTCCAATGACTACAGTGGGAATTGATGCCAGAAACACATTTGTAAAAACCTATATTCAGTCTCCTAAAATTTGGTATCCTGGCTTGTAAGTTGAAACCCACTTTGTTTGTCTCCTAAAACTAGGTTTAAACTTCACCAGTTGGGTAGGTCCTGCAAAGAAAGGTGCATAAAATAAAGGAATTCAGTTCTGTTGTCTTCCCCTAATTTTTCCAGCAAATTGGCAGATGTGTACCAACAGTAAGGATTTGCACATATATGAATAAGAAAACCAGATTCATTCAACACTACTGTACTTGCAGGTATGTGTTAAGCATTCGTAACTATTTACCCATTAGTCATTTTACAAAATCTAGCTTTCCCTGAGGTTTTAATTGAGGAGGAGGTCCCTACTCAAAAGCAAAAAAAAAAAAAATTAAAATAAAAGTTAAACCTTTTGTTTAGCTTAAACCATGCCCCTTTTTTTTTTTTGCCATTAGAGGGACATATGTTTTGTTTTTTCAAAAGTAACATCTCCTTTTTCAGATTTCCTGTATGGTATTGGTCTTTGACATACACTTACACATTTGGGCTTAATTAGAAGTGGAGCCTGTAGATACACCATGAACAGTTTTGGTTGTTTTTTGTGCTTTTTTTTAGTTTGATAAACAATAAGTTAAAATACATTTTTGTTCTATTTTTATATTTTCTTCCTGATTTTTCTGGTTTCTTCATCTTTCACATTCTTGAAATAACGGTATCCCAATGCCAGCTCAGTAAAAAGCATTTCACGTCATCTCTCAGCTTCCTGCAAGTTACTGCAAGAACACACATCCTTGGAAAGTTATTAAGCTGAATATATCTACTAACACATTTATGTGAGAAAGTATTTAGTTCTTTCAACAGGTAAATGTTGAGGGAGGTGGAAATAGTTGGTAAAAACATCAGTGATATAACTAAAGGAAATCTGTATGGAAGCTCATAAGACTTAAAATGCTTCATAGTTAAAGACAAGAAATAAGTGTTCTCACAATACATTCATAAAGAAGACAGGTGTTGGATTCAACATTTGGTCAAGGAATTATTTATCAAATCAAAGACAACATCTTAATGGGTAGAATGTTCTCATTACACCCTAATAAAAGCATCAACTGTCATATAAAATCTATGAGACCTTTTTTATCTTACTAAACCCTATCAGAAACTTTTGTTATCACTACCACGTGCTGTCCACATAACTATTCCAAAAGGAGCTTGAAGTTTCTGTGCTCTGCATCATTTTTTTTCTGTTAAAATTTATTCTTACTGTTATATGAAAATAGTGTTATACAAATAAAACATCTAATAAAAACCCCTTTTAAGAATGTCATGTTACTGTTAAACATTGCATAAAATTAATATCAATTAGATTCTATTAGATTTAATACGTTTTGAGTTATTGAGTTTAATTCGATTTCAATAAATTTCAATTAAGCCCAATTTGTTTCCATTTTTTATTAATTCCCGTCACTATCAATTATCTTCAATTAATTTCATCTACTTGTGCTACATTTTCAGGTAATTCTCCATTACTTTCAATTAGTTTCTATTAATTTCAAGTGGTTTTCATGACTGCTAACTGATTTCATAAGAAAGAAATGTCCTCCTTTAATGTGTGTCTGTACTATTACTACTTGCCCTCACGCCATAAATGAGTAATTCAGGGCCAGATCTTCATATGATGCTTACTGGCATAGTCCCAATAGTGTCAGTGTAGCACTGTTGATTGAGACATTCAGAAAACTGCCATTTCTTGAGAACTAAAGAATTCCTGGGAACTAAAGTCAGTACGAATTTCACTTTAAGTTACCTTGATGTCAGGATTTCACCCTAAGCCTTCCAAACAAGTACACTAGTTAGCCTGCCTTTTTGTTAAAGAATTAAAACTCTCATTTCTCAATAATATTGCAAAACAGAAGGATACTAATGCACTTTGATCTTTTTTTCAACATTAGCTGATGACTTCATTAAATTACCTAAGCACAGGTGCGTAGTACAAACACAGACATCTAGTGCCGTTTGAGATGCCCAGTTGGCTCTCCTGTACAGTACGGGTCTCCCATAGGTTTTGTATCTGCCAGCCTGTGTTGCTCTCTCAGTGGTCATTATAGGCATATGTTTAAGCAATTCATTCAAATCTTTAACCAGTCTGATCAACAGAATATGACTCATCTCATCCTAAAACAGGATGAGATCACTTGCACTGGTGAAAGTCATGTATTCCTTTATGTTGTTCACAGTTCTGGACTCAGTTTAAGCTTGTGATGACTATAATTAAAACTTTCAGTATTCTAAGTACGCAGCAATTTTATGTAAAAACAATGGTTAGGAGGGAAAAATTTCATATGGTGGAATAACGTGTGTAACACTCTTGGAGAACACAGCTAAAGAGATTCAGGATGCAGTTGTATAGATGTGTCGAATGATTTACTGTCAAAGTAGCAGTTACCTTCAAGCAAGCTCTGAGCCATTCTTCTTCCAACTGAACCAAAATCACCCACAACAAACTTTTAATCAGTGATGTTAAAAATAAAGTTAAATATCCTCTTTAGCATTTCTGCAAAACATTATTCTTGAGAGATATCAGCAGGTTTTATACCCCAGAAATGAATTCTCCAGAACATTCAAAAGTGAGGGAAAAGTATAATATAGTTTAGCACCCTGAATTCATATCTGTATGCTCAGCTGGGCTGGAGTGTCTTCTATCCATAACCCACCTCTGCTGTATTGTGAACCAGAAATCAAAATTTGGGGGAAAAGCCAAGACTGGTTGGAGACATTGGAATCTTCACATTTTACTTCACAGAACTTTTGGAGAAGGTCCTGCAGCACAAGTAGTCCAAGATTTCGGTGGTCAATCTTCTGTGTTTATTTTAGCCCAATATGATACTTCCAGGAAGCAGAATCTCGAAAGGTCTTTTCAAGCACAAAGAAGCAGAACTTACAAGGGATACACTAATAGAACTTCCTTTTCAGCAGCTGAAAAAGTTAATTATAAAAGCACTTTTCTGGATTAGTATATGCAACAAAGATAATAACATTTTTGGTTATGCAGAGCAGTGCTCAAAATAAGTTATGCTATTTAGACCAGCTGAGGTAGATCTGGCTCAGTCCCTCTTTTATGAAAACTTTTCCTTTGGGTGGTTCAATTCCATGCTTATTTCAAAATGCACAGATCCCAAGGATGGAACGGATTGCAAAATAATTACAAGTATGTATTGGAAATTTGCCTTTCCTTCTAGATTAAGTTATGACATTGGACTGCTACTGAGAAATAGAAAAGTGAACTTAGAATCACAAGGAAGAACTCTGCTTTTGGAGATGTTTGCCAGAAATGAAATAAATCAAACTAAACAAGGTTAGAAAGATGTTCATCAAACATAAAAATGAAAGGAAAGATAACATGTTATCCACTGCTGTATTAGCTGACACTCAGGAAGCTGGTGGGTTTTACTGAATATACACTGGTTTGGAAAAACATATCCATTTGCATTATAAAAGCCCATATACAAATGTAATTTGGGTTTAAAATCCCATATGTTGGCTGCCGTGCTAATATTGGTTCAAGCAAATTATGCCTTGGCTTCACTAAATGCACATATCTATTTCAGTTGGACTGTTCTAATTTGGCAACCGATACTGTATTTTTTATTCTGTGGCATAGATCAGGTTATATAAAACTAATGGTTGAACTTCATTCATATGGACAGAATTAAAAAGCGTTGGTCAGAATGGAAAAGAAGGAAAGAGAAAGAAAGAGACCTGGGTTTGATTATATTTATGTCTGTTCCAGTATCAGCACAGCACAGTGATGAACAAGTGTTGGCTGCAGTTAATACACATTAATTCCAAAAGAAATAAGCACTGGCCTATTTTTTCTCATGAAGGTTTTAATTTACAACATATTGGTATTTGAAGATACAAGTTTAAATTCAATTTGTTTTAAAATGTCCAAAAATATTTACAGATATTCGTAATATCACTGGTTTACTTTGTTGTTAGGTATGCAAGTTTCAGGCAAATATTCTGGATTACCTAGCCCTGCTGCTCCTGTCCATACAAAATGTCTGTGTATAATCTTGTCTGTGTACATAGTTCAGAATTCTTCTATAGTGCTGTACTAACCAGCTCTGCCCAGCAGTGAAGTTCTTTCCTACAGACATCCCAACCTATCCTCACCACCACAGCAGAAAATTTACCAGTCAGTCGGCACTCTGGCAGGTTTGGAGGACAGACAGGAATGTCTACAGAAATTAATTGCATCATTGATAAATGTTTGTCCCTTCCTATGGAAAGTCATGGATGGGAACCAGTTATTGCAGTTATGTGGGGCCTGGGACTTACTGCAAGTCTTCGGAGTGACTTTGTAGTTGTTAGTGATTGCTATTAGCAATTGTGCTGCAAAGCATGAGGCTTGCTATCCATTCTTCCAAGGATCTGATATGCGTACTTACATTGTCTGCACCCCTACATGGCATAAGTGAGCTGAGATTCTGCTGTCTTCACTTAGATGGTGGAAGACCACAACTTAACCATGCCTTATGCTTTCTTGTAACTACTGTTTGTGCCTTTCTTTCCAGACTACATCTGTGCACACTTCCACTTGGGTCCTTCTTTCAGCTCCATCCTGTTCAACCTCCCTGTGAAGTGAAGACTCTGAGATATCATGAACAAGAATGCCAGAAACACATGAGCAGGTGTTCCCTCTGGATCACCTCATTCAAATATTACCATTCCCAGAATGTACTCAAGCTGTTCAGTCTCTTGGCTTCACAGTTGAATGAAGAACAATTTGTTCCAGCCAGAGCTGAGAAAAGTGGAGGCGATGCTTCCTTTACAGTGGTATTGCCACTCCATTGAAGGTTGCTGCTATTATTCACATGTCTAAAGAGAAGATGCTTCCTCGTACTCCCCGTGTGCACTGTGGGCACCCAAAGTGGCCTGCGTGTCAGTTTCAACCAAGGTACTATTTCACTTCATCTTGTGAGCTCTGGCTGCAGCTTCAAAGAGTGACACATCTGCTTACCTACCCCCACATCTCCTGACTTCGGTGACTACATCAAACTGTAGATAGGCAAGCAACTGCCAAGCTTGAAAAAAAACAAAAAGCAAAACAAAGCACTCCCTCCAGCTGATGGAGAGCATAATAGTCCATCTGCTGAATAAGGAACTGCTGAAAATAAAACAGCGTTTGAGCTGATGCTGACGACTTACATGAAGTCAAGAATTTGTTCCTCAGTTTCCAAGAATCCCAGTTTGATTTATCAGTGTTATCGGAGAGATCACACAGGGGAGCTCCACTTCTCATGAACAACAGCTAGAAGGAACCTCGTGAAAGTGGGCGACGGAGGTTTCTTGGCTACTGGTCCATGTTGTGATAGCTGCTTCTGGAACACATCAGAGTGACTAAACCTCAGCACTTTCAGAATAAAATGTAAAACATTCTTCCATTGACCTTGCTTTCCCATAATAACAACCACATAAAATAACAGAGCAAGGAAAAAGATACAGAGAGCTTTATGAGTGCACTTTAATAAATCAATAGGAGGTTTAGATACCGCAGTGGTAGCTGCTGTATAAATACCCAGACAGGAAGATCCTGTCCTGGAAAATTAGAATAGGCAATTCCTGAACCTGTTACTGTCCAGTTTCACTTGAGGTAGGAGAAAGTCAGTGTTATTTTTTTCCTGCTGGCAGAGAAAAGCCTGATGTCTAAATCTCAACTGGTATAAATAAATATTTCTCTGTGTCACTGGTGTTAGCTTGATCTATACCACTGGAGACATTGCCTGTGTGATCCAGCCAAGAGAACAACAAGTTGCTTGTATTTCTGATTATTAACAGATACAGAAAGAGCACAGTAGAGCTGAAATTATCTTTCATGTCTGCATGTAAGTGAAGAAAACAGAGGAAAATAGGCAAATGGTGTGAAAGATAGCGAAGTATTATTTCTGAGTTTCATAGAAACACACAGAGATATTTTACATTGTTGACATTTTCCCTTCTTTTACTGGTGCTTTTTACATTATACAGTGACACTCTTCATTGTCCTCTTCTGAGAGAATACTGTGTATATAGCTAAATTAACTGGTTATGGGCTAAGACCTAAGGACTCATTATCACATAAGGTCTACAAACCCCATCTCAGAGCACAGCAAACACACTGGATTTCTAGTGCATCTCCTCATTACCATCTAATGCCCTCTTTTAACTTGGCAAAGGAGAGATGAAATGAATGCCATTTACAAATGCAGACTCAGAAAAACAGCCTTTCCTTCAAAAGAGGGGTTAATAAAATAGCACTTGATTAAGCTGAGGAGCAGGGGTTCCAGCAAAGCAATATGCTAAGCAAGACAAGTGAAGAGAGGGAAACGGAAAACGTGAAACCTGAAGCGTAGAATGGTATAGAGAAGATCAAGGTTTCAAAGAGGCAGGGCAGAGTGGTGTGGGAAGGTCAAAAGCCAATTAAAAGTTCAACGGAGTAAGGACAAGTTAGTGATAATTTTAGGAAGGCACTAGGAGGATCACGCTGGAAAATAGAAGAGCAATAATAGTACATGGCTGGGAAAGGAAGCTGTGAAGAATTGAATGTAATTGAAAGTAGAAATAGAGCTGCAATGAATGAAAGGGGGAAAGAGAAATTAAAATTAGACAGAAGATATCTAGGAATGGATTAGCCAAAGTCCATCTTCGCAGGCTGAAAGATGAAAGGACAGAAAAAAACTAGTCTGAGGCTTAATTGCCACTGTCATAGCTAATGAATTATTAACAAGTAAATTAAGAAATTGAGTAAATCCTTTCATTGTCTCAGCCAGCTCCCACTTCTGACAGTCACCAGTGAAATGTAAATCTCTTTTTACAGTTCTTTTCCCTTCCCTTATGCAACGGCTGGCAGTGCACTGCGATTTGATGGTTTCCTTTAGATTTGTTAGAACCTCTCCTGTGGCTCTTTTTGAGTGGAAATCTCCCACCACAAACTTCCACACCATGAAGAACTCGTGATAAAGCTGTGCTGATGACATATCCACAGCAGTTGCTCCAGTCCTTCCACAGGCTGGCCCGGGCTTAAAGGTCATCGTTGTTACCATGAATTTATTTGAAGCCAGTGCCCTAAAGCCAAGCTTAATGATGTCAAGAAGTGGGTGCTACCCACAGATCACAATGCTGAATTTTGTTACTCAGAGATCTTGCCATCCAGATTGTTCTGGAGCAAGGAAGGGACACACAGCTGCGAGCCTGCTTTTAAAACTTTCACCATGGGTTCATCTAGGACTGCCATATCCAACAAATTAATACAATATCCTTACCACATCTTCAAATACAATTGTCCATAGCATTGTTCTAATCTCAGTTATGGACATCACATAGCTCTGTCTTTTGAGTGATGCTTCTACATCATTTTCCAGTTAGAGGAGACAATGACAATCCCTTTCCTCATACCTCAAACAAGAGAAATAGATGGGCACCTGCCAAGGTTTCAGCGGAGAAGAGGTAAGCATGCAATGATTTCCTCCTCCCCCACTGTTACTGTGCAGAGCTCAGACAAAGTCTCACTCACATGATGTGAGAAGTCCTACAAGACTGAGAAATCCTGTCCCATCCCTATAGCTCCAGCCACAATTTGGCTATTGGTCCTGCAAGAGATTAAGAAATTATTATTTTTTTTAATAGAGGAAAAAAAGGGGAAAAAAAACACAGTCCCCCCCAATTTTTTTAGAAGTTTCCAAAAAGAGAGGTTTTCTATCTAAACACAGAAAATGTTCAACCAAAATGAACATCTTCTATCTATACTTAACTTTATTCATTTTAGTCAAAACCACTTTTCATTGGTAAGTGTTTTCAACAAACATTTACTGATTATTTTTGGCTTAACTGTAAGGCTGTATATCCCTGCTGCCATAAGCCTGGTATATACATTATGTGTGTTTGGCAAATGTTTTGTGCTGAAAGAATGCACAGAATATGTCATTCAACTGGTCCTTGAGGTAACACAGGCAGAAAAGAGAAATCTGCAGAGTCTACTACAAAAAGGCGACCAGAATAGACCACAAAAAAAAAGATGCATAGCCAAATTTAGAGAGCATGTTAAACATGAGGAGCTTCTGATAGAGGCATAAATATGGGTATAATTAACCCAGAGTAAGATCAGCACTCATGGATCAGCAAACACCAAAGGGAGGAATCAGAGGATCTGCTGCTGCTCTGTTTAGCCTGCTGGGATCTGTGACAGCTCGTGGATGCTGTGTGTTCTCTTCAAAAGGGGAGAACAGAGCCCTGAAGCAGTCGTTATCTGGTTGTGTTGACCAGAAACAAAGCATTGCTGTTGTCAGCTCCAACTGTTTTCTATTTTGCTTTTCTTCTTGCCAGATTTGCGAGCAGCTGTTTGGTCTCTTCCCTGGTGTAAATCAGGAGTAGCTTCAGTCAACACAGTGCCATTTCTCTGTCCGTCATGTGGTGAAGATCTAATACATTCTTCCTCCTGGGAGAGCAAAATGCAGCCAAGAGTATATGTTGGCCTTGTTTTCCTTGCTCTTACAGCAGCATGTGACTGTTAAGAGAATTATTCTTTTTATGAGTAGCAATGCCTGTCTAGATGAAAATAAGGAAGAATCAGCCCCGTGTGGTGAATCTTTTATGTAAGCACAGTAATGTGAAAGTAATGTGAGAAATAGAGTTGGGCAGACATGGATTTAGGAATTCAGGATCTAGGAATACACATCTTGGGTATCAATGAGACTGTTGATATTGATTGTGGCTATGGGGGCTAGCATACACTAGAACTGAGAATGAGACTTCTGTGTTGAAAGCCAAGTAGAGCTGACTGTGCTCTCAGGTCCTTCTGCAAATGGGCTAATGAGTGCAATCTGTTTGTAGCCAACTCAAGTGCCCACATCCTGCAGCCAAGGTAAAGCACTCTCGGACAATCAACAGTACTCTGCAGCTCTGGTATGAAATTAGTACCATATTAAGCACCTCTGCATACTGCCATAATGCATGAAAAATATGTCTTCTGGCTTGGAAGACTTGAAAAACCTGAAGCTTGAAATTCATCCTCACTTAACTGATTTCATGTCAAGGTATCAAGTCCAGCCTGATCTTTGTCAGCTAGAAGACAGCACAGCTTCAGAAACTTTTCAGGGGCAACAAATTTCTGTCCAATTTCAACACTCATTTACAGCTGTGTGAGGGAGGTCATCTCACCTCCCATGCATTAGCTTGTGTGTGTATGTATATGTACATACACAACTAATCTTAAAGCTATGGGATGAAAAGACAACTGTTGACCAACTCAGCTAACATTTCCACCATCCCTCCCAGTTCAGGGGCAACAGAAGTCCCAGCTTGCACCAGCACATCTAACTGTTGCATTGCTCCACAGAGCAACACAATCATTTCCTGGTGGATATAAAACTGCTCCTGCAAGGAGCACTTTGTCACGGTCTGACTGGTGCAGAGAAGTTCTCATCTTAGGGGTGGTTAAGAGGTAAAGAAACAAGTAGTGGGAGCACGTAATTTATTTTCTCAGTGGGGGAAAGTTAGCAGTTGGTTTCCCCATGAGCCACACTGCGACCACTGCTCTTCACGGTGTCCGCATGTAATCTGAAAAGGGAACAACATTTGCAGGTGTTAAAAATTATTCAGGGTAGTCAAATCTAATACTGACTGCAAAGAGTCACAGGATTATCTTGCAGTACTGTCTGACTGGGTAATAAAATGGCTGAGAAAATTTAATTTCCACTAATGCAAAGTAATGCACATGTGGAAAAATAACCCTAACTATACATATTCAGTGATGGCTCCAAATAAACTTTGTATCACTGTACTTCATTCATGTTTTCTGAATAGTATGTTCAATTCTGATCACACTGTCTCAGGAAGGATATAGTAGATATGGAAGAGGTAGAGAGAAGCTGATAAAGATGATCAAAGTCATAAAACACTCTCTAGAAAACAAAAAGGAGTGGTTATGGTGCATATAACAGATTTATGGAATCAGGAATGGTGTGAATAAAGTGAGGAGGGGAAATCATTCACTTTTTCACAGTACAATATCTGTAAGACATCCAAGGAAATGATCAGACAGGAAATTTAAAAGCATTTTTTTGTTTTGCTTGACTCTTCGTTGTGTTTTTTTGTTTTGTTTTGGGTTTTTTTTCCATGTTACACATTGAACTGTGAAGCTCTGCCAGAGAATTTTCCAGCAGTCAAAAATTATACATGAGTTCAAAGAAGAGATTAGGCATCCATGGACATCCACAGATCCAACAGCTATTAGACACAGCAGCCCATCTGCAGTCACCAGCTCAGCAGTCCCTATACTAGTTACTGCTGGAAAGCAGAAAGTTGTCCCAGGGGGTTATGATGCCCTTTTCTTACACCCCTAGGCTGTTGTAACACTCTTCTGGGCATCTGCTGTAGCTACTATTGGAAATAATGTCCTGATAAATGTTTGTACTGATCCAGTATCTTACATCTCTATGTTATGGGAGAAAAAAAAGTCTGACTAGACTAGTATATTAATTTAGCTTGAATCCTGCTGTTTCGCTTCTCACAGAAATCATCTGGGCCCACAAAAATCCTACGACCAATTGTAAATATAATTTGCATAAATGATTATACTCATTTGCATACAGTTGCTTCCTTTGCTTCCTTCCCTCAGGGACTGACAATCTGTTCCCACTGCAGTAAGTTTGGGATTGGTTTATACCTCGCTCTCTGAATTATATAATTTCACTTTCCTTTTCTCTTATTTGTTTCTTATGTTATATCATACTTCTTTTGAGGCTGAGCCAAGCCTCCACTTTGCCATAGTTCTGTGTTGCCTGATGTGTCTTCACACTTTCCAAGAAAATTCGCTATTCTTGTTTGACGGATATTTGAATAGTCCCAAAAATGTGCAACGGCATTAACAAAAAGATTAAGAACCCTTCATCTTTCTGATATATATTAGAGCTTGCCCTGACACAAAACTGTAAAATACTTACAGACAATGTGCAAAACTGCCGGGTATAAGACAAATATCTTTTCTTAATCTACCCCTTCATTGTTCGAATTGTGTCAAAATGACCCAAATCATAACTTTTAGGAAAATGAGATTGGCAGGCACTTTAGGTCATTTAAGCCACTTCTCTCCCTCAAAAATAAAATTTCCCAATTCAAGTGGAACAAATGTTCAAACCAGATTTTGTATTTTATTTTCTTTTAGTTAGAAAAGGGAAAAAAATTTTTTATTTCTTATAAATTTAGCCTTTTTTTCAGTTTTTAATTCAACTGCCAAGTAAAACAAAACAAAGAATTTTATCAGGGGACTGTACCAAGATTATTACTAACAGACAGACCATTATTGTTCTGTTCTTCACTGTCCGTAGATGGCTGAGGAGGATCAGAGCACAGATTTGTCTTCTTTCCATCAAGATGGGGCTAGTCTTTGTGACTGCTGTCTTCTGCTTATCATGATTTTAGATCTGTAATCCCAAGATTATAGAAGCTGTCCCAAAAATCTAATGAAATCCCATAAAAGGCTGAATTTCAGGCCAAAAAGTCTAAGATTAGCCAGAGCTGCCCATGCTTTCTTGCGCTATCAAGAGGTATTCACTAGGAACAGGGATACCAACACTCAACTAAAGATTAAAAGCTCTTGTCATAGAAGACTGCTCTGGATCACTGCAGCTATTTTCTTGTCATCAAACACCCATCATAGAGGAGATAAAGACATTTACAGGAGTGAGTACAATCAAAGGGCACTTCAACTATAGGAATACAACTTTTTTGGCTTCTTTCCTGATGTGAGAAGATTAGGTAGCTCATGTGACTTTCACACACTGTTAAAATTGGTCTGAGGGATATTATGTGAGGCTGTGATTGAGGGATAGACTTCTATTAAGTCATTGTTTCTACCAACCCATTCCCAATGATACCAGATGTGGGGCTGTTGAGCTGATTTTTCATTGTTTCAGAACATGTGCAAGTGTCTCCAGTGATACATTCCTCCATGAGTAAGCATCTCATGGAGTACTTACCCAGATAAGTTTCTCCCTGTGCAGGTATTCAAGCATCAGTACTGAGATGTGTGCTGGGGTCCCTTGTAAAACACATGCAAGAACAAAGCCATGTGCAAGCACAGAGTGAGGCAAGGTCCACTGCCCAGGCAGCACGAGTGATGCATGAAGTCACTGGTCACATAAGTCTATGCAAATATATGGAGTAAATCTGATTCAGCTAATAGACAGCTGTATATTTTAACCACCAAGCAACTTCTTCTCTCCCATTAGAGGGTACAGTCATCACCTCTGCAAAACTAGAATGTCACTAGAGGCACTAAAAAGAGACCAGCTGAGCTTCCCTTCTGTTTCCTCGAGATGTGTGATGCTGTGAAAATACTACAGGCAGCGTGAGCTGGTGCATGAATGGAGCTAACAGCGCCATGAATTAAAACATGGCATTCATTTTAGCTCTTGTGCTGGAAGCCATCGCATAAAAAGGAAACCCACAATGACAAATGGACTCCCTCTGTGTAAATTACTGTGGCAAGGGGAGAGAATATTAAAATGTGGTAGCAGTTTGGGATAGTATGGTCAAAATGGGACAATGTCTGATCAGGTACAGTACTAGCCACATGAACCATAGTCTCATTTTCAGGTCATCTCCAATCTGTGCTGCATATCTTCTACAGGGTGTTATTAGTTCATGATAATCACACTCTCTGCAGTTCCTTTACTGCTATTATAAAAATGCTTTTATGTTGGGTAGATGTGTTATTTATGACGTGCTAGGAGGAAATGAAGTTGGTAGTTCTGAATGTTGAACAGCAGTTGGAGCTGAGCTGCACAGTTCCAGGTCCCAAGAACTCTGTCTCCTGTTTCATAATAATAATAGTGATTTATCCCCTGTGCTATTAAGCTGTTTGAATGACTCCACACAGATCTTGGGGCCAGCATTTTATTTCTGTCATCTAAGCTGAAGCTGTAACAGCAGTGGCTGATTTTTTTTTTTCTTCCTTCTTCTTTCTTTCTTTCTTTCTTTCTTTCTTTCTTTCTTTCTTTCTTTCTTTCTTTCTTTTTCTCATTTCTTTCTTTAATTCTTTCCCTTTTTCCTTCCTTCCTTGCTTCCTGTCTTTCCTCACCACCCCCCCACCATGTTAAATGAGCCAATATGTCCCATTCTTACATGAAACAATTCCCACATTTGCACTTTGCTGAAACCAGTCAAGGTGTTACGTTGCCCCTAACCACATTTCTTAAAATTCTTCTTATTTGTGTGCCTGTGAAGAGCCACACTGAAGTGATCCTGCCTATCATTTAAACTCTACCTTTTTTTCTCTATTTGGGTTGTATGTTTGCTTCAAAAATACAACAAAATTACAGAGGGACCATCTTTCTACAGCAGTTCTGTGCAAAATTTTAGGCAGTTTACATAACCCTGAAATCTTCCAGAAAGGTATCAGACTGCAGTGACTGTTGCAGTGTTTCCTTATCTGCCCCCCATAATTTATTGCACCTAAATAAGAATTTTACCTTAGACCCCCTTCAGGAAAGTGTCTTTAGTTGGACAGGTGGTACAACATTCGTTGGCTCATTGAACTTTATTATGAATCAATTGAAAATTTATTTTAAAATTTAATCTATTTAAAAACTCTATTTTAATATATATAAAATAATATGGTGTAAACTGTGTTGACTTAATTCATATTTCTGGCAGTACACTGATGCAGGTTCACTGAAGTGGACTTCCCCCAAATGGTGAGACATTTTTTCAGACCAAGCTTTTTGAAAACCTATGGTCCCACGTGTTTTCTGATTGTTAAAAATCTTTGAAAAAGTCAATGGGTTCAAACACAAAATAAGAAATAGAAGAAAATATTGAAACTTTTTACTTACCGTTGAAATATCCTGAGTTTAAACTTCAAAATTTTCACTGAAAAATGCAAAGTTCTTAAAAGATAATAATAACCTGGCAGATTCCCATTATATTAAGTCTTTTCTAGTATTTAATTTTGAGATGTCCAGAGAAAATTTATAAGAATATTAAGAAAATATGAATAGGTAGGCTAATAGATAGTTAATTCTTTGCCCAAGAGTCTAACCGATTACTACTGTCTATGGTAGTAACTACACCTGAGTGGAGTTTTCTGCATCAGTGTTTTTTCTTTCTGTTTTCTTTTTTTCCCCAGTAAAAGGTGACACTGATGAGTATTATAAATGCCTGATGATTTTACAGGGGTTTTTTTGGTTTTTTTTTCTTTTTAAATTGAAAATATAAAGCTGTGAAGTAATCCTGGACAGGCTATTTTGTACCTGTTTTCCAATGGCTGAAAAGAACTTTTGGTTTCAACATTTATACATTTCTAAATCTAAAAGATTAAAAAAACTCAAAATCAAAACAAAGTCCTTTGATTTTGTCAAAAGGTTGTTTTGTTTTGTTTTGTTTTGTTTTGTTTTTCTCTTCACCCATGATTTAAAAAACCTGTGCTCACATTTGAGTATCTATCAATCTCATGCGCATTGTGTGGGCTTCAGCTCAGCTTAACTTCAGAGGCAGGATTCAGTTCACAGGTTAAAGGTCTAAATGAATCTGTATCTGTGTACATAAGTAAATTCCTGTTTCAGTAAGCAGAGGTCTGGGGTTTCATTTGGCTGCCCAGACGCCATGAGAAGAATCTCATTGGTGATGTCTGGAGATCTAAGGGGAAGGTTTCCCCTTTTGTAAAGATTGTTTTCTCCATAGCAGAGGAATACAGATTACTTCATTCTTTCAATGTATATGCCACCAACCATGCAATGAAAATCCTTAAATTATGATGAAATTGCTCATTTCCTGAAGTGAACACAACAAACTAACAGACACAGTAATTTTTAGTAGATTTGGATTCAATTCAATTTTCCAGATGTTCGCCTGTAATCAGCTTAGGAACTCAAATCTCAGAACGGTGCTATTCACACAGCAGCTGTTGCAAATTTTTCTTTTGAATCACACCAATCTAGGAGTGGATTTGTTTACAGGCTGCCTCAGTGTTACATGAGGAACTGATTACATAAAAAATAAATCTCAAAAATGTTGTTCTGACCATTTATGTAGTTTTGTTTTTAGCATATTATAGCTCAATTTTTAAGTATTTTTTCTCATGAATTAGTAAATTTAGTTTTCTTCACCAGTCAGTGAATTTTGCCATTGAATTTAATTTTAAAAGTTTTTTTTTTAAGTCTTCTTCCTAATAGGAATATATTTGAGGGAAACAGCAGGGTACTCATTGAAGCTGTATTTGGGGTCCATTGTCATAAATATTTTCATAAGCTATCTGGCTTCAAATAGTATAATTAACAGACTCAGTCCAGCAAAGACTAGTACAACCTTTAGTCTGATCCTGTATGATTCACCCTTAAATTATTGCCCTATGCAGAACTCAGTATCCTTTATCTGACTTTACAGAAAAAAAAAAATATCTAGCTCTTCTCTTGATAATTTATTCCAGTGGTTATCTATTCTAACTGTGTCCATCTTTGTATCTGACTTCTCGTGTGCTGTAAATACAGGTTTTTTTCCTTATGCCTGGATTTGTTTGACTGAAGCGGGCATCTGACCTTCACTAGTTCATCCACTTCATGTAGCTGGAGGACAATGTAATTGATGGGTGTTTATTATTATGCGCACAGTTTATGTCTAATTTTTGCTGCCTAAAAATGGTTCATCTGAGCTCCATCTCTAGTCAATGGAGAGAAAGATAGGGTGACTTGTTCTCAGAATTAAACACGTCACTTTGGATGTATTCCTTTGGATTCACTTGCATCTGTCCACTGGTCATAGAAGGAGTCTAAAAGCTCAGCTCTATCTTCAGACAACTACGTTTGGGTGAGGTTAATTCCCACTTAGGTTTGTATGACTGAGACTTGAAAATTCTAACTCTTCAGTTCCTGCCCCAGCTGGAAATGAAGCCCCCCAGGTTTCCAAATCCAGGCTCTGGGAAAGGTAGATACCCGAAAGTAGCCCGCAGGAAAGCTACTATGCTGAGCAAATATCATGAATGGAAATATGGAGATGACTTTAGCTGACAGATTGTCATGCTTGGTACTAAACTCTGATTTACAGCCGTCTCTCTACTGAGGATTTAAAACTAAAAGCCTAGCTAAATGTCTAGCTAAATGATTGTAAGCTTTTTTGTAAGGCAGAAGAATGTTAAGTTTTTGGCCATACAAGGAAAATGTCACATAGTCCCTGTTAATGGGGTAATCCAAGCAATTAACCACACAAATTCACTACATGTTAGGTACAAAATCTTTGTAGTAGGTAATGAAGGTATTTTAGTGTCAAGTATTCATATGAGACATTAATGAAGTTAGGGTGCATTTTGCAAGCTGCCTGCAAAGTTGGTGTTTGACAACTTTGTGTGTCTGGTGATATTCTAATGCAAGCGTCATATTGGCTGATAGACAGAAGTAAATGAAGTAGAATGTGAAGTGCAGAACCAGGAGGTTTATTGGAAAGACTTGTATACAGAGAGGAAAAACTCAAGCTACCTGAGTCATACAGTAACTTTAATTCATCTTGGTACTAAACCAAAGGTGTAGGGAGTATGATAGTGAATTATTCAGATTTGTTAAAGTCCTTACTATTTATACTATTAAAAGACTATGCAATGTGTAACAAAGCAGGTTAAATTTATATCATGTGAGTTTTTCTCTGTCAGCGTAGAGTATTTCTTCTCATCTTTCCAGATTTTCATGTGACTGAAAAAGTGAATTTCATTAAAGAACAGGTATTTATTTGACCATGTTCTCTTAATACATCTAGACATAACAATGCCTTTTCCTAAAGGTTAGTTGGGGTTTTGTTACTTTTCCAGTTTGACAAGTTGTGTTACAAAAGGTCTTACCTGTTGCCCATTTCCTGGTGCTATGTGGAACTATCTAGACTTTTCCAGACTCTTTTTTTGTTCTGTCCTTCAGACCTACAGTCCATTTAGACAGCTTTTTTTTGTTCTGTGGTATTGGAGCCACAGAAATTTGGTAAAGGACAAAGGCCTCCTGTTTTTTCAATGGGTGCTGCTGAATAATCCTCCCACATAGGTTTATACGTACATGCAAACATGTACATACATATGTGTTAAACGGAAAAAACTGTACAGAACAAATCTGCAGCAGGTAGTAACATTCCCCCAATGTCCTCACAAGGGGATCGAGACTAGAGAAGAAATACGTTGCAGTTAAATAAACCTAATTAATTTTCACATGAGGAATTTTCCATCATTGAGGATTTTAGTTACTGTTGTTATTGTTTTATTTTTTAACATGTGCATGTGCATAGAAATAACTGGAGCATGCTTTAAAAAGCATTGGAATAATTAAATGACACTAACTTGATGAATGTTATTATATGTACCCTGATTTCTGGGTACTGAAGTTATATCTTCCTTTAACTACTTGGAGAGATAAAGGGATGTTAAGCTGAATAGGATGTATTCTATTCAACAGGCAGCAACTGGAGCAATCAAAACTCATCCAACAGATAAAGAAAACTGTATGGCTTGTGTAATACGCAGGTTGAACTCACATAACACTCCCTTCATTCAAGAAAAGTTGTCTGGAGACATCATCAGTGAAGTAGCTCAGTTTCATTCAGATGTGATATAGATGACACACATATCCATTTGTGGTTACTGGCAAAGACTCGTTACAGCTGTTACAATGTGCCTATGCCTCACAAGAGGAGAGAAGATTTCTGAAAAAGAGCTGTCTTTTGCTCCTTTTCCTTCTTTCCTCTTTTTTCTCTCATCCCATTCTTTCTTTACTTCTCTAAACCTCTTCTTACATTTCCATCATCAGCTATCCTTTTTCTGATGCACAAAATTAATCAATTTCCCTTTCCCCCCATACAAACTGACAGACTGACATCTTTCCTAAAGAATGTCCCCACATGTTCTTTCTTTCCTTGAATTCTGACCCTGCAGCCGCTCTTCCCACTCCATATCCTGACTTTGTTCACAACCCCACTCCTTGTCTTCTTGTATTTGCTTTCTTTTTTGCTGCAGAATGACCATTTGAGCTAGAAACAAACAGTATTATTTTATAACTGAGATGTCACTCAGGTATTGAATATAGCTGAGTACCGCAGATTGCGTTTACAGTCAATATCTTTCCTTTCCCTGATTGAATGTTGGAAATTAATAGAGTTAAATGAACACTTTTTGCCTAAACAGAGCCATGTTAAAAACACTGATTTATTGAGCATCAGACTGCTTTGTTTGAAAGATTTTGGGTTTGACAGACTTTTGCTGTATCCCACGTATTGTTTCTGCCAGACTTTGTGCAAACTCCTGGTGGAGAGCCACAAAAACAGGAATCCTGCTTTCTGGTATTGTCTGCTCTGTAACAGGTCTGCTGAAGAGCGACATATCCTGAAACCCTGTTTGTTCAACATGGGAAGAAACAGTGGCAATGCACTCTGAACCTGAAGGGTCTTCACTCCCAAGTTTCTAATCATGAGGTTGGCTCAATCAAATATGTAAACCCACTGAGGTCCCAAGTCCTGGGCAGTCCCCCTCAAGACACTCCAACATCTAAAACTCAATTTGGGCCACGCTCAAAATCCAAATAGTCAAAATTTGCCTCAAAATAGAAATCTTGTCAGCTCTGGTGTACCCTCATTTAACATGACTTGTATTACATGCACAAAATGGTTATTTTGCCCATATGGTCGATGTGTGCAGTTACCATCTACAACAGCAACTGACTGGTTAGTGGGTGTAATTTAAGGGTTGAATTGAAAAATGTCTGACTTGAATGAAAAACAAGCCCTGACAGACATCAACAGGGTGGGTTTGGTTTTTTTTTAATCAAATTAATATCCTGTTCATTCACTAAAAATGTAACAAAATTTTCAGGATTCCTCACTGCATAAGTTCACTTGACAATCAGACAAGGGCGGGGGGGATTTTTAATGAGCAGTTGGGAAAGGGAAATTTTAGTCTAACGTTATAGACTCCCTCTCTTCCTTGAATAACCATTAAACAATTCAATGTCTCAGTTTCCCATTGTGAAATAGGGATAGTAGCACTTTCCTTACTAATGCAGGGAGAATGACCCTTCAGAGAATAAATATTATTTTCAAAATACTAATGAGGCTTAGGTAGATATTTTGGGTAGGCTAAAACCCTGTTGCCAGCTATGAGGTCTAACCCTTCATCCCTAAGTGGTATCAAATCTTTTTCAGGGATTTTTTTCCTATCTTCTTCTTCAAATAGGAGGCTCTTCCTTTGCACAAAATGACCACCAGAAACACCTTATACAACTGATGATTTTCAAAGCTAGGGGTGAAAAAATACAAATAAATCATAATAATGTTCCAGAAAAGCCTACATTTTTGATAGGAGTGGCTTTCATGAGAAATCAGAGCAGAAGAGAGACGTGTGATATATTTCTCAGTATTAATAACCGTTTCTTCTTCTTGCACATAACAAAAGAGATTTTAATCACCGTGGTAATCTCTCTCTTTGAAAGGAACATCTCATATTAATCTTTGGACAAAATTGAAGTAAATGAAGGTAAAATCTAGAATATAAATGTGCCATCAGAATTCTTCTTGAAAACAATAAGGATCCTTATTGAAACCATCATATTAAAGTTTCCAGTTGTTTATTTCTTTTACAGGAGCTCCTTATTTTATGTCTTGAATAGTATTTCCCTAAATAAAATTGCACCGTGCAAAGTGCCATTATGATTTCCAACATTCATTTCCAGAGGGGCTCCTGCTAGTCCATAGCTATAACTATGATGAAAAGGGCTGTGGACAGCCCGTTGCAATAATGCCATCTCCTCATCTATCAACCCAGCAGATTATATGAGTAGCATCTCCTTAGAATAGAAACTCAGAGATATAATAATCAATGAGATCTGGCATCCTGAGAGCCTACACGAATCCATTGCTATAAAGGATGCCAAATTGTTACTGCTGTACAAAATCTATAGAATTGTAGTCAGCAGGGCTGAGACCAGGAAGAAAGGCATTAACGATTGACTGAATATTTCAGTGATGGTCTCTGTCTTTAGAGTAATATATGCCATTGTAACGTATGTTTTGGAATTTCTTGCTAGTTTTGTGCTGTGATTTCACAATGCAGGAGCTTTAGGGGATAAATCAGGGCCAGAAGCAGACATGCCCTTTCCACATTGGTTTTTCATCTATTAATTCAAGCCAACTATTGACAGTATTTGCATGTGAGATGGATCAGGAAACTGAGCTTTTCTCCCTCTGATTCTGAAGGATAATTTTTTTGCTATAATGTTATTGTTGTTTGTAGTACTGAGGTTTTTTTAACCCAGGCCTGTTTCTTCCTACCACGTGAGTGTAGCCACAAACAGCCAAAGGCAGAAAGGAGCAGCTGTAACTCCTTAGTCTGATATTCCCTCCAGACCTCTCTGATCAAAACCTCACAGAATGTAGAATTTGGTCTGTTCTTAATCAGCCTAAGATCCAACTTTTTCTCTGTAGGCTCCTGTCACTCTTCAGTGACTCTGGAAGAGACCAAGGACAACTAGGATCTTAATTTAACAATGACTGTTGGGAGCCTTAATGAAGTGAGACGAGATTAGTCTGGCTCTTAGGCACTGATGTCAGGGATACCAAAGCTTCTCCAGCTACTCAAATTCTGGAACCAGGATCACAAGGGTTAGATACAGCTAGATTAATTAGCAGCAAAATACAGACAACAACATTCACACATTGGAAGGTTATAGGCTCTTCAAGTGACTGTGTTTTTTCCACAGAGAAGACAGGTAAGTGCAAAGTAACTTATAGTTAGTAACTTGTTATAAGTATGAGCTCAGGTCTTTGGCCATCTGTGGTATGTTTGTTGTTATAGATATGCCTAATATTTCGTCCTGATGTTCCTGAGAACCTGTAGATCTGCTTCAGCTATCTAAACAAAATAAGTGAAAGAGATTACAAAATTAAGCCCAAGAGTGCTAAGCTCTGTGAGAAAAGTTCTCTTATATATTAACTGCATTGTTGACCTTTTATGTATTCTAAAGCATTGCATACCTTTCAAGAAATGAAATAATACTAGAAGTAAGCTAGGTGACGATCCAAGATTCAGTCCTATCCCAACTCTTAACTTGAATTTGTCTCAAGATACCATAATTTTCTGAATGGACTGATTGAGCTCTCCATTTCAGCAAGAACTGTTGTATATGCCCCACAGTGCTGTCCAGCACTGTTGAGGGCTGTAGCAATTTGTGTTAGCATGGCACCTACAGTCCTTGGAGGTATGAATACGACCTGCAGTGTTTTGTCTGTAAAATGGTTTTCAGACCAACAGCTCATTCACTGACCCACATTGCCTTTCATAAGAAGGAAAATATTAGAAGGCATTCCAGCCCCAGCTTCACAG
Organism: Nyctibius grandis; assembly: GCF_013368605.1. Taxonomy (NCBI): domain Eukaryota; kingdom Metazoa; phylum Chordata; class Aves; order Nyctibiiformes; family Nyctibiidae; genus Nyctibius; species Nyctibius grandis. The sequence goes on along the minus strand of NC_090695.1, from coordinate 3,116,366 downwards.
TCTAATATTAGATAATAATATTTAGAATCCCTAGGAAAGGCTTTTGTCCATAGTCCGAGGTCGTTTTTTGAAATCTTTGCAAACTCTCTCTCCAGGGAAGCTGTGTAGAGAGAGCCATGTTTTCAGCTCACCCTTGAATGCACTTTGAACAAGCAGCTGCTTTTACTGTAAGCATGTTATTAATGGTCTCCTTTCAAAAGCAGAGATAGTACCCTGGAAAACGTTCTATTGATTTTCTCCCTTTCTCTATCCCTGTTTCAATCACACTCGTTTGAATGGCTTTCATTTTTAGCAACAAGAGATTCTTCGAAGAAAAGTGATGACTAGGTGCAGCCTTAAATAAAATCACTGCTCAATTTAAGCTCAGAAAAATACTATTGATATTTTAATAGAAGATTGGAGAACCAATTGCTGGGTCAATAATAGCTACAAGGAGCTTATACATAGGAATCATGCACAAGGATCATTTTGTTTCTCTTACAGTACATGTTAACAGAAAACAGCAGCCTAAACCTTGACTCACTTGATTATTACATGTCAAGGATCTCAGGAACACGGCAATGTTTCATTCTAATTTTTGAAAGTGGAAATGTGCACTGAGATACCTCTGCAGAGTTCAGAATACAGAACTGCAAATAATATGTACTACAGTATATTTCTATATAATAATATTCATGCAGAAGTATCTGCAAGTAAGAAATTCTGCACACCTGGAAATATGATTACCCTTCTGACTTTGGTTATGGTTGCTAGTAGAACCATAAAATCAAATAAAAATTTAGGCTGGAAAACACCTTTAAGATCATCAAGTCCAACTGTAACCTAGCACTGCCAAGTCCACCACTAAACCATGTACCTAAGCACCACATCTACACGGCTTTTAAATACCTCCAGGGATGGTGACTCCACCACTGCCCTGGGCAGCCTGTTCCAATGCCTGACAACCCTTTCCGTGAAGAAATTGTTCCTGGTATCCAAGCTAAACCTCCCATGGCACAATTTGAGGCCATTTCATCTCGTCCTGTCATTTGTTACTTGGGAGAAGAGACCGACCCCCACCTCGCTCCAACCTCCTTTCAGGTAGTTGTAGAGAGCGAGAAGGTCTCCCCTGAGCCTCCTTTTCTCCAGACTAAACAACCCCAGTTCTCTCAGCTGCTCCTCACAAGACTTGTTCTCTAGACCCTTCACCAGCTTCATTGCCTTACTTTGGACTTCCTCCAGCACCTCAAGGTCTTCCATGTAGTGAGGGGCCCAAATCTGAACACAGTATTCAAGGTGCTGCCTCACCAGTACCGAGTACAGGGGGATGATCCCTGCCCTAGTCCTGCTGGCCACACTAGTGTTGATACAAGCCAGGATGCTAGTGGCCTTCTTGGCCACCTGGGCACACTGCTGGCTCATATTCAGCCAGCCATCGACCAACACCCTCAGGTCCTTTTCCACCAGGCAACTTTCCAGCCACTCTTCCCCAAGCCTGTAGCATTGCCTGGGGTTGTTGTGCCCCAAGTGCAGGACCTGACACTTTGCCTTGTTGAATCTCATACACTTGGTCGTGGCCCATCGATCCAGCCTGTCCAGATTACTCTGCAGAACCTTACTACCCTCAAGCAGATCAATACTCCTACCCAATTTGGTGTCATCTGCGAACTTATTCACGGTGCACTTGATCCCCTCATCCAGATCATTGGTAAAGATGTTAAAGAGAACTGACCTCAATACTGAGCCCTGGGGAACACCGCTTGTGACCAGCCACCAACTGGATTTAACTCCATTCACCACAACCCTTTGGGCCCAGCCATCCAGCTAGTTTTTTACCCAGGGAAGCGTACAACCATCCAGGCCATGAGCAGCCAGTTTCTCCAGGAGAATGCTGTGGGAAAAGGTGTCAAAAGCTTTACTAAAGTCTAGGAGACAACATCCACAGCCCTTCCCTCCTCCACTAAGTGGGTCACCTTGCCATAGAAGGAGATCGGGTTAGTCAAACAGGACCTGCCTTTCATGAACCCATGCTGACTGGGCATGATTACCTGATTGTCTTGTGTGTGTCACATGATGGCACTCAAGATGATCTGCTCCACAACCTTCCCCAGCACTGAGGTCAGACTGACAGGCCTGTAGTTCCCCGGATCCTGCTTCTGGCCCTTCTTGTAGATGGCGTCACATTTGCTAATTTCCAGTCAACTGGGACCTCCCCAGTTAGCCAGGACTGCTGAGAAATGTTGGAAAGTGGCTTGGTGAGCACTTCTGCCAGCTCTCTCAGTACCCTCAGGTGGATCCCATGCAGCCCCATAGACTTGTGTGTCTAAGTGGTCTTCCAGCTCAGGGGGCTGGATACCCAGAGAATAACTGGTCTTACTATTAAAGACTGAGGTAAAGAAGGCATTAAACACCTCAGCCTTTTCCTCATCCTTTGTCACTATGTTTCCCCCCACATCCAATAAAGGATGGAGATTCTCCTTGGCCCTCTTTTTGTTGCTAATACATTTATAGAAACATTTTTTATTGTCTTTTATGGCAGTAGCTAGATGAAGTTCTAGTTGGGCTATGGCCCTTTTAATTTTCTTCCTGCATAACCTCACAACATCCTTGTGGTCCTCCTTCTTCCAAAGATCATAAATTCTCTTTTTTTTCCTGATTTCCAGCTAAAGCTCTCTGTTCAGCCAGGCCAGTCTTCTTCCCCGCCAGCTCGTCTTCTGGCACATGGGGACAGCCTGCTCCTGCACCTTTAAGATTTCTTCTTGAAGAGTTTCCAGACTTTCTGGACTAATTTTCCCTTCAGGACTGCCTCCCAAGGGACTCTGTCAACCAGGCTCCTAAACAGGACACAGTCTGCCCTCTGGAAGTCCAAGGTGGCAGTTCTGCTGAACCCCCTCTTTGCTTCTCCAAGAATTAAATTACTTACTTATATCACATACAGTCAAGAATGCATTTTCTAAACATTTTTACTTGTGATCAACAAAGAAGTCATGACCACTGGTTTGGAAACCTCCAAACTGATGTTCCAAATGATACAGCAACCACGCTGAATTATCATGTGTGCTACATCATTAACACGTAGGGAGAGCTTGATGATATCAGCTGACATGAATGAGTCTCATAGCAACTGATATTTTAAAAGTCTGAGCTGCAGGAACTATAGGATAGTGTGAGAGGTTCTGCAGAAAGGAAAGGGGCATGGGTATGGGTAGAAAGACAAAGCAAGGCAAGGTGGTTTTGCATTTGTGGAAAGAAGCTTGAGAATATATCATAAATGAACTTAATTTTTAATTCCAAAATCCATATAAAAGAAGATCTATATTTTTTGATATATTAAGCAAACTCCTGACTTCCAAGGATTCATTATTTTTAATGGTGGTAACTGAAAAGCTCTACCTCTAAATAAGTGGTATAATATTTCAGAGACAGTGAATAGAGAAAATAACTACCATACATACTAGAGCTTTTAAGATATGACCCAGAAGTAGAACTTCTACCTATTGAGCCAGAAACATTAATGTATTATGCATAAAATTTACACAGCATTGCTCATAATACCCATTTGACAAATTTTTTGCTTCCCTAACATCAGCTGTGTTGCAGTGAACACTGACAATTGAAGTTCTTAGCTGGAAGCCAAGATACAAATTTAGATATAGGTAACTGCTTTAAAATGCTGGCTTGACTTTCCAAACTCTTTTCAACCAAGAATATTGATTTCTCCTTTCATGTGTACGAAAAGTATCAACCAACTGAAAAAAATCCTCCATGAAGTGTAGGCTTTTTGCTTTCAACCTTTTGCCCGTAAAGACTTAGATATTTATCTGATGGCTGCTTGCCTTCTTTTGCAGGCTACTGTTACCAGCGTGAGCTTCAATAGGAGAGTTGTTACATTTTTATTTCAACACTATGTCCTACATAAAAGTTGGTAATAAGAGAAAGTACTCTATAGGATATGACTCCCACATGGTTTCTTCCTTCACACACTGACTTTTTTTACATGTCAACAATGCCTAAGTGAACATATCTTATTAAAAAAAAAAAAAAAACAAACCACAAAAAAATACAAAGACAAAGAGGAAGGGAAAAGAAGGGGGGGGTGGGGAAGGCAAATAAAACAAGTTCGGTCATCTTCTCATCACAGTAAGTAGTTCAGATGTTCTTCATGGCTTTAACTTAGAGATCAGCTTATGAGAAAAGTATTCAGATGCAATATGCAAAACAGGAATATATGAGTTAGGTAACCTGTTGTAGGTATGAAAATTCAGTTCCTTATCAACATTCATTGTTTAGAGCCCCTTTCCTTTGCACTGACTATGCTCTTGACAACCTGATCACACCCCAAATCTGTTTCCAGACTTCACTCATGATCACATGGATGTTTAATTAGATACATTTTCTGTTGAAATGTGATCCTGTTCAGGCCCTCAAATATATTCCTTTTCAGTTCTGTCTTAATGTTATCATCTGAAAAGGGCAATATGAAGTTGAAAAAGGCAGGAAGTCAGCTTATATTCTTTATTACGTAGCTTAATATGTTTTTTCTCCGTATCTGCACAAAATCATTGGCTTGTGTTCAACTTGTGGTCCTTAATGAACTGTCCTACAGAACTTCTATTAAGCCTATTATTTTCATCTTACAATTGTACATCTGATTATGTCTCCCAAAATATACTACCTTGCTCTTGACTCTACTGAATTTATTTTTTTTTTTTTTCCCCAAACATTATCCTAATATATCCAGGTCATTTTGAATAAAATTTCTTTCCACCAAAACTGTTCAAGACTTTCCCATCATCTCTGATCTGATAATTTATGTCATATTTTATGTCACCATACACATCATTGATATCAGGAATATCAGGATAGAACTCCACTTCCTGGGCCCTTCCATTTTGACTGTGAACTGTTGATAAATACTCTATAGTAGTTTCATATTGTGCTTTTGATTAAATAATTTCTAGTCTTGGCTTAAACAGGAGCCTTTTGTTCCTGAAGAACTCCATAGCTCATTTGGATTTCTTTGCAGAGATGGACAGATACAATTATGAATCCTGTTTATTACCTGTTATGTTTTCAATTGCAATAACGTATCAACTATTTTGTTGGATGAGGATCTTTTGCATTTGCTCATGATAAGTAGCACCAGTGGCTCAATTTGTTTAAAAGAGCATCATAATGTAAGCTGATTTAAACTATATTACAGAATTTTGTAGTAGCCTGTATTTAAGTGATTATACTCCCTCAATTTTTCCCCTGATTATTATCTTATCTCTTCTTTCACTATCTTAACTGTTCTATCAGATGACAGTTCTGTGCACTTCCTTTTTTTACCATCCTTCCTATTAATAAAAATGAGAAAAATATATCTCTGTTCATCTCTTCCTTTGTTTTGCTAGTACAGTGTTGTCTGTAGTATATTTTGCAGTACTTTTGCCATTTGTGTCCTTCTTCATCCTTAGTCATGAATATAATTACTGCATTTTCCATCATGTGGTTCATGAATTCCATCACAGGAGCCTCATTTATATTTGTATCTTAAAGAAGAATTCTTTTTACCCAATTAGTTCACCAAGTGGCTTCTTGAGACCTGTTGTGCTCTGTGGCCTAAAAAAAAAACACCCCAAAGCTTTCAGAAACTCACAAAATTGGTATTAAAAGTAGCTGTATGATCAGCTACAGAATAATCCACAAGATATGAATGTACAAGCTATGTAACCCTGACTGGAGACACTTAGGCAAAACAGCTTTTCTATAGGTATAAAAAATGTCCAGGTTTCTTTATGGTTCACTTAAGAGATAGTCTCTCTGATAATGTACAGTTTATTATTCTCCTCCCTACTGAATTAAACTGTTCAATATTTCCTAAAGTTAAAAGTAAGAAATAAGAAAAAAGGAAAGTCTCACCTGTTACTAGATTCCACATTCTCCAAAAAAAGTGGGTAACTTCTGCAAACACACTGTGAGGTTAGCAATGGTTTCTGCATTATGAGACAGGTCAGGGAAGAGGATGTTGCTTCATGAATAGATTCTCAGCACTAATCTCTCAGAAGAGCCCATAAATCAACATTATGAAGTAGTCACAGAGAAGGGTGAATTTTGGAGTTTATGGAAATGGCATGGTGGGGCTCGAACAGTGATGATCAAAGACAGAGATAGTTTTCTCGTAGAAATGCTTCTTTTCCCTTTTTCTAACCTAGTTATCACTGTTACATTCCAAAATCTAATTCTGCACTTTACTACAACAGGCTCAAATTCGTCTGCTCCTTAAATCATGTTTAGTTGTTTCAAGAGGATACGACAGGAACTGTCCTGTGTCTCCTCAGAAAGCTGTGAATCAATGCACAGCACAGAGCAGTGATGCTTACTGAGCCTCTACCATTCAAAACATATTTTGAAACTCCCAGATTGGGATGGCAAGTCACAGTTGCAACGATCAACTTGAGAACTGGTGACACCAACTGCCATATCTGTAGAGAGCTGATGCCTTCAGAAAATGAATACAATTCTCCATAGGTGTCAACAAGACTATTTAGACACATTATAGTAACTTCTTCCCATGCTTCTGACCTGACTTTGTTTTTTCCTGCCTTTCAATGGCAAGTGACTTTTTGCCTGTTGATCAGGCCTATTTCCTTCACACAACTCTGCAATTTCTTCCATTTCATACAGTTCAACAGTCTATCTTTGCTGAAAAGAGTGCTCAGCTCTCCAGAAAACCTGGCTTTTCTTTGATTTTTATCTACATTTTCTAAGGCAAATCTTTGGTCTCTTTGGTCCCGCTTGGATTTTTTTCAACTATGTGTTATGGGCCATATGCTCAGCAGTAAATTCATCAATGTAACTGTATTCTATGGGTTGACTAATCTAAATTAGAGTGGCTGTATTGACTACAATGCAACTGTGCTTCTTTACTTCACCTGAGCATCTGCCTGAATATTTCAAGTCAACAAGGTTACACTGATTTATGTCAGCTGAGGCATCTATCACCTGGGCAAAGTATTCCATAGCTGCTTCAGATTTATGGCTTCAGACCTTCCTTACTGTAAATTCTCTATGTGCTCTAAGTTCCTTACGTCGTTCATATCTGTTCTCTTGTCTCTTTCAAACACTAAAACATGACTACTCACTCAAGCTGGTAAATATGCTACTAGCATCCCTTTGAGTCAGACCTTTATTGAATTCTAACAACTAACATGGCACTTTGGAGCTGTGGAAGAGTTTTCTTTTTTACTCCATGTTCTTTGCCAGCTCCCTTTGTGTGTTTGAAAAATACGTAAATGAGATACCTTCTTTCTAATGATAGGCATCATTAGTGTGTGTTGCTGAACTCCCTTGAGTATAATAACCTAGGAATGATGGGTTGCTGAACAAATGTGATGATTCTTGGTTTCACTTATACAACATCAGCACTGGGTCTGTGCTCCCAAGTACTAGGAAAAACGATTCTGTAGTTTTATGACCACTCTTTGCCACATGTTTTAAGGAACCTGAGGGTACCAACAGGCCTTAATAGTCATGACCAGGCTCCCAGGGGACCCCTGCTTACCCCTGGCCTCCACCCTTCTTCCTCGGTAGACCTCAGACCTGCACTGTAGTTAGCTCATCTCCTGTAAGGATCCCTCAGACATACACTGTGGCTTGCCTCCAGCCCTGGGTCTAGCCCTTTCTCCTTTGCTCCTGATAGGACCCACTGGCTGAACCCTTGACATGGTTCATCCCCTCGGCACGTCCAGGTCTGTTGGCAGACCTTGTCAACGGTCCCCAGTTCTCCTTGCCTTGTTGAGACCCATGGGACTCCCTTGTCAGTGAGAGAACTGCCTGCACTAACTGGCTCTCAACTTGTCACAGGGCAGCCCTGCTCTTGCTGTGTCCAGACACAGGTAACAGTACATGTTCCATTCAGCCATTAGCAATTTAAACAAGTTGCTCTGCTCTGAGAAAACTGCATGTTTTCATTTTATATCACTTGTTTCTTCAGCGTAGTAAACCTCCTTGAAAGTTCTTCACGTCAACCAGAATTTCTGGATCTTGAAGTTGTCAGTGATCCAAAGAGATTCTTCCACAGCTCTGCACAGAAAGGCCATCATCCAAAGAAGGGGTGTCTTTTAGTCCTGAAATGCAAAATCAAAACCTAGAAAATATTTAAAGCATTTCATTTGACTTTTTACTCCAGGAACTGGAAAAGTAGCTCAAGCCAGCTGCAATACAGTAGCTACTGGCATAGGGTGGGGGAGGCACCTCATTGCCAGAATGAGGGAGGACAGGAAGAAATGCAGGAGCAAGGCTCCTGAGGGCTGTCATTGCTTTGTTTGCTATGAAAGAGGTTGGAATAAAGGACACGACAACCCTTGGGAAAGATGAGGCAATTTGTGAGCTCTAAGAAACATTTAATACTGGGGTCACTGGGAGAGTTCGTTACGTCACAGGGGTGAAGTGAGAGGTCACAGGAGCTGCCAAGGACCTGTCACTGCCTGGATAGTGAAGAAAGAGGATTGTTTCAGTATTAAGGGTTGGAAAGCAAATACAAGATTTGTTTTGCTGGCTTTGGCCATCCCTGGTGAGAGATCTTTTACGTCAAAAGTAAATAGTGTCAGTCACACAGATAGCGATCTGTATCTTTTCACATGTTAAGTATATTTAATTGCTGATAGATGTATCAGGGGCCCAGCCGTTGGGACAAAACTTGCTTTTATTTATGTCAGTTGAAATCTGGAGAAAGTCCATCAGAGTCAATATAAATTCCTCCAACTTTATGATAAAAGTCTGCAAGCTGCATTTGCCTCACAAACACAGCGAGTGAAGAAGGACCAGAATCACAGTATTTTTATATGTGTTTTTGTCTTAAATTGAATAAAAAGTTAAAATATTAAAATGTTTCATGGAATGAAAGCTTCTTAGAAATTATATGGGAAGTGAAATGATTCATTTGTGGTAGTTTTAAGTTTAGCTTTCATCTGTCCAAACAATATCAGTTGTATACCAACATCTGAACCTCTCAAACACTGTGGGGCCTGGGGTCCCCTCCTGCACTGTGTCTGTCTTTAGGTAGGCACTCACTTACACTGACTAATTAGAGCTGGAAAAGAGCAAGTCTGAGGATAAAAACCATTAGTATCCAAAATTATCTGTCTCCACCAGAGTTACAGGCTAGTATTTATGTTGAATTACACTCAGGCTGGAGGAGTTTGTCAATGGCAGTATTTTTTCCTCAGGACTGACCCTGTTTGAAGGAGCAAGCCCAGTGCCTCAAAACTACTTCATTCCCTTTCTCCTTCCACTCCCTGCCCTGCTAACCTTTGTGAAGGTGGTATGAATCAGTCTGTGGTTAGATAGGGGAGCAGCTAATGAGGACGGCCATTGTAATGAAATTGAAGGGTTGAGATATGGACAAATGACACCTCAGGAATGCAATCTCAGCTGAGCTCATCAGCTCATTTTAGAGACAATTTCATTTTAATTGGGTATGTGAGAACAGTCTCAAAGCTTTTACACTTAATACTAGATGAAGGAAAAGCCTTTAATAATGGAAATTACGGCAGTTATTAGCTGAACACATTACATGAAGAATGAACTGAATGGTAGCTCTTACTCACCATCTTACACTGTTTAATCCTCACATGTGTAACTTGGCAATGCTGGGCTGAGATCAGGCTGGTTTCCAGGATGTCTGGTCCTTTACAAGTCACCTTTGGAAGGATGTTTCAAGCCCGTCAAGGAAAAACAGTGGTCAGCTATATGAAGGGTGGGAAAAACTCTTTCTCTCCAGTCGATACCAAAACACACTGTAATTTCAGCTGAGCCAGGATTTCACCTGTTAGCTTTTAAATCTCCAGGCATTATGTTTGTTTCTCTGCCTACAAGCCCTATCAACACCAACAGTGAGACTACTCTTTGGCTGTTGGGGAGTTGCTCATTTCCTTCAGTCACTCTTATCTGCTTCCAATGCTTTCTGGAATAACAAAGAACACAGGACAACTTGTGTTTTACTTCTTTCCAGTTTCAATGGGAAAAAATTGTCTTATAAATATTTTATACCCATATGCAGCAATACCAGGTTTAGTTGGGTTTGCTCACTGCCACTTGTTATTACCTTGGAAGTAACTCCTCTCTCTGCCTTTGGCATGTGCTGCTGGAGGTATAAGATCCCCATACCATGTCTGAGCTTTTCTGCATGCACGCGGCATCACAGCACCTTCACTTACACCTCTCACAAGGCTTTTGGAGACTGCATTTGTGTAAGCAAAATGTACAGATCAATACTCTTCTGATCCAAGGCCCATGGAAATGAGTGTCTTCTAACTGTGTTAAAGCAAATAAATGTAAATTTAGGGTCTAAGCAAACCAGGAGGTATGAGTAGTTTGCAGTAATACACAAAAGAAGATGTTTCAAAGATCAGAGTTTGAAGTGTGAGTGAATGCTTCGACAGAGTGAATGAGCTGTTGCTGCTTAACAGCAATCTCGTAAGGATGCTAGAAAACATGCATAACCCTGTGGGTGAAAATGAATACTGTTTTATTCAGACTCTGGGGCAGGTTCACAGACTGCGTAGGTAGGTTTGGTTCCCCTGAAGAAAAAAAAATGCTGATTTGTGCTATCTGGCCTGATGATTTCAGGGGCAGTGATGATTTATGAATTTCTTCAGCTGAAATTCTTCAACGGCAGTGACAAGTGGTAAAGAAAAAAAAGTGAAGCAGCAGAAGGAGAGATACTGTGTTTCAAGAGCTATTCTTTTAGCAAGGACAGGTTGGTTGTCCTTGTGTTCTCCTACAGTAACTGCTGTGAACCAGGCTACTACATTGCATTTTACACAGCAAAGTCAAGGACAGATTTCTTAAGATAAGGGAAAGACTGACCCCATGACAGGGCTTGATTTTCTGTCTGAACACCAGAGAACTCTGACCCATGGTCATCGTTAGAGGGGGAAACAGAAAAGTACAGCAATCTGTGATCCTATGGCAAATGTTGCTTACTTTTTTTCCTCCTGCGTTCCTGCAAAATTTCCCTTGAGTTACTGTAACTCTGGGGAATGGTTTATATTGTATGTGAATGAAATTACTGTCCCTTTTAGTGAGGGTACCTAAGAATAACTGCTGAACAAAAGCAACAGATGCAAAGTGTGTATCTGGAAGATATGATTTTTCCCATAATTATCGCTGTGATTTTGGTACAGTCAAAACTCATCCCTTTTCCAATAAGAATAACTGATGTGGAAATCATTTGGTCCCTCCAGATTTTAGAAAACTGCTTGATGCTGAAATGTGTAGGTTCAAGCCCTCCTGGAAAGCCATATTGGGGAAACATCATCATTTTTTTTTTTCACAAAGAAGGACCTGAACTGTAATTGATCACGAATGCATGTGACAAGTTTTCTCTTCTATAGGAAGCCTGAAATCAAGGTACATGTGAAGACCATAGCATTTCAGATGACAGCTCTCCTGTCTTAGGAGTACAGTAAGTTAATTACTCATACAAAGGGCCTACAGCATCTCTATGGAGTACTTATATTACTGGAGCAACATCAAAGCGGCTGAAGCATAGCACAAATAAAATTATTTTTGCTTGATTGAGTCGGTCCTATAACTGTATTACTTGGGTGTAAAAGTACTGTTCTAACAACTTGCTCTGGATCAAAATCAGAACTGGTCAGTTCCTCTTTCACCACTATGAAGCTCCAAATGAAAAAGAAAAATGGGATTTAGATTTAACCACTGCGCTATTCCTTAGAGTCTCTTGCTGTCAGGCCCAGGTATCCGTAATGTTAACTGGGGAACTGCCTCTATATGTATAATGTTTTTGATTTACTTTGCCTCAATGGTTTTGTAAGTGCTCTGCTTTCTGAAGAGCTAAGCAGCCAGTTTGGCCTCAGTTCAATGTGGCCGTATGCACATATACTTTTCTAGTAGGTTTTGCTTTCACAGCTTGTCTACATGGGGAACTTAGATTAACGTATGAATTTACAACACACTAGCTACTGCATATGGTTGAAGCACAGGCTACACTGAACCCCATGAGCTACAACTTTCTGTTCACCTTTCTGGCTGCCAGGAGAACCTAAAATTAGGAATAACTACAGGAAAACTACCCCATTTTATGTTTGGTCTTTCTCAAGCCTGGTCTATCAAGACTGTATGGAAGATGGCTTGAGCTCATGCTGAGATGCCGTGTTGTTACCCTTTCTTGAGAAATCTCAAGCTATAATTGTAAATGTCTGCCAAGGCTTAACGAGGATTTTCAAATGATGTTGAGGACAGTGCTGAAAATAAACAAAGGTGTAGTTCCCACTTTCCACTCATGGAAAAAATCGTAGTTGCATTGCTCTGAGGCTTGTGTTGACTGTAGAAACTACATGGGAAGTATTACAAATATTCAGTGGTGGCACTTGAAGAAAGGATTATCTGCCAGGATTATGCATTGGGACAATATCTTCCAGCCAACACACATGGGAGTACCTTGGAGCCACATCTGAGTTTAATGATGTTAACTTCAGCAAAAGGTCCGCTCGGGCAGTGTTAACAAAATAGCCTGGAATAAAATATTTTTCCATTTCCAGCCATTCTGCAATATACACAGCAATGACTATGTGCCCCACTCAATTATCATGAAAAAAAATCAGATCTGCATTTAAGACATGAAAATGTCAAATTTTTTATTTTCTTTCAGTACATTTCCATTGTCCCAGTTAGCAATTCAAAAGCCTTGTTAAGTCCTATCTATGCTACAGCCCACTTATGGAAATCTAAGTAAGCATGGCTGAAAGATCAGCACAGTGTACCTTTGCATTCTGCTTCATTTTCTAACCTATGTAAAACTGTGAAAGCGAGGAAGAGATGCAAGTCTATTTGTACCTTGTACAAAAGACAGAATGAGCAATATTTCTTGAAGAACTGATTCTGCAAAACTCCAAGCTGGATACACAGAGGCAGCTTAAGTAAGGTTTTTTTTTTAAAAAAAAAAGCATCAGTGTAAATAGACTTGTTACAGGCAAACTTCTCAATCTTATCACAAGCTGCCTGCCTGTTGAACTAGTGGTGTGATTTCAAGCAGCTACGGATTTTCAGTGAATGATTGAGGACAGATGGTCTCAGTCTTATACTATACCTTTTTCATTATAACTTCCCTAAGTTTTCAGAAGTTTGTGGCTTTGTCTCCAGGCCTTTCCCCTCTTTAGTCTTTGATTCTCAATCATTGGGGAAAAAAATGTTGATATTCCTTAGCACAGCTGAGGTGCCATATACTTGAGGAATTGGCAAAGATTGAAGATGAACAAGGGGACAGCTGGAAGGAACTGGATGGTTTCTGACAAGGAAAAAAAGGCACTTCTGTACCAGAAATGGCTTATTGAAAAAAGAAAATAACTCCCAAGGTAGGATCTGTAAAATGAATGATACTATGGCTGTGGTTAAGTGGCTTCAGGCCAGGCAGAGAGAATAAACGAGAGATGGGTTAGCTCTGCCGCTGCAGGCGGCAAAGCAATGGGATGTAGTAGAGTGAACTATCTCAGACACACAGATTCTGGAGAACTACCAGTGATAGCCACTGAAAAGTTGACTGTAGCAAATCTGTTTGGGCTCGAGAGCACTTACCAACAGTTGAAGGACATTACAGTCAATTGATTTACCTAGTGTAGACAACACCTGAAAATAACCCTGGCTGTCTGGAGTGAGTTGTTCTCTGTTTGTTAGTTTTGTCTTTAGTTACTACCTCTTTTATATGCCTTTTGTGTATTGTTCATCTGGAAGTTGAGTACTTTCTTGTTTACTCTGTCAGCTTTTTTTTTCACCCCGTTACAGGGTCACCTATGAAAAGCTTTGAAGGTTTGACTCGCTGGCATGGAACAAAATTTGTTTCAGGTGATAATGTTTCCCAGTAGGAGAGTGTTTGGATTGTTGGAAAAGTAGTTTGTTATGAGAATATAAAGCCAGTTTCCAGGATGAACAAGGGGATTGTTTTGTTCCTTTGCAGCGCAGAGTTAGTGAGCAATAGCCTGAGGGGGTCAATTCTAAATCAGGCTGGATAATTCCTTGCTTTCATTACGATATCCTTTTGCCTCCATCCAGCCCAGTTCTACAAAACTATTTTCCTTGTTTTATATCTGTCTGGGCTCTGGAAAACTAAGATCAATATTGCAAGTGTGTGGCCTGGAGATTTAAAATTGGGTAACTGTGTGATACAGGTAGTGTGTGAAACTGCAAGTGTGGGTCATACAAGGAGAGTACCTCCTCACTGCATGATCAGCACCAGGTGGCAAGGATGTGACAAGCCTCCAAATGAGGGACAGGGAACGATGACTTCCCATACTTCCCACAGCTGAATGTGATAAATAGCATGGTTCCTTTAACTGGGCACCATGACCCCTCCACCGATATGGGGCTTATGTGAAGCTTATGCCTGCCTATGCAAAAGGCTAATGTTAAAAAACTAATAGTAATGTTAGTTTTTTAAAATAATATACTGAAACTGGGGTTATTCTCAAGTTACTGAAGTTTACCCTCTTCTAGTTTGGGCATTAGAAATTTCACCTGGTTTTTTTTACTGCCTTGCCTGAAACATTAACTTGGTGAGCTTACTCACCTTTTAGACTTACCGACATGTCCCTCTGCTTGCCAGGGGAGATGAATTGATTTTTCCCAACATGCACAGCTCAGATCAAAAGTATCCAGTAATAATAGTTGCTACTAGCCTGTGGACAGACAATGAACTGGGGCCCCTGTGCAGATTCACTCATATCCCACTCACCTTCAAAGGTCAGGTTTTCAACTCCTCCAGCCCTGGGGATTAAATGCAGAGTCTGACTCTACAACTAGGCTAAAAAATTATTTAAATCAATAGAATTTATTTGGGATCAATACATGTAGTGAGCTAGCCAGTCTCTCTGACATAGGTGCCTGAAATTGAGTAACAGTTTAACAGATGTAGTAGTAACTTACCCCTGTGTTCCAGTTGCCTCACTGCTATCACCTGGCAGCTCCTTCAGACAGAGTACTTACAAAGAAAAAATCTGAAATATTGAATCCATTTTACATATTTTTCCAGAACAGAGTTTACCCCTAGATATTGCTCAAAGGAAAACTCCCTTCTGTTTAGGAGGGAAATAGGAAAGAGGTTGTAAAGGTTAACATTGCTGAGACAGCAGGTGATGTTGCCTTAAATCACAAGGAGGTATATTCACTTCGCCTAACTTTAGACTTGTATGGTGTAACTCTTTACAGTTGAGCTGATCAGCTCTTCTCAAAGCAGAAATAAATATACTTATGGTATTATTCATCTCATCTTAGTGTAGACCACCAAAAACCCAAAGTCAGGTTAATCAGATACTCTGCAAAACTTAATGAACCTGAAAAGCTCATTCAACACTCAGTTGAACCTGCACAACTTTCCTATGCAAACTTTTATGTTCTTCTAGCACAGACTCACTAAGCAACCTCTCTCCTTACACTTCAGTTTTCAAAGTAATTAATTTCTATTAGTAATTGTATGGTTGGTGTTTTCAACATCTAACTATCCTGACACTGGAGTCAACTTTGTAAACTATATTGCAACCGTGTACAAGACCATCTTTGTGAAAATTATTAGACTTTTAGGCAATATTGGAAAAAAGTTGTGTTATCAGGGTCCTGTAATGAACCTACCTATCAAATATAAGGATGTACTAAGGAGCTGACTACACTTTACAGTCCTACTGGACTCATTTAAGATGTAGCTACCTTTCTCCAGTTCTTTACATTTTCTGTGTCTGGATTATTTGAGCCTTCTTAGTTACTCAAGGAAATATGAGTCTCAAGTGTCTTACCTGAGACAAATTGGTATTTGACCCTCCAGTAGATAGAATGGAAAGGAAAGATCAAAAGATTAAATGATATTAACCATAGAGTGAATTTGTTCTCCTGAGTCTACAGCAGCTCTTTTAAAAGAACTGCTCAAACTGCAGACCAAATCGCTACACCTTTTCTCAGCAAGGTAGGGTAGATAATATACAAAAGACTCTTTGCATAGGACGTGGCTTACACTGACTCAGAATTACATCGTTAAAGTGGTTTTTGTGTTTGTCAGGCACCAGTAAAAATCAGCTTTTTTTTCTTCCTGGCTTCCCAAAAGAACCTTTTATTAGTTATCTTCCAATCTTTGACTTTTACAGGAAAATTCTAAAAGGTCAAGAGATCTTCCTTTTGTATATTTTTTCGGAAAGCAGAGGGAAATGAACTATGTCACTGACTTGAATCTTTGGGTCAAATTTCATAAATGGTTGCAAACCCAGTGGAGATCTCTGATTCCAGTTCAAATAAAGTATAAGGTTATAAAATACACGTTGTTGAGAAAAGTCTCAGAAGGGAGTCGTGACATGGATTACACTGTCATACAACACAATGCACTACCCAGTGTCTCTCTAAGGGTCTGTGTCCGTAAGAAGCTAGTGGGCTATATGCTTACATTCAGCTTTAAAGCAAATCTACTTCTGGAAGTATAGTGCTTGGATGGAAATAGTCTTAAGGAACTTTAAACATATAGAAGTTAGGAACGTAACTTTAATTAGTCTGCTTGGTTCCTTCTATCATGAGTATGTGTGCTGAGTTGTCCTTCAGAGACACCTAAACTTTACTTTTATCTTATAAAGACAATACCTATAGAGTACCATGCCAAAAGAGAGCAACCTTAAAGCTGTGTACAAATTTGTTGTTCATGAGAGACTCTGCATTAATAGTCATGTTAAGGGTCAACAAGGATGAAAGAAGAAAGGAAGATCATATGATCCCAAAAGGACTTGAACCAAATATTCATTATTTTGTCAGACTCCATTCTTTAGTCAAGGAAGACTGATTTGTGTTATGAATGTGGAGTCTAGAAGCAAAGCAAAGCACCTTACTTCTATTAAGAACACATTGTATTTCCTGTGTGTGATTTCTTCCTGGCATCCTACGGGAAGATATGTGGCCTCATTCCTGTTTAAGTCCATTAGGTATAAAAACAGAGCATTTGCAAAGACTATTTCATAGTGTATACTTTGCACCTCCCACGTGTAACTGATAGTGAAAATGGAAATTATGGTAAGAGATGAAAAATATGGATTAAGGTTTACTAGTAGCTAACCTGAAGTGTGTTTATGAACATATATACGTATATATACACACACTGTAAGCAAACGAATATATACACGTAAAGTATAGACTCACATCATCTATTGACATCAATTCTGCTCCTGAACCGTGCTATTGAGGATACTATTACATTTATGTTTCTTTACTGACTGAAATCGTATTTCAGGATAGTTCTGTGCGATACTGCATAGACTACCAATTCAGGTGGATGTTAATACAGATTTCAGTAATCTCCATTGTGCCATTTAGAGGTGACCTTTTTAACTGTGTGCACCAAAAGACTCATTACAGGCCAAGCCCATCTTTGTTAATCCTCTAGGGACATGCAGCTATAATACCTTTTGTGGAAAGGCATTAGATTGCTAATGTAATATCTGTAGAACAAGATCCATCTAAAACTTCTTGAGCTTTGTTCATCATTTCAAGGGGGAAAAATACTAATTAAATCTGACAGCATTTGCATACATAGTCTAGTAATTAGATGAAAGATTTCTCTCTGTAATTCTATGGGGCAACCACACAAATTATTAAAGAAATTTGAGAGCTACCTGGAGTAAACAGTCACCAAGATACACAGCAACCATAATATTCAGTGTTTTAATTTGCATATATAAATGGCTATAAAATAGCTTCTTATGAACATTGGAGACCTAAATTAAGAAGCCTTTTATTCTGGGTTTGATCCAAAGTTTACAGGAGTCAGTGGATTTTTTATATTGACTATAAAGGGCTTTGAATAAAGTTATAATAAAAATTTTCTCTAAAAGTGAATGAAATGAGTGATAATTTCAACAAGAAAGGCCAAAGCCCTCTTAGAAGTAAAACTGGTAAAGGAATTAAAAGAGAATAAAAAGGGCTTCTTTAAATATGTCAGTAGCAAAAGGAAAAACAGGGAAAGTGTGGGCCCTCTGCTGAATGAGGCGGCAGCCCTGATAACCGAGGATGCAGAGAAGGCAGAGTTGCTGAATACCTTCTTTGCTTCAGTCTTTAATCCTAAGACCAGCCCTTGTGATCTCCAGACCCTAGATGTAGGAGAGGAAGCCTGGAGGAGGGAAGACTCTCCACTAGTCAGTGAAGACTGGGTTAGTGATCTGTTATGGAAATTGAATACACACAAGTCCATGGGCCCCGATGAGACGCACCCAAGAGTGTTGAGAGAACTGGCTGATGTTGTTGCTCTACCACTCTCCATCATTTTCGCAAGATCGTGGCAAACTAGAGGTGCCTGAGGACTGGAGGAAAGCCAATGTCACTCCAGTCTTCAAAAAGGCAAGAAGGAAGATCCAGCAAACTACAGACCAGTCAGCCTCACCTCCATCCCTGGAAAAATGATGGAGCGGCTCATTCTGGAGGTCATCTCTAAGCACATGGAAGAGAATAAGGTTATCAGGAGTAGTCAGCATGGATTTACCAAGGGGAAATCATACTTGACTAATCTGATAGCATTCTGTGATGTCGTGACTGAATGCGTAGATGCAGGGAGACCAGTGGACGTAGTCTACCTTGACCTTCGCAAGGCGTTTGACGCAGTTTCCCATGACATCCTTGTGAGCAAGCTCAGGAAGTGTGAGGTAGAAGAATAGACAGTGAGATGGATTAAGAACTGGCTACACAATAGAACCCAAAGAGTGGTAATCAATGGTGCCAAGTCCAGCTGGACACCTGTAACTAGTGGAGTCCCCCAAGGATCAGTGCTGGGTCCAGTCCTGTTCAGCATCTTCATCAACAACCTTGATGAAGGGACAGAGTGTCTTCTCAGCAGGTTTGCTGATGATACGAAGCTGGGAGGTTTGGCTGATACACCTGAAGGCTGTGCGGCCGTTCAGCGTGATTTGGACACAGCCAACATGGATTCACGAAAGGCAGGTCTTGCTTGACCAATCTCATCTCCTTCTATGACAAAGTGACCCGCTTAGTAGATGAGGGCAGGGCTGTGGATGTAGTCTATCTAGATTTCAGTAAGGAATCCGACACTGTCTCCCACAGCATCCTCCTAGACAAACTGGCTGCCCAGGGCTTGGATGGGTGGACTCTTCGATAGGTTAAAAACTGGCTGGATGGCCAAGCCCAGAGAGTGGCGGTGAGTGGGGCAAAGTCCAACTGGTGGCCGGTCACTAGCGGTGTTCCCCAGGGCTCAGTTCTGGGGCCGGTGCTGTTCAATATCTGTATAGAAGATCTAGACGTAAGGATTAAGTGCACCCTCAGCAAATTTGCAGATGACACCAAGTTGGGTGGGAGTGTCGATCTGCTGGAGGGTAGGAAGGCCCTACAGAGGGATCTGGACAGGATAGATTGGCCGAGACCAACGGCATGAGGTTCAACAAGAACAAGTGCCGGGTCTTACACTTTGGCCACAACAACCCCATGCAGCGCTACAGGCTGGGGGAAGAGTGGTTAGAAAGCGGCCCGGCAGAAAGAGACCTGGGGGTGCTGATCGACAGCCGGCTAAACAGGAGCCAGCAGTGTGCCCAGGTGGCCAAGAAGGCCAATGGCATCCTGGCCTCTATTAGGAATAGTGTAGCCAGCCGGTCTAGGGAAGTGATCGTCCCTCTCTACTCGGCACTGGTGAGGCCGCACCTTGAGTACTGTGTTCAGTTCTGGGCCCCGCACTTCAAGAAAGATGTTGAGGTGTTGGAGCGAGTCCAGAGGAGGGCATCTAAGCTGATGAAGGGTCTGGAGGGTATGACCTATCAGGAACGGCTGAGGGAGCTGGGGTTGTTTAGCCTGGAGAAGAGGAGGCTCAGAGGTGACCTTATTGCAGTCTACAACTACCTGAAGGGAGGTTGTAGCAGAGTGGGAGTCAGCCTCTTCTCCCAGGCAGCTAGTGATAGGACAAGAGGACACAGCCTCAAGCTTCGCCAGGGGAAGTTCAGGTTGGACATTAGGAAGCATTTCTTCTCAGAAAGGGTTATTAGACATTGGAAGGGGCTGCCCAGGGAGGTGGTAGGGTCACCATCTCTGGATGTGTTTAAGAAAAGACTGGACATGGCCCTTAGTGCCATGGTCTAGTTGACATGGTGGTGTCAGGGCAATGCTTGGACTCAATGATCCCAGAGGTCTCTTCCAACCTGATTGATTCTGTGATTCTGTAAATTCAAAGATCTGCTCACTTGTCCAGTGTCACGGTTTAAAGCTGGGCCAGCTATTAACCAGGTGGCAGATGCTCTCTGTTAACCCTCTCCCCCCCCCCCAAGGGAAAGGGAAAGGGAAAAGGGAGAGAGACTTATGGGTTGGAAAGTTAAAACATTTTTAATAAACTATAATAATGAAAAAGTATATAATAACAATAATAATAGAAATAACCAAATATATACAAATATGTACAAAACCAAGTTCAAGAGCTTGGAAATCCTCCTCAGGCAGAGTTTCTCCCCCCAGCACAGGCAGAGGGGAAAATGTAGTAGCTCTCCCCAGCACAGGCAGAGGGGAAAATGCAGTAGCTCTCCCCAGCACGGGCAGAGGGGAAAATGCAGTAGCTCCTCTGCCATCACACCTGCAGGCTTTTAACTGGAGATTTGGCAAAGCTGGTACCAATCAGTGGGAGACAGGAGGGCCCCTCCCTCCTGGGCCCCACCTCCAGGAGGCAGTGGCAGGAAAGTGAGAATGACATGTATGGGGTGGAATACCTTGCCGGTCAATCCTGGGTCACCTGCCCCGTCCACTCCTCCCTGCAGGTACAACCCCCTTTGGCTCTTCACTCGTAAGCAGTGAGGAATTTAGCAGTGACCTTGGTTTCTCTAAGACTAATTGGCCTGGTTTGGGCCAAACCAGGACATCCAGTCAAGCTTTTTGTGGACTCCTAAGGTTGTGGAGATATTACAGCTTCTCTGGGCTCCTGTCCCAGTGGTGAATCACCCTTGTTGGGAAGTATATTTTCACTATTCAGTTGAAATCTCTCTTGTTGCAACTGGCATCTGTTGTCTCTTGTTTTGTCACTGAGCACCTCTAAGAAGCATCTGACTTGGTCTCTTCTATAGCCCTTCTTGGTATATGGTGAAGGACCAAGATAAGGTTCTTCCATAGCTACATTCAAACTTAAAATGAATCTCTTGCATATGTCAAAGTTTCTTCATCTTCATTGGCTAGAGTGGAAGCACAGAATAACTGTATCAATACTAGACAGATACAGTGTAAATATCTAAACTACACAAGATGAATCTCTACAACAGATTATTTGGCTGATGTATCCATGTGATAAATTCTGGGAAAATTTACTTTGATTACTGTTTTTATCTATTCACTAGTTAGAACCTCCCCAAAACATGAAGCAGTTGCTGGAATCAATGAAACTTTTCAGGCCAAATTTCTTTTGGCTGATGGGTAGAGCTGCATGACACTTGAGAAGCATGCACAAGTAATGATTGTGACTACATAATCAAAAGAAACCCAAACAAACAAAAAAAACACATTCCATAGTTTTACAGAACTGCCCTCTACTAAATCAGTTGTGATCTTTTAGGCCACTAGACCAATTACAGCCAACTCTAATAGTCTACATGTTGCAGAAAATCTCCTACAAAATGTTCAGCTGCATACCAAATAACAGTATCTTGAAATAATTGAGGTAATCAGTGTGCCCAGGTTACTCCAGGAACAGTTGGATGGACATTTTCCTTGGAATAAATCTGGGAAATCTGATTTTTAATCACTGTGGTAGCCCTATCACACCCTATTTTGTAACTGTTATAGGCAGTGATCTTCAGAACTCTCTCTTGGTGTCCATCCATACAAGGATGAGAAAAGCAGTTCAGTTGTCATAAGAATGAGACTTTGTTTTGACCATGGACCTAAAATCCTCAGTTCTAAAGAACTTCTTTTTCCTATTTGTCCCTTCTGTGAAATCAGGACTAGTTGCTGAAATACTAAAATAACAGGAAACAGATTTTACATTTAGTTTTTTCTAGTTTGCAGAAAAGGTCCCAGCAAAAACGTTTTGTCTTTCCTAAGAGTTTCAATCTACTATTCTCAACACAGATATGCATCTGCTTCTTGGTGAAAAAGTGCCCAAAAACATTTGGCACCTGTCCTAGAGCAGATGACTATTGTAAGAGTCTTCTGGCACTAATCTGTACATAAATTTCACTTACTTGCTCCATAACAACATGTACTAGTTCAACAATCACATGGTGAGTAACACAACCAGAGAACAGGGAAATAAGTGTTTTCAAGTGCATTAGACTGGAGTTAATCAAAATCTCAAACTTGTTTAACTGAGCCTAAGTGTTCTGGAATAAAATCACCTATTGTAGCACTAATCACTTTAATGTTAGGACTCTAGACTAAGCTATTGACATGTTGGTTATTCTCTGTGGCCAAGGCAGAGAAACAGACACGTCCAGAGATGAACTCGTCATACTGTAAGGGTCTGAGAGGTCTATATGTACACCTGTCTCTCTATACTGGTGATGGAGAGGAACAGATGAGCTTATATTAGGTACCTAACATATAAATGGCTAACACTGAAGGAGATTAATCTCATTTAAAAAAAAAAAAAGTAAAAGAAAGAGAAAAGAATGCATACTCATAATTAAGATTTCACACCCTGTTCTTGTAATATTTGTTTCCCTCCTTTCTCAACTGTCAATTTTGACAATTATCTGATAAGCTCAAAATTAATTGGAACATAAAGCAAAACATGTCATTTTCTTGTATTAAAAAAGTAATAGATTGTAAATGTTCTGTTGTCTTTACCGCTTTTTAGATGACTACTTTTTCTATTTCTAGCTCCACAGTTAAACAGAGCCTTGCTTATAATAGGCATTATCACCAGACCTGTTTATGTGGGAGTGCCTGTGTGATGCTCCTCTTGGAGGCTAGGGCTGCCTGAAGCTTCAGAAGAAGGCTTGTGTGGTCATAGATGTAGGGCAACCATGTACAGGGAGATGGTGCTGCCTCATAAACAGAATTTAGACAGATCTGATTGTTGTTCCCACCTCCGACTTCTATGACAAGGTCACTCACTTACTGGATGAGGGAAAAGCTGTGGATGTTGTCTACCTAGACTTTAGTAAGGCCTTTGACACCTTTTCCCACAGCATTCTCCTGGAGAAACTGGCTGCTCATGGCTTGGGGAGTTAAATCCAATTGGCAGCTGCTCACAAATGGTGTTCCCCAGGGCTCAGTATTAGGGCCACTTCTGTTCAATATCTTTATCAATGATCTGGACGAGGGGATTGAGTGCACCCTCAGTAAGTTTGCAGATGACACCAAGTTGGGTGGGAGTGTTGATCTGCTTGAGGGTAGGAAGGTTCTGCAGAGGGATCTGGACAGGCTGGATAGATGGACTGAGGCCAACTGTATGAGGTTCAACAAGGCCAAGCGTTGTGTCCTGCACTTGGCGCACAACAATCCCACACACCGCTACAGGCTGGGGGAAGAGTGGCTGGAAAGTGCCTGGTGGAAAAGGACCTGGGGTTGTTGGTCGATGGCCGGCTGAATATGAGCCAGCAGTGTGCCCAGGTGGCCAAGAAGGCCAACAGCATCCTGGCTTGTATCAACACTAGTGTGGCCAGAAGGACTAGGGAAGTAATTGTCCCCCTGTACTCAGCACTGGTGAGGCCACACCTTGAATCCTGTGTTCAGTTTTGGGCCCCTCACTACAAGGAAGACATTGAGGCGCTGGAGCGAGTCCAGAGAAGGGCAACGAAGGTGGTGAAGGGTCTGGAGCACATGTATGGTAAGGAGCGGCTGAGGGACCTGGGGGTGTTCAGCCTGGAGAAAAGGAGGCTGAGGGGGGACCTTATCACTGTCTACAGCTACCTGAAATGAGGTTGGAGCGAGGTGGGGGTTGGTCTCTTCTCCCAAGTAACAAGTGATAGGATGAGAGCAAATGGCCTTAAGTAGTGCCAGGGGAGGTTTAGATTGGATAGTAGGAAAAATTTCTTTACTGAAAGGGTTGTCAAACATTGGCACAGGCTGCCCAGGGCAGTGATGGAGTCACCATCCCTGGAGGGATTTAACAGATGAGTAGATGTGGTGCTTAGGGACATGGTTTAGTGGTGGACCTGGCAGTACTGGGTTAACAGTTGGACCTGATGATTTTAAAGGTCCTTCCCAACCAAAACAATTCTATGATTCTACAATTCTATGATTTTATGACAATTTTGTTGGACACTTTGAAGTACTTTTCTTTCACCTCCATCTTTATCCACATGGACAGAAGTTTCTTTCATCAAGTTATTCTTTCATATTTCATATTCTTTCATCAAGTTTATTACTCATCAAATTTGTGCAACATCATAAGGCCTGAATAAAATACTGCACTATCAGAAATTTTTCAAAGGACAGCAATACCTCAATAGATAGCAGTGAGTGCAAATGATTTTTAACTTGTTATAAATTAATACTGCTTTCCTGATGTTGCATGTTGAATGGCATATTCCAGAGTTGTGTCACTAATAGAGCTGGTACAAAGTTAAAATGACTACATCACAGGACAGTGCAAGACTTTTTTTTCCCTGAATTATGATGGAAACTCCAAACAATGACATCCTTACAGCAAACAGTACCAAAAAGCTGTGGAAATATCAAAATAACACCTTTTGGCTCTGTGTGATGTGAGTGGGTCTGAGTGATGTCTTAACACAGTGCCTGACGATAGGTGTACTTTTTCTAACTTTTTCCTGCCCCACTTCATCGCAGGCTTGGCAGCCAAACTAGACTGTGATTCTCATGTTGTGTTTTGAGGCTCCACTAAGGCACTGTGGTTATGTGTTGCAGGAGCTGCTGCCACAGAAAAAAAGAGAGACATGATCTATCCATGCTACTGCATGCTTCAGGTAGATTCATTTAAAATGTTTATTTATAAACATTTTATTCCTTCATAGCCTTTGTGATTTCAATACAGACATATAGAACATATTTATATAAAAATGTACGAAAATTAATAGAAACAAAATGTTTTCCTGCCACTTCCCCGAGGAAATATTGAAAACTTCAGCAAAATCAGATTCCTTATAAAAATTTCACCAGAACCTCATAGACATAGAAAGATAATGCTGAGAATCAAAGGCAGTAAAATTCTACTACAGGTGTCAACCGAGGTAATGAGACTGCTTCTCTCTGTTGGCTGTGTAGACAGCAACGTTTTGGCAGGGCTGAGGAGGAGGCAGCCTGTACTGTTCATCACACTCTTGAATTTAGACATAATAGGCAATATTTGTCTGCTTTTACTTAGGCTGTTATAAGTTAAGTGTTTAGAGCCAGTGAGTAGATCCCTCAGGTCCATTTACAGTTGGTGAAGGAAAGTAGGCATGTTCAGAGAGCAATTCATTGCATCTTGTAAGATGAAGCATGAGTCACCCGCTGGGTGTGCCAATTTCTCTCTGTTCACTTCAAACAGGACCTGCAGTGACTGGCTCAGACTTGCGTTTCTAATACTCAGTCAATCAAATTTAGGTAAGGAGTACCCTACCAAGGTAGAATATGAAACCAGCAGCATCTAAGTCAAGCACCTGCATCAGCCAGCTTGGATTGACCCCATAATCCCTAAAAAATGTTGCCCTCATCTGAGAATCTTTTTTGCCCCTTCACAACATATGAAATTATTAACAGCGACAGGTTTTTAAAAATCCCAACGTTTTAAACTTGTGATTTTACTTCATTTATTTTTTATTTTTAGGGCTGTGCCAGATCATATTTCTACATTCCACAGACAACAACATGACATTTTATTTTTTTGCTATGTTTCTCTTAAAATTACCTTCCTGGAGGTGAGTTTCTAAAAAAAAAAAAGCATCAAAAATACCCCTCCCCCCAAAAAAAAACCCCTAAACAACAAAAAACTTTGCATTTCATATAACATTCAGTGAAAGGGTACAAATTAGCAATAAGAAAAATATCCACCTCCAGTATTCATGAAGATTTCTATTTCCTAATCACTTTTACTTGTTTTATGTGTGCATATTGCTAAACAAATCAACAAAGAATCAGGAATTTTACATCTAAAATGAGATTTTTCAAGAAAAAGATGAGCTTAACTAAAACAAACAAACAAATAGAAACAATGTGGAGTTGCTCAAAAGGCGATTATTTCCAAAACTTTATAGCAGCCTTTTCTGAAGACCTTAAGAATTAATGAAGATATAGGTGATGTTTATTTAGCTACTTTTGTTACTATAGCGCATCTAATATCTGCAAATTTTCCTTTAAGAATATGATTACTGTGTTTTAGTGTAATTATGAGAGCTTTAGAAGCACAGTATTTTCACTACCTCTTCTCTGATCACGTACATGCATTTCGGGATGCCTGTCAAGAAAATTTGAGCAGTACATTTCAAAAGCAATAATCTTTTGAACAAAAAAGTACTCATGAAAAGGCACACAAAAAGCCAACTTCCTAAGTAGTCAAATCAAAGACAGTTGAAGAATTATGTTGAAGTAGCCTGGCAGAGATTGAATAAAGCACCTTATTTGGAGGAACTATTTATTTTTCTGTATTTTTCTACAAGAGTAAAATCCTGGATTAAAATTTTCCTTAATGAGAGAACAATTATAATTACTCATAAAATCAGTTCAAACAAGCTTCTACTTGTTTCAGTTTTTAGGAGCTTTTCTTCTGAAATTTCTCAAACTACTGTAAGAAACACGTATTATTTCAACTCAGTCATCTCTGGTGACTGTTTATGTTGGTGTTATGGTCTTGATCTGGAGACATAAAAGCGTGTGATGAGGCTCAGGCTCAGAAAGGGCTCAGGTCCTACCACCCTGAGTTGGAAAGAGCACAAACATTGTGTTGGAAGGCATCTAATAAAGAGTTCTTTAGAAGTCCACCTCGGCCTTTTGCCATCATCGCCTATGGCTGGAACTTGTCCTGATAATTTTTTCTGTTCTTTTATTGGTATCGCATTTCTGATTTCTCATTCCATGCAGCATTAGCTTGGATCAACATGCTTTACTGTCTGGATTAGTACCATCTTGCCACCCCTAGCTAATCTAATGCATAAGAAGTGGGATTCAGAATCAGAAAAAAAAGTCTTGGTGTCTGCTTCCAAAGACAGCTACATCTAAGTTCTATGCCATTTCCATAAGTCATAGGCGATTCAGTTGATTAAATACAGGTTTCAAGTGTTATTTGAGATGTCTTATTGTATCCTACATATCTGCAGGGGATTGGTAGATATTTCAAATTACATTCATATACCCATTCACTCCTGGAATGTTATTTGGAGATCACAGAATCACAGAATCACAGAATCACAGAATCACAGAATCTATCAGGTTGGAAGAGACCTCTGGGATCATCGAGTCCAAGCATTGCCCTGACACAATGTCAACTAGACCATGGCACTAAGGGCCATGTCCACTCTTTTCTTAAACACATCCAGAGATGGTGACTCCACCACCTCCCTGGGCAGCCCTTCCAATGGCTAATGACCATTTCTGAGAAGAAATGCTTCCTAATGTCCAACCTGAACCTCTCCTGGCGAAGCTTGAGGCTGTGTCCTCTTGTCCTATCACTAGCTGCCTGGGAGAAGAGGCTGACTCCCACTCTGCTACAACCTCCCTTCAGGTAGTTGTAGACTGCAATAAGGTCACCTCTGAGCCTCCTCTTCTCCAGGCTAAACAACCCCAGCTCCCTCAGCCGTTCCTGATAGGTCATACCCTCCAGACCCTTCATCAGCTTAGTTGCCCTCCTCTGGACTCGCTCCAACACCTCAACATCTTTCTTGAAGTGCGGGGCCCAGAACTGAACACAGTACTCAAGGTGCGGCCTCACCAGTGCCGAGTAGAGAGGGACGATCACTTCCCTAGACCGGCTGGCTACACTATTCCTAATAGAGGCCAGGATGCCATTGGCCTTCTTGGCCACCTGGGCACACTGCTGGCTCCTGTTTAGCCGGCTGTCGATCAGCACCCCCAGGTCTCTTTCTGCCGGGCCGCTTTCTAACCACTCTTCCCCCAGCCTGTAGCGCTGCATGGGGTTGTTGTGATCATGCAAGACATCCTACAGCTTCTGAAATAGTGCAAGGTACCTGACCTGCCTATGTGAGAAACTGTGATCATCTCTGGAGATCTGTGCAGTCCACTGGACTACTGATCAAGCATTAGTGACAAGACTAATGCCTAAGCATTAGTGTCCAGTGTCTAAGCTCTATTGACTTTATTGGCTTAGGCCTCCATCAACTCTGAGTGCACAGGCATCTAATCAGATGGCACACAAACGTCAATCATCTAAATTTAGTTTCCTAAATCTGGTGTTGAAGCCTGCCTCATGACTCTCTTACAGTTTCTTCTGGATTATTCACCCAATGTGAACACTAACAAGCTCATGCTCCCATGACTTAGTAGCTCACCCTTGTGAAAGCAGCTAAACAGCTTCTGAATCTGGGCAAGCTTGGAAAGCAAGACAGCTGTATTTACACGGTATTGCATCTTAGTAAAACTCCCCAGTCTGACCCCATCTTCACAGAGACATCTCAGTCTCTGGTGCTATGGTCTGATTAATGCTTTATATGACAAAACCAACCAGGAGGTTCTTTTGAGGTCAATAAATGGTGGGGGTAGGGTGTCAGATGTAATGGCCATTCATGTTTGAATTTTGGTACCTATGTTTCTCTCTTACCCCTGTTTTGCATCTCTGTGTATGTGAACTGTTGCTTCTCACCTGCTTGTATGAGTCTGGATGGTTCAAGTTCCAGTAGAAGGGTCATATTACTAATGAGAAGAAAGAAAGCAAAGGAAAGGAGTGACAAAAGGAGACAGGTGGAGACTCAGAAACCAGTCTATAAAAACCTGGGATTTTTTTTTTCAGAAACTCTAGGCCCAGTTTCTAACATCAATTTTCTTTTATATTGCATTTATTATTTTTCTGGAAGTACCTGAAAATAAAATCCTATATATATAGTTCCTAAAATAGGGTTAGAGTTGTTGTTTTTAAAGAATGTTTTATACCTTCCAACACTAGTCAAGTAAGAGCCATGCTTCCCCCATGATTCATGGTTAACAGCACACTTTCTTTAGACAGCTTTATTTATCCTACAATAACATACAAAATATGCCCCAACTGGCTTTATTTTTAGCCATTTTTATGTTGGCATTTTTTTAACATCACATAGAGGGAGGGGTAAGGGGGAGTCAATAAAAAAGAATGTGAAAATGTGTCCTTCTATAAAAACCAAGCCTGAAGTAGCAGTTGGACTTTGGCACATGTGTGGCCCATTATTGCCTTCTGTCGTAATCAGCCTTCTGGCAGAGCAATAATATCAAGGTGTTGTTTATACACTATAAAATGCTAAAATGGCATTGTAAAGATTAGCTGGAAGGTGAGGATTGTTTTAAGGGCTTTTTTTTTCCTTTTCCTTTCTATTCTTGCAACAAAGAAATACTGCACATGAAAATTGCTTTCCTCAATACTTTCTCTGACTCTTTAATGGAAAAACTATTACCTGCAAAGAGAAAGTATGGCCCATGGCCTAAAGGGACTAAGAAGAAAAAGACTTGCTTGAATCCTCAGTTCTGCCACAAATGTTCTGTGACCCAGGTTCATGTCACCTCT
Organism: Nyctibius grandis; assembly: GCF_013368605.1. Taxonomy (NCBI): domain Eukaryota; kingdom Metazoa; phylum Chordata; class Aves; order Nyctibiiformes; family Nyctibiidae; genus Nyctibius; species Nyctibius grandis. The sequence goes on along the minus strand of NC_090695.1, from coordinate 3,086,797 downwards.
GCGTGCCTCTTACCTCCACCAATGTCTGATGCAACAGAGAGTTCAGGCACTGAGACCCCCCAACAGCATTATTAAGTCCCTTGCATTACAAGTAGTTAAAGGTAAGGAAAGTATTTACACTATTGCTTTTCTATTTTGACCTGTTTTTACCTAAGGAACAGCAACATAAAACTATCAAGTAGTGTCATCAAAGTCACCAGTTTAAATCTCCTAAACTGGAAATGAGTTCAGTGTCTCTGAGTAAATTCAGTCCCTTGTGTATATGAGGTATATAGGAGGGGTTCTTTACAACAAATTAGCATGAATGGAAATGACTGTGTCGAACTTCCTTGCACTAACAGGCATCCCCGTGTTCACAGGGACAAGAAGAGCATTACACATGAGCATGGAAGAGACGTTTACTCTGGGCTTAATTCAGCTGCCCTCAGATTAGTTCTATAATGCTATTTGAGGTAATTTAGTGAGTTCAGAACCCCTTTGCAGAGCTCACAGGTATGATGCAGATATTATGGGAAGTCTTCACCCTCCTGGTGTGACAGCTGGAGGACAACCAGGATACAGCCACAAAATAAAATGAAATTCAATGTCTATGAGTCAAGCTCCTCGTTTCTTCTCCAGTATTTCACACAATAACTGCTGCCTCTGTCATCAAGAAGACTTTTTGAAATTAAGAGATTAAGTTGATTTCAAACCCAGCGTTAAAGGCTTTAAATTGACAGGTTGAAGGATCTGAGCTACGTCTTCCAGAATGCTTTACCAAAATCCAGAACTGTGTGGAAGAAACAGAGTTAGAAATTCATAATTTTGAATTTCTAAACATTGAGTACCATTTTTCCAGATCTCCTCAACATTTTCACTCCTCTGCAGAAAATTCCTCTGTCCCAACTGTCTTCAAAAGTGTACCAGGGAGTGGGAATATCTTTAAAATCTTAATTGTTTTCCTGGAGAAGAAATTAGGGATACCTTCAAATAATCTCATGGGAAAACATGTTTTATTAATTCTGTTCTATTAATTGTCATTATTACATTATTTTGTGCCAAATGTATCAGATGATTTGCAATATATGGTGCCAAGACACTGGTTTCAAATTCTGGGTGCTTCCCCTGTCTCCAAAAATCCCCAAGCTGCACTCTGCTGAGAGCTGGGAAGATGTATCAGTCAAGCAACCACTCAGCACTTGTTCTGTTTCTTATATTCTCTCCCAAAACATCTGTTACTGATCACTGTCAGATGCAGGATACTGGGCTAAAATGAGTTTTGGTCTGGCCTAATGATTATGTCCTTGTGTAAGAAATAAATATTTCCATGATACAAAGTACATTCACATGAGCAGTCTTTATTCCTACCACCTTCTTCTGATCAGGTTGGGAAGGAAAGTGGATCCAGGGGAAAGCCATGGGTTGGAAGAAGACTCAAAAGGTTATTTGGTTAGGTCCAGTTATTCCTAAACCACTCACGGTAGTTATTTGTCTAACCAGTTTGTAACAACCTTCAGCAATGGAGGCCCACAGTCTCCCTGGTGTTCATTGCCCAAACAGGTGGAAACATTTTCCTCATCTTTGAGCTATATCTCCTTTCTTACAATTTAAGACCAGGCTGACTCTCCTATCCTCAGTAGACATGGAAAATGGCTTATTCCTGCCTTCTTTCCAACTGCTTTTTTTATGTTTTAAGGTTCTAACAATCTTTTCTTGTAATTTCCTCTCTAAACTAACATCCTCATGTGCATCAATCTTTTCTGACAGGTCATGGTTTCTACCTCAGGCTGTTCCTATAGCTCTCTTCTTGATTTTCTCCTCTTGGTCCACTCTTCACTCGAAGTTTAAGGCCCCAAAATGGTAACAGTACCTTGACTGGAGACTTATGCATTTGAAACTTGTTTGCATGTTTGAGTATGATGCTTGGTTTTTTTGAGTAGGTCTGATTGTCCCACTAATTTCCATGAGACTCTTTCCTTCGAAAAAATCAACTCATGCTAATATTTACAGAGGAGACATCCCAAATAAGCAATGACCAGATCAAAGAAATAGACTCTGAAACATTAAAGAAATGATCAGACATTATTTATTTTGTTATCACCATCATCACAGGGCATCAGATTTCACTTCCCACTTCAGTGATGCAGAGGGTGGGTTGTGTTTTGCAGCTTACATGTAGTCCAAACAGCAAGCACCAAGAGAGATGGCAGCATTTTAATTAAAATTGATAAAGCTTCTCTGAAAAATTAGTCTGGGGAAAACACATCATGTAGAATACAGGGCTGCCAAGTTTTGGCTGGAGGCTGAAGCAGGGTTTGCAGGGACTGGAAAGACCCTGTTCAGGGCCAATGGGAGACTGGAAGCAGAATCACACTGGTACAATCAGCTCTGCTGAATGAAAAAGCGCTCAAGGAAAGAAAACATCTTTAATTACCAAAATGCCATCATGTGCAAACAAAAAGGAACTGAAGAGCTGGCCTTCCACATCATAACTAGAAAGTACAAAAATCTTTAGCTCATTTTGCATTCATCTGGTTATGGAAAATAGCTTGGCTTCCTGTTCTTCTCTCTTCTGAATTCTGGCCAGTGTGTTCTCTAGAGCAGGACTAATTCCCCATATAATATTAATATGGCCTAAAGTGTAACTTGTGTCTGCCTACTCAATGTCCTAATAATAGCTGGTGAGGTTTGAACTTAGTGGAGAAGAATGAGGCAGAGGCACGTACCTGCTACTGCAAGTACGATTTTGGGATAGTTATGTGGGAAGGTCTCATGACTATGGATTAACTCAGTCACAGACATATCACCATAGTCTGCGTTTTTTTCCAGCCCTGTGACTGTCTTGTCTCTTCTCACCCTCAGTGTTACCTGCCCTGAAGATATTTGTCTGCCCTAAACATCCTCTAAACTTACTTCAGCTCTTACCAGTGGGAAAGGACACTTTTCCTATCTATCTCCTGGATGCGGAAAGCTGAACGACAGGAAGAAACCTATAGCTCTATATGCAGTGTCACCTGCTGATGTTCATCAAAGGTGGTCCTATAGTTGTGGTATACACCAGGAAACATGCGTAAGGGCTGGGGAGGGGAGACGTGCTTTGCCATCCTTGCTGCCTCCCCGTCTCCATTCATGTCAAACACCCCTTTGGCAGAGGATCACAGTTGCTGTGCAGGAGGGTAAGGCAGGAGATGTGTGCAGGAGGCAGAAGACTGGCAGGCTATAAGCATCAGCTGTGCTATAAAAATTATGCTAATGTGCTAAAACAGAGTTTATTTGGAAATAACTTCTTCTCATTATGGAGGACTGAGTTTCTCGGACTCCTCATTTTTTTTGGTGTGAGTGCTTCTTTCTCACACCCAGCTTCATTTTGACCCAGTTCCCTCAACCTTCTCCCACAGACATCAGGAGCTAGGTGCAGAAGATGAGTTTTGTGTTAGCAGCAGCCACCAGTTGGCAGGAATAAACTGCCTACCCTGTTAAAAGTCTGTCACCTCTGCTGTCAGCTTTACAGAAACTTTAAATCCCAGTAAAATGAAACACTAACAGCTGCCTGTTATTTCATATTGTCCAGTATTATTCAGTCTGTGCTGTAGTGAAGTTTACTGGGGAAAGAAAAAAAAAAATCACACTTTCCCTCTTGCCAGAAGCAAGATGTGCATCTGGAGAAGTTTTCCCAGTGACCAAAAATTGGATATAAAGCCATATTATGAGGAAATTGCATTTTATCTCGTTTCCCATTCTTTCATGAGCAATTATTTGTGTGGATGTGAGGGTTCTTTAGTCTGAATTTGTCTGTGTGTTTGACTGCTTGTGACTTCAGATCAGTGTTAGTTTTGCACAGAATTTGATTGTAGACAAAGACTCTACATAAATAAATAAATAAATGAACATAAATAAATAAATGAAAACACATTCACCCAGAAAAACTACACCATCACCAAGAGAAAAACCCCTTTAGTCATTGCATATGCAGTAGCTCTGCAGAGAACAGCCTGTTCTTTGTTTTCTTCCAAAGAGACATTATTTTATTCGACACCCATGGAGCTGCACAAATGAGAGTCAGCAGGCATCAAGCCGTCCTTTTGGAAAAAGAGCTGGCATCTCCCTCCCTGGCACATCTGGTGAGTTTGAATGGCACTCATTGGCATGGCTTTGCAAAATTAATTACATTCCAAAGCCTTGTCACAAACAATAAACCTTTGTGCCAAACGCTGATCTTTTGCTTTCTGCCAGATGTAATGCATCTGCTTCTCTTTATCAGGTTTAATCCTATTTGGCATCGGCAGTGCACTAAACAATACTGTGGAAGTTGGAAATGAGAAGTGGAAGAATGCAGGAAGGCACTGAACAGAAGTAGAAGCAGAGATGCCACGTGGTTAAAACACTTGGCCTGGAGCAGCTGGATAACACAACGGCATGGGACGCAGTCGTGGTGAAAAGGCCTCTCCTCCTTAAACAGTTTGCATCAAGCAGCACCGTGGGGACAGACCCACAGCAAACTGTCAGAAAAAAAACTATTGAAGGGACTTGGTGTTGAGTGTCTTAGTTTCCATGCTTAGTTTTCTCAATGATTTTACTGTATAATCTGGCACAGAAAGATACGTCTCAATGCTGTCCCACAAAACCAAGGAGGATTCAGTCCAGAAGGGTAATTGAAGTGCAAGTAAGCTCCTGTCTCATTTTCCTTATTTTATTCTTATGGTTACCAGACACTAAAATACCCCTCAGTAGAGCTAACAGTGTCTCAGGCTGTGCTCAGACACTTGTCTCAAAGCACTACCGGACCTTTGGTGCCAATCAATGGCCAGACAGAATCAGGCTTTCAGCTCCAACACAAACTTGCGGTGTCTCGTCTTGTCCTTGTCCAGTAAAATGCCCAAATAGGACTCCAAGATGGCAAACAAACTGAACCCAAACCCAGAAGTGAAAACCAATTCAAACCCTTGTTTTTCCCCATATCAGAACTTAATCAGAGCAATTATTCAAATTATTCACTAAATCCAAGCTAGAACTGAATGGGCTCAAAACCAAATTGAATTGCCCTGCCGCTACCATCAGGCAGTGGTCTTGCAAAGTTCTGTGACTCTGCCATGTTGGAGGACTCAATGTTGTTATGGCTGCTACTCCCCTACAGCCCACCAGTGCTGCATGTTGCAGCTTCCCTCTCAGCCAGCCTCATGTACCTCATTATATAGAAATACCCATGTCCTTCTGCTTCTGTGCTAAATATATTTTTGGTGGTGCACACGGCTGAAAGCCTGTGACCCCTTTCGATCATTAAACTCCATCCCTCGCTGTCTTTACTTTTGCTCTGGTACAACTGGGATCTGAGCTCAACAGATCAGTTTCTCTTAAACTCCTTAAATTAAGCAAGCAGTGGTACGGTTGGCACTACTGGGAACACAAACATTGGCTGGTCATTGACAGAGGACCAGGAAAAAGTAGCCTGCAGTCCCTTCCTGGTGGGGTTTGTGGTCTCTAGTGATGCCTTCATCATATGGACTTTTCATTTTTAAATGTATTTTTCAAGAGGAATAATTTCTAACTAGTTCAAGGTTAGCAGTTTCTGACTGGTGTGAATTGGAGCTAAACCAAAACAGTTTCAGTCACAGATGAGCTGAAACTGAAGTAAAATTTACTGGTCCAGTGGTCTTCCCTCCAGGTGTATTGAAATCAAACCTGTATGACTGAAAATGCAGAAAGGAGAATGAATGAGGGAGCAGGAGACTGGATTTCAATTTGCCTGCCTAGTTTGCAATGTTTCCTCTATTTCAGTTCCAGGACATTAATAGCCTCAACTGCCAGATATATTTAGAGCTCTTTCCCATCTAGGCCAAAACTTTCTGTAGAACTTCAATGTATGAACACCAGTTTGGACTCATAACTGCTATGCAACACCACAGTTTTATTTCTATTTAGTCTTTAACAATGATAGGACATTTAGGCTGTTGATGATTCCTTGAGATCTCCTCTTTCTCTTCTCATGTTTGAGTTTCAGGGATTGATCACACCTTGGATTTCTACAATAGTTGTTACTGGTGAGTGAATCCTCATCTCACCGTAGGAACAACCCAGATTGTCGATGTACCCCAGAGAAGAAACAGGGCTGAATGAAACATCTCTGAGGGCCTCCAACAGAAATGTTTGTTGTCAAAACGAAAATGCCAAGTTAAGGGATAGCAGAAATTGGAAAGCTGAGATCAAAGAAGATGTTAGCAAGAAGTTTCCAGAAGCTGCAAGAAACAGTTTATTTTATTCTAAGGGTCTTAAAAAGGACATGGCCCTGTTCCCTTGACAATTTATGTTTGGTTTGCAGTTATAGAGTTGGTGGTCTTCAAGCTCCTGTCTAAGACTCTAAAGATCTGATCTCTTCTATCATCTCTGTGACAGAGTCAGTAGGGACAAGACACTTCATTGCCATGCGTTATAGCTTTCCTGTCTGAAACATATAAATGATAGTAATGGCATCCTCAGTAAATTACTCTGAGATCTACAGGTGAAAAGTGCTATATGACAGTAGCACTGCATGTGATAGCTTTACTGGTAACATCTGTAGCGGTCACGGTCATGACCTGTGAGGGTTACCCAACATATGGATGTGTAAAGATAGTGACCATGGGGTTATCAAGATTCTACAATAAATACACAAGGACACAGATGCTTGAATAATAATTTCTTTATTACAAATTATTACAAAACTACTATTAGTAAAATCAAAAATATATAGATATATATTAAAAATACATATCTGTGTGTCTGTGTATATGTATATTATACTCTAAGCCCCTACAAAATTACCACTAGGAAAGCAAGTACATGTATTACAAGGGTAAAGCAAATATATTACAAGTTATTACAGAATTCCAAATATTGAAGCAAATATATACTTATGAACCTTTACCTGTATGTGTGCCTATAAATATACTATGCGAAGTGTTACCGGTACAACATGCACCAAACCACTCCCAGAAGTTGGGCTAATCAACAACAGAAAATTCTCACTTCAAAGATGACCTGCATCATGGAGTCTGGAGTCAGCTGGGCATCCCCATCGAGTGTCTGGGTTCTCTGGGAGATCTCGTGAAGGCAATCTGTTGCAGAGAAACTCATTTTGGGTAAGTAGCAGGTTACTTTTTATACCTTTTTGGTGTAGATACACATGCAGGTGTAGGAAATCAGTTGCCAGAAGTTGTTAGAGTCCTGTTTTCCTGGAAGGTCAGTTTGTTATTAGCTTCTTTGTCCTGTACCTATCAAGGTTTCTTTATCCTGCCAACTACTCTCACATCAAGGAGGTTGCTTCTGAGCTTAGCAGGGGTATCTCAGGCTCCCTACTAAGGAGATTTCTTTCTTTCTTTGGCAGTATGTCTACCTGCTGGCCTCTGTAGCAGCTCCATCAACAACTTTCTAAGTCTGTGGCACACAGTGAAAACCACTTTGATATCTTTTCTGTTAGGAAAGTTCTTTCTGGGCCTACCCCTCTTTCCACTGACTTTTGTGGGTTTTGGATATGACCTTGCAAAACCTCCTAATGGCTACATGGCTTTTTGAAAGCCCAGCTTCTTGCTTCAGAGTTCTGTGGTAACTCCGTGTGCAGGGATGATGTGCACAAATAAAATTTTGGGGTGGCTCATGCTCCCTCTCTGACTGGCCTTCCATGAGGAAAGAGCAATCATGAGTTGCTGGAGGGAAGGATAGACTTTTAAGTCTATATTCATACTATATTTACACTAGTGAGCTCATGGACTATCACCAGAACTGATAAGGACTATGGTAATATGCAGAATAATAATAAAGAGTAAAACTTCAAAGGGAAGTCCTACCCATCTTAATGCCTATTTCTACTAATGTCATTGAACAGACAGGTGAGGAAGTTGCAACACTCATTGTGACTTTTTTATTTGATTTGTGTTAAAATTTACGTGCAATTTCCATAATTAACTTGCATGCATGCAGTAACTTGCAGTGGGTCATCCTAGAACGTCAGGGTCAGATGAGAGCCACAGACACCTGGACACGAAATTTGCTTCCAACAAGAGAAAGTGAAACATCTTCTGCATAATCTGAGGAGTCGTACTCCCAGTTCTTCACACTTCCATTTTTTCTAACACAGTCTGTTCCTATTATACATTTTAAAATAATTGCATCTGTACCCAACTGAACTGTGGCCTTTTCCTCTTCATTAAGTCTTCTCTGACATTCTCCAGGCCAGATAATTAAGAAAACCCACACCAGATAATTACAGATAACTAATATATTCTGTCAGTGGCTTTCTTCTGTCTGTCATTCCCTGCATTGGCTCTGTTTATTCTCTGATTGTCTGTATTTATCCAACTGCATGTCTAGAAGATTTTGCCCTGGATAGCCTGTTGCACTTGTCAGTTTTACAAGCTAATGAAGAACACAATAAATAGTTTTTCCCTTCCTTTTTTCCAACTTTATTACTTTGCACCTTTATCAAAGATATCCTACTTTTGAATTAGAAGGAAAGAGTTCTGAAGCATTCTTTATTTGTATCCAATTTGTCCCCTTCGTTTAAATTTTGATTCAAAATCCACTGAAGAGCATGAGAAGACAACTGAATCTCACTGAAGTCAGTAGATATTCATACTCTGTAAATTGCAGATTGCAGTAGCCTGTATAACTCAATGTATCGGTACTTGATTTCCCTGTTGTCGCTATCAGACCTCTATATTTCACTCGGCATTGTTAGCTATACAATTTTGTTGCAATAACTGAATACCTTTAGGAGATGCATGGCACAGCACTTATGAGGTTTAAAAATTTCCTCTTTCACTGCAGAAAAGTTAATTGCACTGGGGCTGTGCTTTGCCAGCACCAATTAACGCAGAAGCTGAAACTGCAGCTTAACATTCTGGTCATGTGGATATAGCCTGATTTGTTGACACCTTCCCAAGTACCTGCCCTCTTGCATCTCTTGTTCCTTCCTGAAGCTCTGTGGAGGTTGTTACAACAGTTTGCAAACACCAGAGTTTTGTTTTACTGCTATGAAGAAAAAGCATTGCAAGTAGAAGGAGATTTTAGAGTTTCTATACACGTTTACAGTTGAAGAAGCTCCACATAGTTCAATTATGCTTGAGCAGCATGAGAACCCAACCCCAATTCCCCAGCTTGCATAAACCTGCAGATGGGTATCAATTACTCTGCCTTGCAGAAAGTAAAACAAGATTTTGGCATTTGCATCTGTATAATTAAAAGAAAACTTTAAGAAAATCAGACACTTTTTTATTAATATCCGTTCATCAGTTTCTAAACAAGAGGCTACAGAAAGTAGCAGGAAGGAGAATGGAAGAGTGTTGGGATCTCTTATGCTTGACAGTCAAAGTGGAAGCGGTGGTTTTCAGCTCTGAAACAAACTTTTGAAGCAAATAGAATGGCAAAAACCAACGGCATTGCATCTGACTTGAGCAACCATCAGAATCCACATCTTAGTGGCATGGTCAAAGTAGGAGGAGAAATGGACAATGCAATAAGGTACCTTTGATGGTTTTCTAATTGCTTACCAGAACATATGTTCTGCCTTCCTGACTAGAGCTGAAGTTAGTTGGGCACTCTCATACTCACAGAACAAAGTGTCTTTCAGGCAGCACCTGTATCTTTGCCTTCAAAACACCTTGGAGAAATACTCAACAATATTTGTCCTATACTAGAAACAGGGAACAGTTGTATGGCTAGATTTACGAGGAAGGCTTATGTTTCATAACTGTAATAAAAACTAATTTTAAACCTCTCTTAAGTTGTTCCATCCATCTGCAGGAACAGAAGTTCACCAAATTAATCTAGCTCACCACTTTATCAGGGTAGGATGCTAGGTAGCTACATAAGGCAACCGTACTCTCTTGCACTCTTTACTGGTATGTTAGCCCTTATGCCTTGATCCTTCTATGTTTTCATTTTTTCTGGAAAATACACAAACGTGTTTGTGTTTTAAAAAAAAATCTACATTATCTCTCAAAAATAAATACATATATGTATATATTTTATTACTCTCATTATCATTATTTATGCAATAACTGCTACCTAACTGTCACAACAGCTATAGTCCTAGCCTCAAGAACAAACATTAGCATTATCACACCACTTGCCCTTCTGGGAGTTTCACAGATTTTAACCCTTCCAATCTTTTCTTATTGTTTAACTTACACTATCTTAAGTCCAATATTTATGAAAAATAGACAACAGTCAGCTTCAGTTATACTTGTTTAAGTCCTCAAGTGTTTAACTCCTTAACTCCTTTAACTCCTTAGGTTCCTAATATTATGTATCTAATTCTCTTTGTATTCATCATCCAAAATCACTACTAGCTAAACCTCATCTCACCAGTTAACTAAGAAAGTGTTATATCTTTCTGAGGAACAGGTTAGTGATGCACCCTACTTCACAGAGCAAATTAAAATGGCATGAAGAACTGGGGAGTCTGACTACAAAGTCTTTGCTTAGCCCGTGACACCATTCTTCAGGAAAAGGTGAGTAAAGTGAATTAGCTCCATGAAATAAGAACACAACCCAAAATGGCTGGAGTTAATAAGCAGTTAGGAAAATGCAGGACATTGAAAAGGCAAGTCGGCAGTCAAATGTTGATAAAATTCAATGGAATCAAGTTGCTAACTCTCACTTAAACTTTTGTAAATATTCCCCAAAATTGCTATGTAAGCAGCAGCATGTCAAATAGCTTGGACACATCACGGAGGCAAATTCAGGATAATGCCAAGTGGGCAATTGCAGGGTTTCAGTGGCATAAACCTGGGGTAAAATATAGAACCAGATTTCTGAGCTCATGACAGGATGTAATATCAATGTTTCCACTGAACAAGTCATAGTTTCTCTGTTCACACATAAAAAAATGAAAGAAAAAATAAGGCTGCAGAAATAAAGGGATTCTGTGGAGAGAGGAGGTGTATGGGTTGTTGAGGACTCCTTGATGATTAACGATTTCTGGAGAGACCCAAAACCTGAAATGACCAGACAGACCAGTGTCCAGTAAGTGACAGACCATATAATTACCAAATTACAGAGCATAAAAACCACTGACTGCTTCCAATTATAATGTGAAAGGGCAACTTCACAGTTGTGCCACTTAGTAGTGCTGGGGAAAGGCAAAGGAAAATGTGTTAAAGGCCTAATGAGGTGTGTGGGTGGAAGTTACTGCCATAGTTTACGGCTGTTCAGGTTGTTAGTTCTTACAATGTGTCACTATGAGAAAGAGAGAGAGAAAGAAGGGGAGGGAGGGAAAAAGAGGGAGGCAGAGATGGAGGATTTGTGTGGGAAGGCATTTTCTCACTGGGCTAGCTGCAAGTAAAGACTTGCTTTCCCTTACTTCTTCCTGAACAGATCTGACAATATCTTTTAAAAGAGCCATTTAAGATTCCCAGACAGTTTCAGTAATTGATTCAGCATTTTTACAATCCAGAAGACATACTTGTTTATTTTAGCAGGCTGGGGAATTATTCCCTTGGAGCCCTTAAAAAGCACAACAGGGAAAAAAGAGATAGGGGCCTCAGTATATCAGCAGGAACAGACAGCACAGAGGGACTGCTATATAAAAAGTCAGATGAAACCCCACCCCCAGTGATAAAATATCAGCTGTGTTTTTTCCCAGAATGGTCAAATCCTATCCATGCAGAAGGGGATGCACACAAGTGACCCTTTGTGAGCTTACACCTTCAGAGGGTATCTGCCTCTGCAATGGGGTGGCTCCAGGACCAGACCATCCTCCACTTCGTTGCAGACCACACCACATTGTCACACATAGCTGACACAGACAACTGAAATGGTAGGGAACTAACCACAGTACCCAACTCACTTGACAGTCCTTAATTTAAAAGAGGAATCACCTCCTGAGAAGATTCACTGTTTTTTCCAAAAGGTATTTGCAGCTTATTTGCTAGGCGATGGGGCTCTCAGCGTTGCCTTTGCACCTACCTTCAAGGAGTGCAGAGGGCAGCAGCCTTACTCTGTGCAAAAAGACTGCGCAGTCCATAGAGGAATAGTAATAAATAGCTATTCAGTAGCTTGTGGTGGCACCACAGTAGCAGCTTCTTGAGACCTCATTCAGACTATTCAACCTGGCATGGTCCTTCCAGGCCTGATGTACCAGGGAGGTTCTAAATCCTGAATTATTAAGACGTATCCAGCACTAAAAGGGAATGGTAGCTGGAAAAAGTCACATGGATTCTTTTTGTTGTTGTTTTTTCTCTTACTTTTCCATAAAAATTAGACACTGCATACTTATAAGTGTACGTTGGATGGGAGAAAACTGTCTTGCTCTTGTTGATGAGCAGAGGCATTACTGAATTTCTGCTTCTTGGAAAAAAATCACGTTTTGATTTGTTTCTGGTTTGGACTCAAAATATTAAAATTTCTGTAACATAAGCCAAGCAGAGAACTAGGTACCCTGCGAAGAATTTAGGTGACATTTAAATACAATAGCAATTAAAAAAACTCTCTCACACCCAGCTTACAAATTCTATAGCTGAACCACTCCTTGCCCTTGTGATCCTTACAGCCTACAATGACCCCAAGGGAATTACCAGATTCTAAAAGGGAAATCCAGGTGTTAGACCTTTCCTTCCTCTGCACCACCAAACAACAGGATCCAGCAGCATTTTCAAATCAGTGTTAACTGACAGAATCAAAGCCCCTGGACACTGAATTATGGTCACTTTTCTCTGAAGGAGAGGTGGGAGTGCTCTTTATGTGCAATGTAGACAAGGATTGCAACATTTACATCCCCACTCCCTGAGCAGATTCAGACATGCTTCCACCACTTTACACCAAAGTTTCTTAAACACATGGTTATGGCGGGCAACTTCTAACTCTGTTGTTCTCGGCTACACAGAGAAAAGCACAAAATTCACTGTGTCCCAGATGCCTTAGAGGGGTCTCACCCAGGGAGGGGCCAGGGCCCAGTGACTGCCTCGAGAACATTTATTTCATTTTATCGTGTGAGTATTAAATGTACGATGCATTAAAAATTCCAAAATAAGAAAAGTCAATCTCCCCCACCTGCAGTGAGAGAAGTGTACTCATTTATTTTCTGAACAGTGGAACATCTACAAATCCTTTCCATAAGCTGTAGGGGGAATCATCATACAACACAGAGTTCAGGAGTCCAACAAAGGTTCTCAACATGCATCTGCCAAGACCTTTTCTGTGCCTCTCCATCAATCAAGTATACTTTTATTTTCCTTTAATACAAAAATCAGCTATTTCCCTAATTACTACACAATCTGCATATTCCTTTTCTTGTTCAAAGTGTCACCACTTAATTCCTATATAAACAGGAAATTTTTTGATCTAGAAAAACGAGATTTTCAGTCAACAACAAGCATGTTAATACAAGCCTTTTCTGCTTATATTACTTCACAGTATGCAATGGTACATCATTTTGCACAATACAGCTATCTGTATGCCGCTTTGTGACACTACGAACGACACTGGAACTGTTGCTTAAATACCAAAAAGTCATGTCAAAACAAAAAAAAAATAAGTGAAAAAGTAAATTAAAGTAAATTTTTAAATTTCTGTTCTGGTTTCTTTCTCTACATTATTGTCCTCCTGGAAACCTTTTTTTCCATGAAGACAGTGTGAAACATTTTTTGTTCTTACTTTGATTAAATAGCTGTGCCTGAAAAAACTATCAGAAAAATATAATCTGAACTTCTCTCGGCCTAAGAAGCCTATCTCAGCAGAAAGGGGGGCTTGCTCCTGGGCTGGGACCACTGGCAAGGAGCAGGTACTGTGCACCAAGGTCAGACAGAGCACACTTGGTATCTCTGGAAACCAGCTTGGGGGCATATAGAGAAGGGGAGGAATAGACACTCACAGGAGATTTGCTAAGTATAATCCAGAGAAGCAAACGAGCTAAGGGAAATGTTTTGCCCACAGAGCAAATCCTTCAGCTATAGCTGAGTGTGGGTTGTTTTTAGACCCTGATGAAAAGTAGTCTGAGACTATAGTTTTTCTTGGCTTTGGTGGTAGCGGTTAGCTAGACACTTGTACTTGTCATGACAAACAAGGCTCTGGGAACCATTTGTTTCTTCTCCTGAGGAGAGGGTGCTTTGGAAATAGTTTTATGGTAAATTCCAATTTCAAGTAAAGCACCTGTGTAAGATATTCTGCAGTAGTAACTGCAACATTATAGTAATACAAACTTTGACTAAACTTTATGGAAAACTTGGACTGGTTTTATTCTACTCTCTCTGTATCTAATTAGCTTTCTTTTGTCCTTTCAATGATTTTTGAATACAGTCTTGACACTTGTACAAAGCCAAAGCACTCCCTCAGACCTCCAAAATATAGTGCAGATTGATGGGTGCACAGGCTCTAGTATAGCTGAATAAAAATTATCTGGGAAAATCAACATATTAATTTCTTTTTCTTTTTCCTCTTTTTTCATTTTGTTCTTACTTTTTCTTTTTCTTTTTCTTTTTCTTTTTCTTTTTCTTTTTCTTTTTCTTTTTCTTTTTCTTTTTCTTTTTCTTTTTCTTTTTCTTTTTCTTTTTCTTTTTCTTTTTCTTTTTCTTTTTCTTTTTCTTTTTCTTTTTCTTTTTCTTTTTCTTTTTCTTTTTCTTTCTTTTTCCTTTCTTTTTCTTTTTCCTTTCTTTTTCTTTTTCTTTTTCTTTTTCTTTTTCTTTTTCTTTTTCTTTTTCTTTTTCTTTTTCTTTTTCTTTTTCTTTTTCTTTTTCTTTTCTTTCTCTTTTTCTTTTTCTTCTTTTTCTTCTTCTTCTTGTTTGACTGACCTCCTTAAAGTACAGGACATTGTGACTGTCCACTCTGCAGCTGGGGAAATCGTGCCATGCTACGTCTTTGGAGAAATGATATTCGAATTTCTTGCATGTACTTTCTGAGGAGAGAGAGGTTACTTTCAGTTGTCTGAAAGACCTGAAGAAGTATATACTCCATTTTACAAAGTTTTTGACGCAGGCAAGAAACATGAGGTAAAGTTCTGAAAAAGAAAAACCCATTACAGCTGTGAAGGAATGATTTTGTCATGAGACTTGAATCACATAGGGATGCAGTATAAGTTACAAGAGTAACAAGTCTTTTACCTTTTTTAAATGCTGTAATCCCAGAAGAGGGCTGGTGCAAGGCATGGAGGTGGCTCTGCTGTCATGAAAACTGTTTTATTGGATAAAGGAAGAAACTTTTCATAAAGGAGTGTCTTCAAGAGAAATTCTTCAGATCCTTTGAACCACACCAAACCACTATATTTTATTTTCCTCAGGGAAAGAAAGCAGCTGCACGTACAAGTTAATCCAGAGTGACTTTTTCTTCCACAGGAAACTCTCCTTTTGGATGTTTGAAAGGGCTTGTATGTGGCAATACTCCACACTAGTACTTCACAGAGAAATACAAGTACTTTCCTCAAACCAAAAAAACAGCAGAAAGGTGGCCAGCCAATATTTTTTTCTCTCTCTCAGCAAAACTTCTCAAGTCTCACTTTGACCACAGGGGAATATATCACAATTTACACCTTCTAACATCTATTGTTCTTCAGTATAGCAGTCTTAGGAATTTCCACACTACTGAAACACACATTGCAGATCACACAGCCTAATAAAATGGCATCACACTGAAGTGGAAATAATACCATGGTTATGGATAGGGAGGACAGGCTGTTCTTAGACCATGAGCCAGAACAAGAACTGAGCCTTGAAATTTAAAGCAAGTCCTGAGTGTCACAGAGGCTGAAATGCTGAACTTTAAGCAGTTAGGGAAATATTGCCTATTAAATCTGTTTATCTTCCTCTTGTAGATTAAAATTGTATGTGTGCCTTTGAGACAGGCTATTATCTTATCTGCTTTAAGCCACAGAAAATAAGATTGTCTATAAAGTATATGTACAGACTCTGATCTGGTATTAATTCTTCTTAACTCAGAGATATGGCACATTCTTTCCAAAATAAAAGGCATATTCTTTGTGAGGCATCCGCACATCTCTTACCTTCAACACATATATATATATATATATATTGCATTAATAGTCAGATATTTTGGCCCCAGTGTGCCAGACCAAGGTCTAATGGTCTTGCCAGAACAGATACTTTGTCACTTTCTCCATATTCATATAACTATGCTCAAGCAAAAGACGTTCAAGTGCTTTTTGAGAAATATTTTTCCTACTATAGACAAAAGTGAATTTGCACCTGTTTTCTGTTTGTCTTTGGCACCAAAGATTGAACATGTCTTTCTTGATCTGTATATAACACTGGGCAGTCTCAGCCAGAGATTGTAGACTCTTTAGTTTATTCCCCTTCAACAAATCTGAACACTGGCTGCTCATCAGTCCTGTGTGCACAGGGGAAATTATAGACTCTGTTCATAATGCATATTTAGACAGAAGGGATTGTATTGTCAGTTTTTCCTCTTATATGCAACATCTCCTGGCTACCAGGAAAGCATGGTCTAAAATATGCTATATCTAGATTTGTTACTGCATAGAGCTGAAGCAGTGATTAGTTGACACTTAATTATTTTGGTGGGATGCAATTTTAATTTCATATGTGACATAAAAATTGGACCTGGAAAAGTCTCACTGAGCTATTCAGACACCCTTTTATTACAAGCAAGAAAAGAAAGGAACCAAAACAAACTACATGAAGTTTCCACAGGAAGAAAAGAACAATTCAAAAGGCAGCAAGACTGCCAGAATATATTCAAAACATTAAAAAAAAAATAAAGATAAAACAAAAGAGGAAAATTCATTTAAAGACAAGTGCACCAATTAATTTCTAACAAGTCTAGCATTCTCCTGGGGCACACCAACAACTTGATTAAAAGGAATGGCAAACACAAACCACTGTGCTGTAGGTGAGCTTAGACAAAATGAATCTGAGTACTGCTTATGTCAAAGAATATCTAAAACAAAACAAAACCCAAGCATTTATTTTTAATAATATGCTTGGAAGTGAAGCTATAGGGAAAAAGGAGGAGGATTATTTTAAAGGTAGCGGGCCTAGACTTTGGGAAAACTATCCTGTTGCCATCTCTGCCAAACATAGCCTTTCAGCTTGTGCATAAAGAATTGTCACTGTGCCTCAGTTTCACGTGTTACAAGAAGATAATACTGTTTTTAAAGTTTGACTTTTAAAAATATGGCCTCTGAATCATTTGAAGCAATACATGTTGTTTATGCTGCAACTGTACAGTGCCAGGGACATTGAGCAACTTGATCATTGTTGTTGCATTTATGCACTGCCAAAATAAAAGCAAAATATGTGTTCAAATTTCCTATGTCCAAATCTCTACTATCAATATACACCATTCTGTTCCCTAAGGCAATGCATCACTTTTCAGTCATCAACATATTGCATTTGAGCTATCACCCCCAGGAGAAAACAGTGTCTCTGCGGAGTATTATACTTGTTAGATATTTTTTTTCAGATTTCAAATAAAATTATCAGAAGTACTATCAGCAATTCTGCAAAAGCTTCAGCAAAGCTGGAAAAGAATGGTTAAAAAAACTCTTAAAACTTCTGTACCTGATGAATTTGAAATAATGTCATCATCTGCTACAAATATACACTTGCTCTAAATAGACCAGATTTGTTTCCCACAGCTCTTCAGCATATTAGCATTTCTTATAGTGTTTGCATATTTGCACAGATGATACTCCCCACCCTTTCCTAAGATGAAGATCCCAATAGCACTTTCTGATTCTCTAGCAAGATGAATTCTGTAATAGATACACCTACCCTGCTTTCACTTCCAAGCAGAAATCCATCTTCTCCTAAACACTGGGCTCCTTTTGGGGGTGCAATTCCTCTATCGTTCTGCATTTTCTTTTTCATATATTCTCACTTCTGAGAACACATTAGAAAATGAGGTGGATGGGTAAGATCCACTACAAACAAAGCAAACTTTCCTCAATGTACTCAGTCATGCTTGATTTCCTCATCTCCCTCTAGCTCGATGGTTTCTAGCATCCTTCCTTACTCTGCGGTATCAACAAGGGATTGGTGATTGCCCCCTCTTCAGCAAGCACCATAGCCTTTTAGTTCAGTCTCCTGGGGTAAAAAGAGCTGACAGTCTGGCTCTCTTCAGCTCACAGATGCAAAACTGTGATCTATTCCTCTCCTGGGGATCTTTGACATCAACGTACAGGAGAGCTGCTAGAACCACTTTTTCTAGAAGTCCTGTTTTAAAAGAAAAGCCCTATCCTCACTCAGGTCTTTGGAAAAGACATAAGCGCCCATCCTTGAAGAATGAGTCTGGGCTCTGAACCCAGAGCAGAGGGAGATACTCGCCTGGAAGCCAGAGACAGGCACATGCGACCTGTTTCTGGCCCAGCACTGGCAGCAAGTGGAGGCTGTTCCCCTTAACCTGGTTGCAGTCATTGCATTGAAGGACCTAAATCTGCCAGGTGCCATATAGGCAACTCATGGCCATGATGTAAATGCTCTGCATGGTTAAGATCAGGTTGCATGATGCTGAGCATGCTAATTTATAGTCTGGATATTACACCTTTCTTTCCAGTAAATATGTGCTTACGGTAGCTACACAGGTCTAATTCCAGGTTTTGATGTTTCTCCAGGTGACCAGGGACTGAAATACGAGCTTTGCATAGCCTCAAGTGTCTAATTCTATAAAACGGGAACTAGGCTCCTAGAATGCTGCAAAGCTCTTGAAAACGTTATCTTTGGCTTTTTTGTTTATACATGAGATCTATTTTCAAATGCTGACAAGGTATTTACACTGGAATTACGTTCTCCTTCATGAGCTGTGCCATTTGAGTTGCCCAAGGTGTGTTGCTTTTTTGAAAATAAATCTCTTTTATTGAAATGAAGATAACTACCAAGATCTTGAAATAGGAAGGGAGACTCTAAAGACGTTTAAAAGTGATCTATTGCTAATGATATGAGGTACGTAAACTTTTACAGAAGTGCTTTCACTCAGACATTAATTACATCTGCTGTGTGCAAGGTGAAAATACAGACGTGATAAACAATGCAACAACTCTGTCAAAGAAACATTTTATTGTCTGTTATTTTATTGTTTATTATTTCCCCATTTATAAAGACGACAAATATAAAGCATCCCCCATCTCTGAACTTTGGTAGAAAACAATCTGAGAAATAATTAAAAGAATTTAATCCTTGCAATGGTTTCTGAAACAATCTGTAGAAAACTGAGCTGAAACTGGGTCTCTGCAACCTACATATAT
The DNA here is from genome assembly GCF_013368605.1 of Nyctibius grandis. Classification (NCBI taxonomy): domain Eukaryota; kingdom Metazoa; phylum Chordata; class Aves; order Nyctibiiformes; family Nyctibiidae; genus Nyctibius; species Nyctibius grandis. The sequence continues at coordinate 3,067,635 of NC_090695.1, read as the reverse complement.
CTCCATCCACTTCTTTTCTAAATTGGAAAGATATCCTTGGGGCATGAATCAGGGGTATGAACTGATAATTAAAATGTAGAAAACTGAATTAGGGTCAAGGCTGCATTCCTGAACAGTCTGCAAAAATGTAAATAGAGACAATTCAGGTCTTTGCCTGCATATCCACTCTCCTCTTTAACATGAGGTTAAAGGGATATCCACTGAAGGTGGACTTAGAATCTAAAATATATTGAAGAAAGTGTATTTCCATACAGTGCTCTGAAATCAGTGGCAATAATTCCCTAGTCTATTATTAAAGCCAAGAATTTCAGAGGATTACAAAGGGCCTGGCACGTATTTAGATAAAATATTCAGAGTTCTGGAATGGTTGAAGCTCTCGTGCTCCTTGGTGTGCACCATCTTTTAACTACTGAGAATCAAGAATAAACTTTCCCTGCCCTCTGAGAAGATTTTGCCTTAATTGCAAGGTCTCTGGCCTTTCAAAGCAGGTGGCCCTGGCCCCCACTGGATGATCATACAGCTGCTGCTTCTGCTGTTCTTCAGTTTTATCATCCTTGGAGAAGAAATTGTTTGCTTGATGAGATTCAACCTTTTCGAACTGCAGGTCTAAAAATGCTTGGGTATAATATGTTCTTCTTTACTGCAGGAATTACACAGACAAATAATCAGCTGGAGCACTAACAAGGTATTTGCATGTATAATTAATCACTCATATGCACAGTTTTATACGCAACTTGAACCTGATCCAGATGACTATGAAGCACCAGGTAACACCATTTTGGTTGAGTTCCTCAGGATTGATATCAGCACCTCTCTGAAGAGAAGATCAGTACATCAGTACATCAATCTTTTTAGGGAAAACCAATAATGATACAAAGACATATTCAAGCTAACTTTTAGCTACATCCCTGCATCCGGTGCTTTCATCTGATGGGGTCTGGGAGACTCCTAAATGAGGGACATTAATTAAACCTTTGAATTCTCAGATGTGCCTGTGTTCTCCTCTGACTAAGCCCAGGGGTTAAAGTGGACATTAAACTGTCTGACTAAGAACCTTTAAACTATAACCTTTAGTGTAATGCCTTAATACAGACTGAACATATGTTCTGGACACTTCTCTCCCACTAAAACTCCCAGAAAAGATTTTATCTCCCTAGGAAAGCTTGCACTTTGCTGCAATTTGAGGTTTTTCCATTGTGCCTTTCTGGGAACTGGCCCTTTACATTTGGAAACGACCTTTTAACAGCTGCTTTGCAAACAGCTACAGTGTCTGTTCAGTTTATTTATTGTAGTTATTCTTTATACTTGCTTCCCATCACTTTTTCCTTCTGATTGCTTAAGAAATGGCACACGTTGGCTCAGGGAAGCAGTGCAGCCTACAGGATTGTACATTGACTGGATGAAAAGGAAATCTTGATATTCTTCCAGGGCTTCTGTGTGTTGTGAGTCACTTCACTTGTCTATGCCTCTATTTCTAGCAGTGGAACGGATGATGTTATTTTCAAAGCACTTTTGATATAAGCTGATGAAAAATGCTCTGTAAGAGTTAGGTAATATTTCTGTTTGCATCTGCAAGCACTTAACGGTGCAAGCACTTGAAGATGCAAGTTAGCTGTGCATTTTGTTTGGCAAAAGCCATTCTTAGCAGTTCTCTCTCCTCTTCCATTAGGAAAACAATTAAAGCAAGTGATTAACCTCCCCTATGCCATTGATTTGATAATGTGCTCTGATGTTCTCCTTATTGAGCTGAACTGTCCTAATAATGTTTAATTTCTTTTTATATGCAAACTGTACTTCTGGGTCTAAGAATTTGTACTGAACATTTAGAGGTCTGACACAAAACACGCCGAGATTAGTAAAGAGATTCCAAAGATTTCAGTAGGTTTTGGATGAACTCCTCTTTTTTTTTTTTTTTTTTTGAGGGGGATTGCTGCTTTGATTAAATTGTCTAAATGGAGATATATTCATGCTGGAAATTATAAAATTACTTTAGAGATTTTTGTGGACAATATTAGGACTGGAAAACATCCTGCTACCTAACTTTCCATCCATTATTTGAAAACATTTCAAGAGGAGTAAGAATTTTCTCTTGTAGATTAACAGACACTGCAATGTAGGAAAGAGGAAAAGTCTGTTTCTGTATATAGCATGAGGTATCTATTAATAAAATTCTATAAATAACAGTCCATACTTCCTTTCCTAAACAAAAGTGTTCAACCAAATTTTAAATCAGTAACTTTCTTCTCAACTTTTCCTTAGTTTTTAATTTTTCTTAAAAATAATTGATCCAGTCCACCTCACTCCAAAATCCCTCCAAATAATCCCTACACCTATGATTTTTTTAGAGTTCAGTTAGAAAGGTAACTTGAATTAGTTGAATTCAACATTAAATTTCCATTTTCAGTGAAAAATATATTTGTTTACTAATATTTATTAGTATTTGCTGAGTTTGTTCAGCTTCATTCCATTTCCTAATATCCTAAAGCCGTGGTGGCTGAAATATATATATAACCTCTACATGTGTGCGTATAAAATTTGTCGGTGTGGACTGAAAAATACACAAACAGTCATTGTAATTTTATATATAAAATCAACAGTCCAACAGAACTTATTATTTATTAAAAGTACATAGGAATTTTCCATAAAGATGATATTAAAGTTGCATGTGCTTTTTATATTGGAAGGTGACAGCAAAAAGCCTGTGAGGGAGATGAAATGGTCTCTACGTCTGAGTGTGTTTCTTTCATATGGGTAGGCATCCAGGTTCCTAATAACAACTCTGGGGCTGGTATATTGTAACCTAATCCTCTTCAAAGCCCCCTTTTCTGTTTTGATACCATCCTCCAGAGAAGAGAGAAGTATTAGTAATATGAGCATGCATCAGTATTTCTCAGTCATTCTCTGAGCTGGTAGCCTTCCTCTCCTAGAGAAACATCTCACGAATTCAGCTGCTGCAATGCTCTGCACTGTCTTTTCCCTTGTCTGATCCCCCGTTTTCTCCAACATCTCGTCTGTGTTGTATTTTGGAAACCCCTTTCCTTTTCTTGTCTTAGATATTGGCAAAAGTATGCTCTGTTTCTTTTATACATTTACTGTTTTCTACTCACTTCATCAAAGCAAATGAGCAGTCAAGAGGCTGAAAGGTTTTCATTCATGTGATCTGCAATTTGTTTGATTTTTACAAGAATGTTCAACTTCCCTATTTTTAACAGAAATGATCTCATGACAGAGAAGCCCAAGTGCAAGCTTTCTCTTAAACAATATTTTAGCTCAGAGATGTTTCCAGGATGCTGCCTTGTAATCTAATGGTGTCAAATAGGGATCAAAACTTGACTCTTAAGCCTTTTAAAGCATCCTTTTAACATCTTTTAAAAATATTTTTCATAGTACCTTTAGACTGTGGCTAAGACTCCAAGTAGGGTTTAACATCATACCATCTTGCAAAACATTTAAACTCATAGCAATGAAACTGTGGTCTGTTATCTATCGTTAACACGGTTGGTAGCAAATGTAGATTTTATATCTCAGATTACATGTTCAGCTGTATTCTCTAACACAGTACTATTTCTGTGTAATAGGAACAGAGCCAGTATATATTTTTTTTTTTCAGCATACACAAACAAATCTATGCCAACTGTGGACCATAGATCTAGTTTTACAAATACATTTAATCTTTCAATGTCAGAAACTTATTCCTCTTTCCTTTCCTAGATTTTTTCATAATATTATTCTCCTTGAAGGGAATTTGACTTACTGACTTCTTTCATCTGTATTTCCTTTAGCTTTGGTTTTAGCTTACATTTCTCTCTATGTATCTTCATATCTATTTGATTATAGTTTTGTTCTACCTGAATGCTCATCACATCACATGCTTGAGTATGGATTATACCTTGTATATACTGCTTTCTGCATGTGTGTTCAATATCATCATGGGTTTTTTTCTGTGAGTAAACTGCAAAATCAAATTAACTTTGTCCCACTATGATTTGTGTGCAAATGCTCAACCTAAAAGTCATAAATTATTCACTAGTGGTTAAGGGAGTGTTATGGTCACTGGGTGTAGCAGTCTTGAAGAACAGATATGGTATAACATCTTCTGCAAGTGCTACTGATCATCTCAAGTGCTTCATGCACATTGTTTCTGAAATCTTCATTTTTCAATATGCATGTGTGTGCCTCTGTGTGTGCACATCCTAGTTTTTTGGTACTTTCCTACAATGGATTTGCTTTACAAATAAATGAAGCTCTGTCTAAAAACAAGGCACTGCTTTGATATGTTTGCTTCCACACTATATTTGATATTTCACATTGCTTGAATTTTATTTGCATTTTTGAAGATTTATCTTGGAATAATTTGCATGTATTTTGCCTGCATGTATATCTATGAGTCTGTGTTTCCCTCTAAAAATTTGTATTTTTTCTAGCAATACTATGCACCTATGAAATAGGGGTTTTTAAATTTAAATCAGAAACAGAAGAAAAATGAGTTCTTCCTTTTGGGGATCCAATCTAAAATCTGATTTTAAGTTAGGGACTAGGGATTTCACAAACCATGAAGAGTTGCATGGTTTATCTAACTATCCTGAATATATTACAAATCTCAAAATTTTCTTCAGTATTTACATTCTCATGAGAAACTGGTACTTACAGATTTCAGACCTTTTAAAGGAGTGCAGTACTCTTTAAATGTATTTAACACACTCAGGTAACTTTTTGGTCTTCAACACCTTGTTAAGGCTACTAAATGCATCCAAACTTCTAACCCCTTGACAGCAAAAAAATGTATTTGGAATTTAAAGTCAGACTTCATAGTTCTCGATGTCTATAATCAACTAGGTTGATCAGTTCTGGATGAAAATGTTTATGATAAGAAGAGGAAGATTTTTTTGAAAGATCAGGTTTCCCTGAACGCTGTTGTTTTACATGGACTTGGAGATTTTACTCTTGATGAAATTCTCCTGCAGAAACTCAAGATTTTCTCAAATCTGTCCATAACACTTGCATGTTACACTTGTGGAGTAACTGACCACTTCTTTGAAATCCTGAAAACATTTCAAACTGCTATTTTGAGAGGTTTTGTCTCTTGTGCAAAAGTCTTTTAGGTAACCAAAAGCCCCTACAAAATGCTGTCCTCAGCTTGGAAAACAAAGACACCCTTTCTACAACTGTTACAGAATGTACTGAGAGGCTGCAAATAGATCTACAAATAGATCTGGAGATAAAGCAACTCAGTTCTATTAACGCTAAAGGTTTGTTTGGAACTTCTTTAATTTATTAATAAAACCACCAGATGACAAAACAAAGCTTTGATCACTTGCTCTTCTGACAGACTGTAGATTTCATTTGTTTAGACTGCATTCATTCTTGAGAATTTTGCGAACTAGAAATTGCAGGTTTATGCAAAAAAATGTCATTGCCTTGATACTTACAAATGAGCTGATATTCAGATAGAAACAATATACTTCTTGTTGTCATGTTGGTTTCATAGATAAAACTTTAACAATTAAATTAGGTAATTACTCCTCCTTATGCTGATGAAGGAGAATTCACTTCTTGGTAAAAGCACTGGATATGTATACCATTCCAGGTTCTGGTATAAAATCCCCCATTAACTTTGGATAACCCCAAATCTGCAATATTTTTTCTTCTGATAAGTCGTTTGCAAAGCTAAAATCGTTAGTGTCTGTTCTGTGTCTAGTTAATGTAAGAATTAGGACAACGTAATACTAACAGAGGTATTAGCTTTCTTAAAAAATTTAAAAGATTTCTAGAAAATGTATTTTTACATTGGATTAAAATCAGCTCAATCTCTCTCTCCTGTTGGAGAACCAGTGTTTCACAGAAATAAATCAATACTTGTTGAACCAAACTGTTTCTACAATGGAGAGGAATTCCCTGGAAAGAGGCAAAGTATGCACGTTGGTTTTGTGCACCACGACAAGCTTCAGACCAATTTGCTATTTTCCAGGGATCTTGCTTGTGCTCTATCCAGCTTTACTATCAGGGTAACTAGAACAGATAGACTTTCAGTTGAGATAAATCTGTAGAGCTCCACTGAGCATTGAAATTTGATTCTATGCCAGTTTATATCAACTTGAAGATAGGGCCTTCAGGTGATAAGTTGTTAGTGGCAACTTATTCCCATGGTACAAGGAGTTCTGGCCATTAGCAGAACCTTTACTTCTATTGACTGGTATTTTTTCCCAAAATGATATCCCTGTTACAACATTAGTTATTGTAAATCATTTGAAACAGCCACATAAATATGTCTGGAGTGGTATGCTCTGGAAACCTAATCAATATGGTGTCACATTAAACAGTGAGGAACAGTGGAGTAAAGGGAATCTCTAATTACATGGAAAAGATTAATAATTCTGTGCAAACATGTGGAAATGTGTGGCGGATGTCACATAAATAACACACCCGCAGGTATAAAATGGCAATATTTTTTCTTCCCAGTTGTCAAGAGGCTGTGCTGGCCATGGGTCTGGCCTAATTTTCACCCCTCTGTCTGCCAGCTTGTTAGACCTTGTAGGCTATTGTGAGGAAGCCAACAAACCTCCTCGTATTTATCAAAGGCCATTCACGAGGCCAGTACCTACTGTAGCTGCCTTTCAGCAAGCATCTCACTTAAGCTGGTTGTCTTGTACCATCTGCAGACAAGGTGACAAGTCCTATGATGGTCATTTTGTCCTACATCACCATCAACTGTAGAAAACACCAGATGCTCAGTTTGTGGTTAGTAAAATCTTGCATGGGGATATATCAACTGAATTCAGGTTACATTCAACTGCTGTGTAAATTTAGGATGGGGATAGGCCTGGGGACTGTGGAGGAGGACTGACCACAGTCACTAGCCCTTTTCTGTCCCTTCACTGGATATTTACAGCCCTACGTTATGGAATTATAGCAAAAAGGGAGCCCCGAATCCCCCTTTAGTCATCCATGTTACACATGCCCAGACCTCCATGACTACTAATTAAGCAGATCGCATGTTTCGCCTGTTATATGATCTTTTCATCCTTCCCACCACCCTATTAATTCCCCAGCTGTGTCATTTTTGTGAAACCCACAGTTGTTAAGCACTGCTTTGGTAGGGCCTGTTTTCCTGTCACACCGAGGAATCAGAGCTGGGATCAAGGTCTCCCTCCTGCCATAGGTGAGATGGAGCTAGCGACAGCCCATAGGGATCCGGACCCTAGGGTTTATATAAGAAACAGTGAGATGTGAGTTTGACATGAATGGAATATCTCATACCCTTGCTTGCTCACTTCTCTCACTCCTCACCCAATTAGCTATCACTTGTACTCACAATTTAAGCCGTTTTTTCACCTATGACACCTGCCAATAGAAAAATATCAGATTTTCATATCAGAGGGGAAAAAAATCCCAGGAGGAACACTGAGAGTTTCTTCCTTGAAGGAAGACTGAATGGACACAGACAAAGATAAAGTAAAACAAAATTAATAAACATTTTAAAACACAAAGGTTCAGCTTTCCACCCTGGACCAAATAGTGAGGACACTACAAACAACAAATGGAACAGTTTAAAACTCTGTAAAGAGAAAACAAAAAAAAAAAAGAAAAAGAAAAATAAAGATGTGTTTTATTAGCTCATCCAGATTGCTCATGGGCTCTGGCCTAAGCCATATCATAACATTACAAATTGGACCCAGATCTGTAAAGGTACTATGTACCAGCAGAATCCTTGGGTGCTAATAAGACCATTTGCTGTTGCAGAGATAGGGATATGTGCATACTCACAGATTTGGAGCCATACGCTCAAGTTCTTTCTGTTTTGTTTTGTTTTCCCCCAAAGGGCACAATTTTTCCCTCTCTTCTACTCAGCCATTTTTACTGACATAAGTGGTTTATTCTCTGCTCTGATCTCTCCACCCAGTTTCAGAGCCTTTCTTCTCAAGGTGTCACAGCAATGCAAAGGTTAAGTCCCCTTCCTAGGCGGAGAGGCACTAGAGATACTTGAAAGCTGTCAACAATTTCAATAGAAATCTTCTTTTCACAGTGAAGGACCCTGCATGTCAAAGCAAGCTGTTCAGCAGCTTGGATTCAGCCTACTTGATCCAGTCTGTTTACCTCTTAAGATCGCTTGCAGGGTGGGTGTTTGCTCTGCACTTAATGCTGGCCTCCGCTTAAAATGTTACCAGTCTGGTAGTGCAGGTGCGTAATTCACTTGATTGTCACACCAAAGATAACACCAAAACATGCAATGGAAGTGTGATTCTGTCAGATCAAGATGCCCTGCTTCTCAACACAACTTATTTTTATTCCTGTGCCAGCCCTTTGCAACCAATTATCTCTACTCGCACTAAGTTGGAGCCCAATTATTATGGAAACTACTGAATTCTCTAGCACAGAGATGGAAAACTCTTTCTTATTTTACTCTCACGTTCGATCCAAAGGGGTTTAGACCCTGATCCAGTGCAAGAATATTCCTCAGGTTAAGTATGTGAATAATTGTGTTCCATTTTGGGAACCCAGAGCATAAACATTTTCTTGGATAATAATCCCAAAAAAAAGATACAAACCAAAGGTGTTATTGTTCCATTATAACACTGTTGTGCAATCAGGTAGTATATTTGTTCAACAATAAGCATCTACTTGCACAAGCAGCCTCATAAATTATTATGCCATTTAAATTTTGCATTTTGAATTGCTACAAAACAATCTTCCTTGAATTTTAACGCTGTCATCCACCATATTTCATTGTTGTAATACTAACATCTTAAGTGCCTTCTTTATTACAATCTTATCATCAGCCAATAAAACCGTACGAGTCATTAATTTAAGCACAACTCATTTTTGCTAGAGGTAGATGGTGGTGGCAAGGTGGGAACCCTCCTTTCTAATACTCTACATCATTTGGTGGATCAACAGAGTTTAGTTCCTCTTGTGCCATATACTTCATCTGTTGTCTTGGGCAAGTCAGTTGAGTTTGCATTCATGTCCATATTACGTGTCAAATTTAAGTATCTAACATACGTGTCACATGTGAGCTAGGAGATGGGTGCCATTACTGATAGTGGATACCTGGAGTTAACTCAGTTGCCTCATTTGTCCAGAACGATTTTAGAAGTCTTTAAAATATCTGCCTAAGGTGTTTTCATGGATTTGGTGGATATAGCACAGGTTCAAGGAAACTAACATTTCCTGTAACCTTTCCTTAGCAGCCGCACAAAGGATGTGATCCTCCTCCCATCCCCATGCACGATTCATTTCATATGTGCTTTTAAGGTAAAGCTTCATTATTAATTATGGTTACTTACCTGGTTGCTGTTAGAGTAGTATAGTATGTGCTTCCCTGAGTGTCTCTCCCCATTACAGCTCTGGGAGATAAAAAAGTATTAGATGGGAAGCATGAATGTCAAATTTCCCTTCTATTGTCTTTTGACCTCCTCTCCCCACTCCCCACCCCCTCAAATATCACAGTCTCTGATTTAATTTTCTGCAGACTGGGATTTATCCCCTAGAGTAAGGTCCCAGCGCCCAATGTACACGGAAGAAGGAGAGTTAAGATGCATTAGAAGGAGATTTAAATCAGCCAACAATCTTAGCAAAGAGTAGCCAAGAGTTTCCCAATGGTGTTTCTACATATTGAGCAGGTAACAAGTCTCAAATTCTCCCTCTCAGAAGCTTTTCTCTATATTTGAAGGAGACACTTCTGCTCACAGGAAAGCTGCAGTTCAGAGTTTACTTCTGCAGGTAGATGCCTCTGATCTTTCCTTCAAACAATTGAACAAGATACCTGTCTCTTCTTTCAAAACATGTAGAGGAGAAGGGAACAGAACATCTCGTGAGTTAGAGACTCTCCAAGTGAGAATGGGGAGTCCTAGACTCAGTCCCTGCTTCTGCCCATGTCTATCCTGCTCTTGGTGACAGATGTCCCTGGCAGCTGCTAACTGTTCCGAGCAGAGATATTTTCCACCCATCAGAAAAAAAATTCTTGGCCCAGAAGGAGGCTAAAGGCTACAGTGGGAAAAGAGAAGTTTCTGGCTCATGTTCCAAGAAACAGTCAGCTTTTTAGATGCAACAGTCATGGGATGAAGAAACACATTTGAGATGTTAGTGCTACAAGAAGACTTTCAGACCACTGCAATTCATAAAGCACTTTAAAATGGGAGAGTGCCCTTTCTAGGAAAAAGAATGGTCTAGCTAGAAGAGCTCTGGATTATAAATTGAGAGGTTTGGGTCTGTCCCTAACTCAGGAGAGCCTTGGTAAAGGAATAGTGCATTAGTGATGGTGATATTCCTGCTTCAATTCTGTTCTGATGAGAAACACAAACATAAAGTCAAGACACACTGAATCATAAATCATAAGTTCACACATTCAGTTCAGTGCTCTGTCTGAGAAATTGCTAGAATTGAGCACAAATAAGGCTCAATCCCCTATACAAGCAATCTCAGTAGCATTTCAGACTGTTTTACTCCCTAGCAATGTGTTTTCTGAACAGGAATGAGAGATGACTCAAGGCACATCCCTAGCCTCATACCAGAGCTACCTCAAACAGAATATTTAGAATATTTAGAATATTCATTCCCTGTGATCATAGTGATTTTGTTATTGCAGTACATGGTACCCTTCCTTCTGCCTAGAAACAGAATTCCTAGGTTGTGTTATATGCTCTATACTGATAACAGATGGTGGTAGCCTCAGTTGAATAGTCTCATGTTTTGGAAAACGAGTTTTGTAGCATTTTTTCTGCAAACCACAAAGTCGTGAAGTTATTTTTTTTCCAAGCTGAATGGAAGATATGTTTTTTCTGCCTAGGAAATTCTACATTATTTTAATGTAGAACTCAACAAACCTTTCCTGACAGCTATGATGATTATTTTTTAACTTAAGCTATCTTTTATTAACTGAATGTATCTGGCCAGCTTAAATGACATTCTTTTGATATTTTTTACATGTGTTCTAGTCTCTTTTTTAGCATGTATCCTAGGAGATAATGTTAGTCTGTAAGATTTTCAAAAGTCATATCATGTTATATTTACCACATGGGAAACATTTATGGTAGAAGGCATGATAGAAAATGAACTTTGTTAGAGCACCACGTTAGGTAATTACAGTTTGAAATATGTACAGTATTATCCTCCATGGATGATTAACCCACTTTTAAGGGGTGATAGGTGTTATTAATTGACCTGTTCACTGAACTCTAGAAGGTGTTTGGGAACATGCATATACCACAAATTATGATTCTGTGTCATTAATCATCCAAGTCTCCTTCATGACTCAGTAGAAGTGGAAATCAAAGGCAAAGGGCTAAGAGATGACCCATTCTTTTACAAGCCCACAGGTATATTACAATAAATAAAATTATTCAGGGCACAGTTCAGAAAGAAGTGACCTTTCTCTGTGTTTCCTGTCAGATTTAACTGTTTCTTTCTTCCCACCTCTCTTTTCTTTGATGAAGTTGCAGTCTCCTGCATTGCTTATGTTCCTCTCCAACATTGTCTCTCCATTTGAGGTCTCCCCTCCTTTTAACCCTTTTCATCCTTCTTTGTATTGTGTTTTCATTTCATTCCACCCATAGCATATGCCACATAAAGCTGACTGGGGTGGCTGTACCTGGGGCACTATGCTTTCCAACCAGTTTCATTTGACAGTTCTCAATGTGCAAAGCCATGATGGGAAAGGAGAGAAGAGTAAACAGTGTACATACACATATAAGTGGAAGGAGGTCTTCATCAGCTCAAGAAGTTTGGTATAGGGTGCCCACATGCTCCCCTGTGTACTATTACCTTGTTAATGCATATCTTTCCATGTGCACTTTCAGAAACAAAGTATAACCACTCAGATGTATAATAGATAAGGGAAAGACAGCAGACTGAAACTAATTGAGCTATTCCTTCAACAGAAATGCAAGAGAAGGGGTTATTAATATTCTTCCTAGAGGCTTTGGATGTGCTGCAATAGGTGATGAGAGATCTGCACCTGTATCCTTTGTGAATATTTAAGTATATCTTATTGTGGTGTCAGGACACAGACTTTTGTTCTGTTTGTTCTGCTAATGGGATTTAGCTTCATCAAGTAATGTTCAGCACGAGTTCTTCTAAAAGATGCCTGTATGGTTAAACTATGGTAACTTGAATGATGAGTTAAAGACTTGACTGAACACTGAGTGTTGCTTATGAAATAATCATGACTTTGAGATGATAGATAGACTTGATTCCCTGAATTTCCAGCTGAGATTTTCAGCAGGAGCTTCATTAGACAGACATGGGTTGAGCCTGTTGTAATCCAGATACAAATGAATTTGAAAAACTGTTCTAACTTAAAACTTTCCAATCTGAATAATTTAGATTGCCTGATTGCTCCCCGAACTAACATCTTCATTCCTATTTTGATGGCAGAGAGGAGTGGAAGTGTCATATCATTGTACTGAGTTTAAATAACTTCGAGAAACTTTCCCATCTAATCAGGGAAAATCAAATTCATATGTTTTGAAGATGAACAAAACGGTATAATTGTGCCAGGGGAAAATGTGTTAGTCTGAACACTGATTCTTTTCTCCAAACATAGCACAAGGGACTGATTTGCGCAGACAGGATGTAAGAGAGGACTGGTTACTGAACCCTCTGAATTTTTACAGTATACTGAAGACATGCAGAAGAGTCTAAAGTCATTAGCCTGGCTTTAGCCGATATTCTGAAGCTGAGGGAATCCAAATTCAGGGACCTCTGAGGGACCTGAATCTCTAATATCGCTTAGAATATTGATAGTACTTAATCTTAGTCTTCTGCAGAACCTGGGTCCTATTAACCTTGACCACAAACAGTTAAGTATTTAGAAGGCAATAGAGGGTGTACAGCCCTGTTTATTCCTCTCCCCTCCACACCCCACTAAGTATTGCCCAGTGCAAGGTTTATCTTGTCTCACAATTAGTCCCACCATTAGTGGGTGCAGCTATGCCTCCCACCACACCATCCTCAGCAACTTTTTCACATATTTCTGTAAGTGCTGTTATTTGTCATAAGTAATTGAAATATAAAATTTTTAAAGAAACACTAGTTTATAGCCTACAGTCTAATGTAACTGTATGTGTATATGTATGCTCATGAAATGACTTGCTTAATAAGCACCACAGTATTTTATGCATCGGTTTATAAGCTCATGGGAGAAGTCCTGCCAAGTGGCTATCTAGAAACATTTCACCTAGCAGGATTCCCTAAGAAGGTAAAATAGAAAGCTCATTTGGTTGTCCAAATAGCAACACAGCTATACACAGAACTAAAAACAACCAAGGTCCTTCCTACAACCCGTTGCCCTTCTCCATCAGATAAACAATACTTACTGACAGTCCTCATGGATCTTTGTTTAGCTGCTGTTCAAGACCAGCAACGATGAATATTTACTGATCCTCTAACTAATGTATGCCAGCATTTCACCATCTAGAGCTTAAAAGCTTCTACTTCATGTCTCCTCTGCATCTTCCTTACCTAAAAACATATGAAATTGGTTATTCTTTGACCGACTCATAACAGCCCAGAAAAACTCATTTAAAAACCCAGCTAGAGCAGAAATTATTGACCGTACTAGTGGCAGTATTTCCAGCTCTCAGTGTCTTATTTCACCTTCTTTATTCCTTAGTACAAAATAAACAAATTGCCCACACCATCTAGGGCTTCCCTGTGAAGTCTCCCTTCACCGGTGGGCTGGAGTCAGTCTCCACCTTACTTACTTTCTTCTTGTCTCTTTTGCAAAGAGAAGAAAGGAGAAAATACCACCAGGTTTCATTTTTTAATACTGGTGCCATTGTGAAGACAGGTCTGGTGATACTCCGTAGCCTTTTGCTGCCCCAGTTTGGATATTTCACTAAGGCAGAATTGATCTGATTTTGAGTTTGGGAAAATACAGTAATTTCAAACTTCTGCTCCATAAAGGACAAAGGTCTTACAATTTTAAGAGGGAGATTGACCATTAAACCACCCAGTCAGTCATATAAAATGCATGCCATAGAATTACGTACTTCTTCATACACTGAAGAACCCAATTAATAGCATTTGGTTAAGGCATCTTCCACATTTGAAGCCATTCAAACACAGAGATGCCCCTCTTTCAGCTAGCAGTTTGTTGAACACAAATTGTGTGGGATATGTACAAGTATGTATGTGTGTTTCTTGTATCTAATTTCAAATTCAGCTTGTTTTAACCTCAGTTTTATTTCTATGTTTACACAAGCCAGTGTCTTGAGAGGCACAAGACCATGTAATCTAAGTTTTGCCAAGGTTCAGACAAAGCTTTTCTAACAAACTGTAAATCATCACATAGCTCTGACAGTCCAAAAGGAGAAATCTTCCTGATGGAAAGCAGAAACACAAGGAAAAGAAGCCTAAAACCAAAGACAAGCTTTGACACTTTCATAAAAAGTATTGTTGTGAGTTTCTGCATTGTCTCTTCCTTTCATCGCATGTAGTTGTATAACCTGATTTACTTCACCCATAGATCTCCAAAGCACTCCAAAGGAAATGAGGTCCATAATTATGCTTATTTTATGTATAGAAAGACTTAGGGAAATGTAGGTGAAATGACACATGGAGAAGTTCAATAGCAGGTAGATAGCTACATCTGGAAGAAAAGATGCATAAGTTCATAGGATATCTAGGCTGAACCTCTCTTGTTTCAGCTTATGCCTATTGTTTCTTGTCCTCCTCATCTGCATCACTGAGAGGAGCCCTAATCTTTGAATTTTGGGGAGTTTTAAAATCACATTTTATGGAAATTTCCATGTAATGGGTCTGAAGGCACACTGCATTTGCAATCCTAATGTGGGATCTACCAAATACACACAAAGGGAAAAAAGGTATAGCTAAAAAAGGTAAGTTCCTGATCCTACAGAACATTTTTAAGGAGAATGTAGAAGATGAGAAGATTAGAGCTGGAATCAGACTCAGATCAAGTCACAGTTAAGATAGTAGTTAAGGTAAGTTTGGATCCTCACTCCCTACAATCATGTGATCACCACATCTCGTTATTGACGATATAAAGAGGAAGGATGTGTAAAGGAGCTACTACTATTGCCCAGCATATCTGGTGCCTAGGAATAAGGTTATTCTGACACTCTTCCTGATCAGAAAATGGCAGATCCTGTCACAGCTCCTGTTTCGTGAGATTGGGGATGCCTATGGATGGGGATGGATAAAAGGTAGGTATGGGTCTTTGTGGGTAAAATGAGAAAGAAACATGGGTTGCAGGTAGTACTAATAGGATTGTTTTCTATCAGCCTTGAGAAGGTGTGAAAAGCTGAAAAAGATCCAGAAGGAAAGAGGAATTTAAAGAAAATGCAAATGAAAGAGGAAGAAAGGGGGAAATGTGATGGAGAAATGCAACAGGAAGACATACAAAGGCAGGCAAGGCTTTTAGACACCTGAGCCTTCGCCTGTTTTGGGCTTTCACTCTGCACCCATTGCCACTGAGTCTAAGCACCAGTCCCAGAAGAAAAGCCTTTCTGATGCTAACTAATTAGAAACTGCTTTCTTTTCTTTCATGTTCTTTGTCTTCCTCTGGTGTCTTCATCCCTTTGTCCATCACCTTCTTCCTCAGCTGATTGTCTGTACAAACTGTGTTGCGATGGTATTTGGTATCAAGCTGGAGTCAATAAAGAGAATGCACGATGTTAGTCATGCAGAATGTCAAACTACTATAAATCTAATACTATATAGGAAGGAGTCTTTTATATATGAAAACTCAGATTTTGGCCACTTCTCTAACCTATGTATTACATCACCCTCTGCAAGTGCAGAATTTTTGTCTTATCTTTGTAATAAATAGCTCCACTTTGGGTGATGAGATTTGCTTATCTGAAGTTATGTCATATTAAAGTATGGATATTTTCAGGTTGAACCTCAAAAAAAAAAAAGCAAAAAGTTTAATATATTTTTTATTTCTTTATTTGTAAATATTTTTTTTTAAAATCTAGTTTGGTTGAAATTTTATAATCTAATTTTTCTAAAATGTGTTTACCTGGAATGGCATAGTTAAAATCCAAATTGGAAATGTTTTGGAAATATAAAGGGTAAATTGCAGAAATCCTGTGCACACTGACATGTAATAATTTCAAGAGATTTAAAAGTACATTTAATTTCAGTCTATTTACAATTTCAATAGAAATCTGACTAATGTCAATGTGTACAGTAAGAGAAGCTAGATACGAAGTAAGAAATAATATTTCAGTTGGAGTAATTGATACAGTCAAGAAAAAGTGAGCCAGTTTGCAGGCGCACAAGCCTTCTTTCAGAGCTAAATAAAAGCAGAACACTTCAGGTTCAGTGATTATTACCTTATTCATTTCTAGACTGCCTGACCATTTTTTCATTCCTGAACCCCAAAATCCTAAGCTGGAAGCTTTCTGGGATAGTATGGTGCCATTTTAATATGTTGTCACAGCCCAATATATTTCAAAGTCTTGCTTATTTCAGTACAAATAATGATGTCCACCTTGAAATCTGTCTCTTTGGTTTGTATCTAAATTAATTCTCATCAAAAGAAAAAAAAAAAGAAAAAAGAGATCTGATAACAAATGGCTGAAATGATGAGTGTCCTGCACAGGTCAACAAAGGGGGGAAAAAAAGACAATGAAAAGTTTGTTTATCCTGCTTCTCACAAAGCATTAAATTTGTTATTTATTTGAGCTGGTGTATTTAAAAAATTACTTACAGGTTAATAAAAATAATGTTGATAATCCTATCTGAACACCACAGCTATTGTAGTGCATTTTTCATTAGTAAATAGCTGCAACATACAGGTGTTACCACATCACTTGAAAAGAAAAGCAAAGGCTGCAGTTGCAGGAGTATTGCATGGTGCATAATTAGTACCAAAACAGGCTCCTCAGAGCAGTTAGGCAGAAGAATACTTAAGAGTTGCCATTGCCCTGAAATGGCAGTGAAATGCATAAACTTTAATGAGTGGATCCCTTTGCTACAACAGAACGAGAAGCAATCCAGCCAAGTTAAGGCTGCATTACACCTGAGATAACCAGATGTGTACCTGATCTTGCAGATCACTGAAGATGCCTGTCACTTCTACTGCTGCCCCAAAAGGTCATGCCTTGAATTTACTTTGTGCCAGGTGTTACTCAAGATCTAAAATAAGAGAAGTATGTTTGTTGCCAATAGAAATTATAAATCAGAAGATTAAATGAATGAAAACAGGAAAGAAGAACAACTAGAACTCTCTTATCTATGATACAGTTTATAATTGTGTTAACAGTAGAACATAATAAGGATTAGTAGTACAGACATCAGGGTAGTTTTGCTTCCAGGCTTCAAAGTGTCACATAATATTACATTACTCTTTATTATTCTTTAAAACTCAACCTGTAACTTTTAAGGAAACCACTGCACTCCTTTGACTCTGGACTTGTTCTGCCCTAGGACATTTGTTTGTGTTGAAAATGTCATCTCATATTGGTAAACTCCACTGAGCATCCAGAAAAGCCCAGAACATAAAAGCACAATAAATTTGTAGTCTGTGTCTACACACAACAGGTAGAGTAGTGATTCCACCATGTTCCTCGTACTGTGAGAGTGATAATAGCAGGTCTCATATATGTTCAAGAAAGGAAGCAAAAGCAATATCAGCTTAAGATACCATTGTAGGAAGAAAAAGGAAGCATGGACTTTCCTGCCATCACCATTAGATTGCTAGAGTGTAGCTTTACCACCCTAGGAGCACTATTGACACAAATATACCTCCGAAAAATCAAACCTTGAGACTTGTTCTAAAACACCTCAGCATACTTCGTGCTGAAAAACTTTTCTGAGTAAATGGAACCATTTTGCAAAACTGTGATGATTTCAATGAAGTGAAATCATCAGTGAAGTGAAGAATTGGAGGATAAAATTTATTTTGTTGTTTTTTGATTGGACTTCAGTGACAAATTTTAAAATAAATATTTTCATCTGACAGGAAGAAGCACAGCTGGGGTGGAAGATATGACATGAACAAAATGTTTCTTTTCAGTAGTGTCAGTTTTTGTGTTCCTCAGAATTTTCAGGGCTTCCCGTGAAAATATTTTGGTTTATTTATTGAAATTGTGCAGTGGGAAGAAAATACAAGGATTTAAGAACCTGCTACCTCGATACAAAATACAGTACAGCTAAGTTGATTGATATCTAAATATGGACCATTACCACACTCTGAAAGGTATTGATCATTGTTAGACACTAAGCAGGGCTAAAGACGGATTAAAGAAAATGTGTTTTCCCATTTTGAAGGACTATAATTTCTTTTCTCAATGTTGTGAGTATATTCTTTCACTGAACCTATATTTATACTCATAAGAAAACAGCATTGATGGTTCTGCAACAGAATTCAAAATGTTCGAAACCTGCAACAGGTTTATTAGAGAAACTAGTAGGCCCAGCCATTTCTAATAAAATACACTTATAAAGTACTTTGCTTTTCAGGGAAGGGATATACTCAACTGCATGTTCACATGTGTTCTCAATATTAAATGCACGGTGGTTTGAAGTGACAGAATGATTAAAAATTGAGTGTTCAGACACCTAGCCTGCAAATTATTTCTCAGCTAGCCTGTTCTCCCTGCTTAACGTATTCCTCTGAACAGCACGACTTCTGGAGTGATGCATGAGGAGAAAAGGAGGAAAATGGAATAAAGCAAGACTTTCTGTGCTGTGACAACTGACTCTGTGGAGTATTTCCTTTTGCTTGGGGATTTTGTGCGTTCAGCTGCAGCCAGCCTTCTTCCTGGCTCACCCTGCTATGCACTCCCACATTCCAGTCTGCGTGTTTGTGGTGGACGTTATGAGTTCATCTGAAGATTTTGCTAATTTATGACGTGTTTGTTCATGTTTAGGTCTCAGGAAGTTTTGTGCTGGAGACAATTCCCTACCCAGCAATCCTGCTGCAGCATGTTGTGAGATACAGAGAAGGTGTGCAGCCATGCACAGCCTTGACCCCAGAACTACGGAGCATTCAGCTTCCCTGTCAGTGGGGACCCTCACCTCTTGAGGCCACCCAACATGTGAAGGTTATATTGAAGGAAGGGCAGTTGCTGATGCCAAGACCTGCCTTCGCTAACTGAAGACACCAAACTCGCTGCATGCAACCGCCAGATCTTTCAATAAACCTGCTGTTAAAAATGATCTTCATGTGCAACACAAAGTCTATTCGCATTCCTAATCAACCCAAGAAGATAAGGGACTTCAATAGGAGCCATAAAAAGAGACTATAAGAACATCTTGATTGAGGCCTTATCATTTCCTAATTTTGATGTCCTTGGCTCTTCCTCTACACTCCCACTAATCAATCATGAAAAAGGTGGTGTGTGGAGGTCCCAGTAACCGTTTGACCTGTGCTTATCAACTTTGTCCTCTCATGAAACTGCTCACTTCCCTGTGATTCATGTGGATCAATACAGCAGAAAGGTCAGAAAAGCACTAAAGAGAGATGTCAATCAGAGAGACGTCAAAAGAAAAAGAAAGTTTGACAACATCAGGATCAATCAGGGGCTGCTCAGGAGAACTTGTCAGCTGTGATTAATGGCACTTTGTGTGTTGCTGTCATTTGGAAAACACTTTAGAACTTTTTAGATCACTGCATGGAGAAATTGAGTTTAGACTCTTTTGTTGTCCTGAAATTTTGCAGTTACAGGGTCCAGAGTGGGCCAGGCAAACTCTTTCTTAGCAAACAAAAGCCTGGTGGTGTCACGGCTGAGTAAAACTCTCCTAATTATGTTTGGGTAAGGGACAAGATGCAATTTGCACGGCTCTGGGGAGACTCTGCTCACCATCTCCATCACCCAGTGATTAACTGGGCCACTGAAAAAGAGATATTCATGAAGAAATGCTCTGAAATATGGTTACACTGCTATGAAATGGAAAGGTGGCATTCCACAAGCAGAGGTATAGTTTTTGACCCCTTCCTTAACAGGGGCTTCCCAAAGCCCAAACCCCACAGGAGATTTTGGTGCTGTGACAGTGACCTCTGCAACTTCCAACACCCTCAGAGAAGTTCCTCAAGTACAGGTGAAGGTCTTGGGAAGAGCTAGACCACTGTAAATTAGACTGTTCATAACTCATGCAGAGGACTGTGTCAGATAGACTGCTAGTTTTACCCTTAGTGTAGTAGCAGCTCTCAAGCTGGAAGGGAGCTCTGTTGAAAAAACTGAGGAGGGATGTCTTACCAAGGCCCCTTTGGGAGCTGAGAGAGAAAGGGAGAGTGAGAGAAGAGCTGTGCCACTTCTTCAAAGCCTTTTCAGTGCTCTTCTGTTCTCCTAATGTTCGTCTTTTTCTAAGGAAGGGAGTACCCAAATTTTGTGCATGGAGAGTCTGTGCCATGGTTGACAACAGAGACAAGCTGAAAGTATCCACTGGCACCATCTCGCTGAACTTGTCTTCCTACTACATACTCAGCAGTTGTGATTCGGGTCCCTTTGCTACTGGAGGAAAAATACCTGGAAAACTCAGATAGCCTTTTCAGTTAGCCTATAGTAAATTATGATTTTTGATTGAAAGTATTAATAGCTTAATTTTCCATATGAATGTGGACAAATGTTTTACCTCTGCCATGCCCTCTATCTGTGAATGATGGTAAAACATTGTTACATAGACAGTGCTGGTAAAGAGACATTCATACTCTTACATCCATTAATAATTCTCCTGATGCTGAGACGTGCAGATCTTGGGAGGTAAGGGCATTTCCAAGCAAAGGTACCTTCCTTCCCATCTGACCTACAAAAGGCAGTTGCTTTCTTCTGTTTCCCTGGGCAGTCACTCAGGTGGCCTTCCCTAAATATCCTTAGTTTGTATCCAAAATAACTGAAAGGTTTTGTCTGCTGTGTGCGAGATGTGTATTTTGTTGTAAGATCAGCTTGTAAATTAACTCAGGTAACCTTGCTGTAAGTATCATACCTTCCCTTCTTTGTCCCAGTAAGAGCAGCTCCTGGTTGGCATCACTCTCTTTGGGTTTCTCATGAGTGACAGAAGAGTATTTCTAAAAATACCTCTCTTAAAGGACTGTCTTTCTCATATATTGTAGGAAGCCTCTCCCTTTGTTAGTGTGATATCACTGAATTTCTACCTGACTCAGGCAACTCAGAGGGGATAGAGAAATCCTGAACAGATGCTGTCCTTAAGTCTACAGAGAGATCTATATTCAGCTGGTATCGACATCATCTATAGCCTATAAAACCCGTAGGAATTTTCATCCAATTTTTTATAGCATATTTCAAAAGTTTATTTATTTATTTATTTCAAAGTGATTTATAACAAATGATAGCATAATGGTCCTCAATAAAGAGTGGGAAACCATTGCAAAGATGCATAGTGAGCTGCCAAGGTAATCCTATAGGATATCACAAGTCTTCTGTTCTTGCCCTCAGGCCACATGCTTCTCAGCAGCTGAAGGTCTGTCCCAATCTATAGCACAATGTCCCATGCACTACCTGCCTAATACTTCCATACAGCTTTGTCAAATTAAGTTTTGGCACAGTTTACATCAAATTAATCCAGTTACAGAAATTGTTCTTATTTGGCTTTTGATTGTCACTTCAGTTTAGTTCTAATTTAAATAACTTCCTGGCACTCAACGTGATGGCTGTATTCAAATTTCCGTTAATTAAGACATATAATTTTGCAAGTATATTTGCATAAAACGGTATCTCTTTGCTGCATTGTACAGAGACTGTTTAGGCTACCTGCTGTTAAGTCAGGTCTCCAGAAGCAGAGTTCTCTATAGCTATTCACTTTCCTAATGTCCTGGTTTGGCCTAAACCAGGCCGATTTTCCTTTGACACCTATCAAGCAATTCGTGCTCTAAGGCTGGAGTGTGGTCTTAGACATAGGCAGAAAGTGTTGATCTACATCAGAATCCTAGTTAATCTCATCTGATCATCCTGAATATAATCACTGCATCTATAGTACATTCAACTCCAGTTATATGTATGCAGCTGCAAGACTTTTTATAATGCATTGTATGTATAAAATACATTTATTCCCCATACTAAAAGTGTAACACAACTGGGATTCTGCTGAAGATGTGGGTGGCAGTATATCAGGTATGCGAGATAAATGTCAGATTAGCTGACAGTTGCATACAGTTTAGCACATTTAATACGCTAATTTAGATTTAATGTGCATATCAGAGGACTCTATAATATTGGCACAGGAAATTGTTTGTCAGAAGAAAATACACAGATATGCAGCACTGTTCTAACTAACCACTGATCAACGAAGCATAGCAGGTTTGGTTTTAAAAGGCAAGAGTTACTGATGTTTTGATATTTTTTCTGCATCAGAAATTAGTCTTTCCAATTCCGGTTATTTTTTTATTTCTCTCACCAGTGCTGTAGAGTTGTAAAGCAAAGCAATGCTGTAAAACCAAAAGTGCTCCACAGGTCTGCAGATGACATCCTTGCTGGTAGGTTTGTCCAAGCTGTGTCACACTAGCGCACTCTGTTCCACAAATCTGTGACTGGGATCTTTGCCTCATCCTCCCATCAGCAGTTACTGTTGACAGCAAATAAAGTAAGGTTGGTAGTTTCAGCAGTTGCAGTAGAATGAATAAGGGAGAAATAAAATGCTGATTTAAGCTTTAGACACATTACCCATATTCACTCTTGTATGCTCATTTTCTTTGCCATTTTAGTGCCTTCCCCCATTCCCCATCCCACCAAGTTCTCCTGGATATCGTACACAAGCTTTTCCTCCCTCTTTGACCATGCTCAACACAATTTAATGCTGCCCATCCTTACATTGTTTCATGATTCTCACTGCTTGCCTGATCCCCAGCATTGCTATGAAGAGGGAGATAGGACTTGAGAGGAAAAGTAGTCTTCAGGGGTGCCAAAATGACAGCCCTGCCATAGGGACAAAAATGTCTCTGCCTGTTGCAAGTCATGTTCCTCAAGTACATCCTCAAGTATGTTTTTTTGCACATGTGCCCTCACCTTCCCAAAGGCTCTCAGGTCTCCACAGGGGAAATATTAAAAGTCATACTCCACCGTGGGACATTGACCACGATTTCTTATCAGCTTCCTGATTTCAGCTTTCAGTCAAAATTGGGGCCAGTTATTATCCTCTGCTGTAAGTCATGTGAGAGCCCGAAGTCCACGTACTGCAGGTAGTTGTCCTGGTAGGCTGTCATCATATTTTGTGATACATCAGTGAACTTTTCTGTTTTCTTGTGCCCAGAAAAGGAAGATGAACCTTGGGTTTGTCAACAGGTGTTGGCTGTTGTTTTGAGCATAGACATCCTTTTTTTACTGTTTACACAATTCTCCCCTATGAGACTTTGTTCTGTCTTTTAAAAAGTATAGTTCTTTCTTTGAACAAAACTCCTCATGCAAAGTGTCATTAAATGGAAAATTTGAAGTATTGATGTAAAGCCTCAGGGTAGCTCAGGTACCCTAAGATTAGGTTTTAGGCTATAAATTTCATTCTAAACCTCTGTTTTTTGTCTAAAATCTCAAGGTTCTTGAGCAGAAACAGGCAGGTCTGGTTTGCTTTTTCCCTTTCATTAGACTTTTCATTACTTTGGAACAGAGGACAGTTATAGCAAGTGTGCATTAAAGGTGGAAGCATGGAAGTAAGGCATGGAAAGGTGAGGGGGTATCCCAAGATCATGCAGCAGAGCGGTACTAGGCCTCACAGAAAGCCTTTGGACTCAAACACACTCGCCTTTATTAGGCTGTTCTGACTCTAAAATTTCCCCCTTCATCAGGCTCCACAATTGGCACTTCTTACCTAGGGGTTTAGTCAAAATCAACTTCCAGAGTGATCTTGATTTAATGAAGTGAAGAGCTGATAGGAACATTATCAACCCTCTAACTGAATGAAACCTCTCAGTTGAATAACACAGGGCTTTAGGCTGAGTTCTGCAAGTCCAAGAAAACATGGAAAATCTAAAATTTGCCTTTTCCAATGGATTTGTTTCTAAAGAGCCATCATAAACATGTTGACAACTATTTCACATCTTATTCCTAGCTTTGGCAACTTCTTAGCTTTCTTCATTGGAGTTGCTTGGTCAAACCTACTTTTCTTTCCTCTAAGGGAAACTCATATTACTTACCTCTATAAGAGCACAAGTGCACCTGCTGGGAGAGCAGCTTGCCAATAATGCTACACTACTTTGCCCACTTTCCTAGTTAGGGTAAGGTTTCACAGGTTTCTGTTCATTGGTCTAGATCCACAGTAGGTGTAAACTCCATCCATTTCAGTGAAGCTGTGATGGTTTGTTCCAGCTGGAGGTAGGGTTTCACTAAGTTTGATGTACAGATTTTTCCAAATAGGAAAAGAAATGTTGAAAGCGAAATGAGCAAAACACCATTTGCCCTTTTTACATTGGCTGTTCTTGGTTTTGTTTCATTTCACAAACTCTTTCAGACCTAAATGTCATCAGCTGTAGCAAAAATGTCCTCCAAAAACTAAGATGACAAATTGTTAAAACAGAGCTAAGAGCCATCCCTGTAATTGCTGTTACTCTTGGGTTTAACTCAATTTTAACCCTGACTGACTGATACATAAATCAGAATAATACAGATCCAGGAAGGAAAAATGTGAAAGTGACTAAGTTTGTGCACTATCCTTGGTGATGTGTATCTCTGGGAAGTTAGAACACTTGTGCATGGAGACTGCACTGGTCAATACAGCAATCTATGGTATAACTAGGGCACTGTATTCTCAAAACTGAATTGTCATCCCTGGTAGGGTTCCAGGCTATTCTAATCCTCTGAACAGTGATGGGTCACAAATGTCTTTTCTGTTTGGCTTTTTCCTCTCCACGTTGCTCTGTTTTGTCTGTTTAGGCAGAAAGGTAGAGGATTCTCTCTTGCAATGCATGTATGAGATCCTAATATCACTTCAGGGTCTGAGACACAGAACACAATAAGTGATCCCAAATAAATTTAGATAAATCTATTGGGATCCTTCTAATTTGCTCTCCTCCCCCCCTGCCCCACCATGTTGCTATAGTTATTTCATTTGCTGCTCACTGTTTGCTTTGCCTACAGATCACAGAGCAGCTCCACTGATTCCTTTCTTGACTCACTTAATCCCTGGTCTCACTTCTCTGCAGCTTTCTTCTCTCTATTTTAAGTCAGGGAATGGAGGCGAAGTGGGGGAGGGAGAGGAAAATCATGCAGTCTAACTTCTATAATTTTATGTTTTTACTGCTTGGAATGTATGATTCATGCACTTCCACATTTTGTCCTTTTTTTTTTTCCTAGAGAGACTAGCTTTAATGATCATAAACCACTGCAGTTAGGGAGGGAGCAGGGCCTTGCCAACTCTCAGCATTCCCAGCCAAATCTCTCTCTGATTGTTTAGATTTCTTTTCAACTGTATAAAGTTCCTAGGTAGGGTGGAGGGAGGAAAACAGAGGCCCTAGAGTCCAGGTTTCTACAGCAGTCTGGGGAAATTTTTTTTTTTTTTGAATTGAAATTGCCTTTCCCAAAAGTTTGCCCCTGCCATCGTCCATCATTGAACTAGTTTTATGGCACAGGATAGTAAAACAGTTTTCTTCCAAACTTCTAAGACAGTTCCTGTCTGGACCAATTGAGCTTTTCTCCAAATGAACTAAATTCTGTGACAGCTCTTTTTAGGGGCTCTCCAACTTTTTGGCTATTCACAAAAAAATAAGGTGTTGAAAAATTGTTGAGATTTCCCTGAATCTCTCAGTTTAGGATTTAACTTTCTTTACTTATCACAAAGGAAGCTGAAACCTGAATCTTGAAACATGTGAGGTTGTCCTTGTTTACCCACACTATGGAATTAATGAGACCTAATGATGTCCACCGTCATTCTAAACAGCCTGAGCTGACCTGGTACATAAACACAAATACTTAGAGGTGCCGCTTTTCAGAATGGATACTCGTGGTCACCCCTCTCTGCTTGTCCTTTATTCAGAATTGCCCTTATGCCTGGAGCAAATAGTCAATATGAAGCTGCTGGATTCAATAAAGACAGAATGTCTTCTACCTCTCTCTGAGTCTGCAGTTTTCTGAAAATTCTTTCCTTCTAAATATGCCTTAGAAACCCCCGTGAGCACTCCATATTACCTTCACTTCTGCTTTAATGTCCTTCCTCAGAAGGCCAGTAGTCTTTCAAGGGTTCTGGCATTCAAGAAAAAAACAAAAGAGGAAGAAAAGTTCAGGTGCCCTTTCTCTCAGGACTTCTTTTATCCTGCCTCACTCACTTTCCCAAGAGGCATATGCTTTTATTTTTCTCAGGAAATGTAGTCTATCTTCATTTTCTAACTATTGTTCTTCCTATTTTCCTGAAGATGTATTTTGCATTAACACCATCAGAATTTACACTGTGGACTTTTTGTTTAATATTTCCTGTGAACTACTTGTTACAAAAAAGTTTCTGATTCCTCCCTCCCTTCCCAGACAGTCATGCCTATGAATACCCTTTTTCCTTCTTTTGCTGTTCGATTGGCTCCCAGTCTGAAGGGGGATAGACCTGCCGTGTATCTCGATATACGCTGTATGGTGCTTTGACCTAATTCCACTTGGATCTTGCCAGGTGCATTCCCCTGCTTACCACTCTAGCCAATCCTTTTAATTCCTCCAGTGTGCCAGATGTTCCCTGCATTGCGCTCTCCCTGGGTGGATTTTAAGGCAGAGCTCTCCTTCTTCCCAGGCTTGGCCACAGCTGTGAGCTGATAGAGCTGCCTCTCCCCACTGCTGTGAGCTTTAATCGGGTTCTAAAGTTTCATTATCAGAGTGATCCGTTCTGGAAGATATTTCAGGCTTCTCAAGCCCCAGGCAAGTCCTAGCAACCTTTTTTAATATTCGGGTTTTTTTTTCCTTTCCTCCCTTTCCTCATTTTTTTCCCTTCTGTTTGATGATGTTCTGCAGGTGCTTGAGCAAAATACAAGGCTCCAAGGTCTGCGTCTCCCAAGACTGCTGCAGTTTTTAGCTCTCAGCCACAATTCCAGGAGCCATTCTCCTTTTCATGGCCGACAGATGGTCTTTTTCAGGACTCACTGGCACATAGTCAGGGAACTCTGATCATAAGCCTTGTAAGATTTTTAGTGGATGACATCACTTGCCAAACACCAGCTTTCCTTGACAGCTTTTTCTGGTCTTTCCAGCTCCACAGATATTTGGCTGCCAGGTATAACTCCCCATCATTAAAATACAACTTTGGGCTCCCTCATCACAAAAGTGGGTGCATGAGGATGCAAATGGAGAGTATAAAAGAAAATAATTTGAAATTTTCCCTGTGATTTGTGTGCAGATCATACCCCTGAGATCTCCTATAGCTAGTATATGCTATGCTAATGGCTAGCATCATTAATGAATGCATGCTAGCTAATGAAAATGCAGTGATGAGAACTGTAACTGACCCTATCACTGCAATTATTGTCCATAATAATTAGTTTACAGTTACAGGAATACATTAGAAAGTGTGACTGCTACTTCATCTGTCTCACAAGATAGATAGAAGAAAACAGTGACTCCTGCTTTATATAGTATGGCTTCTAACAATTTACTGCCAAAGGACACCAGTAGATGGTTATCATCTCCTGAATGTCATTATTTCACCCCAATGATCCTGTATTAGGACAAAAGTTAAAGTCTCTGTCCTTTCACAGTTCGAATTAGCAGCCTTTTAGTTAAAAAACAGAGGCCGCTTAGCGTAGGCAGTGAAGGGTCATTATTTCAAAGATGTCCTAAATTTAGTCCTTGCTGCTGTAATGACTCATCCAGTCATATCACACTGCAGGAAGTAATGAAAAAGCATGAAAAAGTATCACAATAATGCAAAGTAATGCCCTACTCCTGTAATATCTCTCTGGCTACATGTTTTCCTCAGCTCCCTGGTTTATAGACTCCACCAGCCTGTACTTCCTATGTTCTTATTGATGTTTATTTGCACCAAAGTATTCAGTAATGTCCACTCCAATGTGAGTAGATAGGTAACGAGCAGATGGCCTTAATCTCTCCCCAATGAACCATCATGGTCTACGCACACCACAAGAGACAACAACTCGGTATACAAAACACAAGGGGGATGCACAAGAGGTAGTAAATTGTTCATGTCCCCTCTCTAGGGCTTAGAGCTTAATAAGGGAATTATTGCCAGCTTGTCATGGTAGAACGTGTTCCCAAAATCAGCACTGACTGGAGCCATGACATCCATACCATGCTACAAAGTGCCATGTGGGCCCTGAAAACTCTCCAGCTATGTTCATGCACCATTGTGCACACTCTTGTCTTAGTGTGTGTAAAACAAACTGTCACGGTTTAAAGCTGGGCCGGCTATTAAACCTGCAGCAGATGCTCTCTGTTATCCCTCCCCCTCCCCCCAGAGGGAAAGGGAAAGGGAAAAGGGAGAGAGACTTCTGGGTTGGAAAATTAAAACAGTTTTAATAAACTATAATAATGAAAAAGAGTATAATAATAATAATAATAGAAATAATCAAATATATACAAATATATATACAAAACCAAGATTGAGCTCCCCTGAAGTCAGCCACGTCACCACCGGCACTGCAGGGCAGGCTCCGGGAAGGCCCAGCCTGGGCCTAAGCGATGGTCGAGAGCTGGATTCAGGAACGCACGGATCGGGATCGGGGGCAGCAGGAAAACAGATGGAGTCCTCCTTGGACACCGGCCATAGCAGAAAGAGAGCGAGACCCTCGTGATCCCCCCACTTTATACCGAGAATGACGCGTATGGGATGGAATACCCTCGTTGGTCAATTTTGGGTCACCTGCCCTGTCCGCTACCCCCTGCAGCTGCGACCCCCCTTCAGCTCTTCACTCGTAAGCAGTGAGGAATTCAGCAGTGACCTTGGTTTCTCTCAAGAACAAGTACAGCAAGAGCCTTTCTGCACAACATCCCTACCGGTGCCTCAGTGATAACTACAAACTTCGAGCGTTATCAGTCCTGGAAGCAGACACTGTCTGCAAAAACATGCAGTTAGTTTCAGAAAGTGCAGTTACTTAGAGGAGACTTAGCTGAAAGCAAAAATCACCGAAAGGAAAATCAGCCTGGTTTAGGCCAAACCAGGACACAAACCCATGGCCAGACTTGCTAGTTTGGTCAAAATTGTCTTGGGGATCTCTGAAAAAGGCTCTGTCTTGTTGGAGAATAAAGAGCCAGTCTGTATCACCTAGTTTGCAGCAGCTGGCCTATTTCTTCCAGATTGTGCCAGTAGACTAATTACTGTTGGTCAAAAACATGGAATTAATTCTATAAAATGACTTTTTTTTTCCCCTTACTGGAATCAAAATCTTGAAAGTGTTACAATTTTCCAAATGACTGCATTAGGACTGACAAGGAGAAGGAAACCATCAGGACATAGTTGCCTCATCCTGTAATAAGGTCAATCCAGAACCTGCTGGTACCATGCAAGAGTCAATGGGTGAGAAGTTGAGGCCCCAACTCTTACATGCTTTGGCTGGGAAATATTCTCCATCAAATACTAGTTATCTAACTCCGTTTTCTGACTCAGTAACCAAAGCTGCCTATGTAGGCAGTGACTATTACAGAATCACAGAATCACAGAATCACAGAACATTAGGGATTGGAAGGGACCTCGAAAGATCATCTAGTCCAATCCCCCTGTCAGAGCAGGATTGCCTAGACCATATCACACAGGAACGCAAGACAGGCGGGTTTTGAATGTCTCCAGAGAAGGAGACTCCACAACCTCTCTGGGCAGCCTCTTCCAGTGTTCGGTTACCTTCACCGTAAAGAAGTTTTTCCTCATATTTATGTGGAACCTCCTGTGTTCCAGCTTGCACCCATTGCCCCTTGTCCTGTCAAGGGATGTCACTGAGAAGAGCCTGGCTCCATCCTCTTGACACTTGCCCTTTCCATATTTATAAACATTAATGAGGTCACCCCTCAGTCTCCTCTTCTCCAAGCTAAAGAGACCCAGCTCCCTCAGCCTCTCCTCAGAAGGGAGATGTTCCACTCCCTTAATCATCTTCGTGGCTCTGCGCTGGACTCTCTCTAGCAGTTCCCTGTCCTTCTTGAACTGAGGGACCCAGAACTGGACACAGTATTCCAGATGCGGCCTCACCAGGGCAGAGTAGAGGGGGAGGAGAACCTCTCTTGACCTGCTAACCACACCCCTTCTAATCCACCCCAGGATGCCATTGGCCTTCTTGGCCACAAGGGCACACTGCTGGCTCATGGTCATCCTGTTGTCCACTAGGACCCCCAAGTCCCTTTCCCCTACGCTGGTCTCCAACAGCTCTGTCCCCAACTTGTACTGGTACATGGGGTTGTTCTTGCCCAGATGCAGAAACCCGTTTAGGCAGCTCCATTCCTGCTCAGTAAAACACAACAATGTTCACCAATTTTCTTTTAGTAGCAATCTGTGAAGGAAGAACAATGGTTTAGAAGATGTTCTTCAGAACAATTACAATTGTAATTGTAACAAGTACAAGAGCAGTTGTTCTTGAGAATTAAAAATTGAGTGCAATTTTCTTATTAAAAAAAAAAAAAAGTAAAAATTCTACATTTTGCTGCTTTAGACAACTTTAACCACATTCGAGAAAAGACTATTCACTGTCAAAGCTCTAGTATATTCCAGTGCAACTACCTAAAAATAACATCCCCTTCCTGGAAGGGGAACGTGAGCCCTGAGCATCTGTGACCAGTTCTCACCTAAATATTGCTGGAGACTCATTAAGATACGAATTCTGGAACAAAAGGGAAATTAGAGCAGCAAATTTGGTCTTAACAATTCTGACATGCTGTCTCCTGCTGTGCTGTCACCACCCAGCAAATTCGTTACAATGTTCCTTGTTATACTTCAGGTTAAAGTCGTGGGTGCATGGCTGACAAGCTTCAAATGAGATGTCCTTGGTTGAATAGGTTTGTTTCCTGAGCAAGACAGATTGGGGTTAATCAAAATTATTTGTTTCTGACAAATTCATAAAATCATAGGATATTTTAGGTTGGAAACAACCTCAGGAGACCTCTAGTCCAACCTTTTGCTCAAAGTAGAGTTAACATTTAATTCAGCCAAGTTCCTCAGGGTTTTGTCCAGTTTGGTCTTCAAAACCTCCAAGGGCAATGATTGTACAAACTCTCTGCAGAGCTTCTTCCAATGTTTCACTGTCCTTCTGCTGAGAAACCTTTTATTTTTATCAAGTCAGAACCTTCCTTGTTTTAGTTTATGGTCATTGCCTGATAGTCATGCCCCATGTATCTCCATAAAGAGCCTGACTCCATCTTGATAATTCTTCTACAGTTTTGGAATGAGTAGTTCAGTGTGCAAAGTGGTAAACTTCCGTATAAAGCATTTAATAGTTTCAAAATAAAACATTTTGATACTTTTGTTTCAAAATGGCATATTATCACTAAAGAAATTAAAAGGAAAAGGAAATTGTGCCGTTTAGGTGATGTGAAACATTTAATTTAGAGCAAAAGAGAGTGTTTTATCTGGCTGTTTTTCTATTGACTGGTAAATTGAAAAAGTATATATTCACAAAACTCTAGGTGAGCTCTATGTTTCTGGTGATTTAGGAACTGCTGGTGGAAAATTGGTAGAAGTTATTTTCTGTTAGCTAAACAGAATAATACAACCTTCAATCTACAACCATGAGGAGGTGTAATTTGGAAAACACAACATGTGATAGAAATGGATTATGGTGCTATTCCATTCAAATGTATGACTTCACTGTTTCTGAAAGCCTTGTCCTTTTAATGCAGATCTAATAACGTCGGGCACCACAAGGAACTAGATTCTTTTCAAATTGAAGAATGCACAAAGTTTCCATAACTGAACCTCTTAATTGCTGAACAAGGAGCAAAGCTGTTTCCTGCTTTGGATTGGGAAGTGTTTTCATTTTATGTGTGTAGTGACAGAATGTATAGACTTCATGTCTGGGTATACGGATGGAAAGTAAATTCTAATGTACTTTGAAGTTTATTATAATGGCACTGCAGAGGTCCTTCCTTCTCTAGTACTGCAAAACTATGCTTCCATTTATCCTTCCAGGATAAAGGGATATTAATTTTTCCTTTAAATATCTGTTTGGATTATAAAACGATCCATAGATGATTTCTTTTTCAGAGCTGGAATTCTCCACTTGATAGAAATGACTTTGTGGCCAGTCCCTTAGTGTAGTAATGGTACAGGGAATACAGTAGCAATTGACTATGGAAAATAACGAAGCAAATGACATCATCTGGATTTCCAAGAAGTTCTTGGAAGGAGGACAGGACAAACGTTTGACCCACTTTTATTGTTTTGCTCAGGGTTAATACTGGAGGGATCAACAATAAACAAAGTGGAAGAAGTGAAGTGCCTAAATTGATCAAACTCAGAACAGCAGTAGCTGCTGAACAAAACAAAACAATCTTCAGTCTGGATGTACTCACATGGAGAAGATGTGGAAGGAAAAAACATTAGTTTCCAAAAGGGTGTGATGCTGTGGGCAGGCAGATGTTTGGGTTGAAGGCAAAAGACATATATTTTTGATTCAGAACAGTGTTCCGGGTGATGTCTTTTGCCTAGTTCCTACCACGACTGTTGGAGGCTGATGATGATTTATCTGATTCAAAAACAAGGCCTTGGATGCACCAAGGAAAGATCACTTTGGAGATACTCTGAGAGTACTCTGCTTATTACACTTTCCCTATCATTTGCTACCACCCAGTGTTAGAGTAAGGAGACCAATAACAAGAGACCTTTGACTTGACTCAGTTTGGACATTATGATTTTGCTTTCTCTTTATTCCCTCTTGTCTCAAATGTGCAACAAAATTCTGTGTGCAGTGCAGTTTGTAGTGTGTGTCTCTCCTCTGTTGATCTGCAGACTGGAAGAAGGAATGTGTTTGATAATTTACATTAGTAGGGCACAATCCTGGGCTGTGAAATCAGTAGAAGAAAGTTGACTTCCATGCAATGTGCAAGCTCTGAAGCTTTAGGTGTGTGTTATTTGGGTACCACAGAAAATAGAGTGTTTTCCAACCACAGAAAGTGACCAATACATTGCCTCCTCAGTCCCCACCCAGCTGGCAAGACTGTTGTCCTGGCCAGGTTTGTGTTTCCACTGACACTGCTCCAGAAGTTGTGAGACTGACAGCACACCAGTGCCATCTGCACAGCTGCTCTGCAGGACCAGTGCTTCCTTCGGCCTGCTGCGTGCAGCAGTCTGAAACGATTAAGAAACTCCAGATAAGGAAGCATTTTGATGGCTGCTGTGAAGTGCAAGGGGACACTAGCATTTTTGCCCATGTTTGGGTAAAAGGGGAAAATTCAGCTCAAATGCGTTTGACTCTTGCAAGACTTTCTATGACTCAGCTCAGTGAGGCAGATTTTCTGCCACCTTCAGTCAACTCTCTAACTCCTCTCTAGACTTTGAGAGTATTCAGAAGCTGGTTTACCACAGGGTGAAGAGATTTGTAGTGCCCTTTTATTCTCCTATCACCGTTTTGTGTGGCATGTACCCTGGGTGCCACAAAACCCACTTTCCTTGTGGAAAGCAAACCCATTATCACATCAGCTTCCAACCCAGGAAATACTCACATCCTCCCTCTATAAAAAAGGATTTTGGTTCCAGATAAATAAACAAAAAAAAACAACCAAACACCAGTCCCTCACTAGATCTGAGTTGCTCACTTTGAGCAGTCTTTACTGAATGGCAGAGAGGCCATGGCACTGACACTCAGGTAGTGTCAGTCTTGGTCAGGTGAAGATAATATATCCATCAGACACTGATGTGAACAGTAGAATATGCAGAGGCAGGTGGAGGAAGGATGTGTGAGTGTCAGGAGCACTGCTGGGGTAACTTGGCAGACATAGCCTTGGTTTCTGGATTTTTCCTGAGACTCCTCTCCATGGCTACCTCATGAAGAGAGGTATTCACTTCCTAGACTTTGCCACTTCACTTGTGGTTATTTAATCAGTTAGGCTTTCCTTGCATGCAATGAAGAGGCAAGAAGATCTAGAGGATAATCTACCTTATCAAGAAATAAATGTGGTGGATCAGCTCAGGGAGATCTCCTCACTCCATTGATTACAGAGAATTCTTCAGTGATTGTTCAGACTGGTCAACTCACTTTCAGGTGGCTGAAATTAAGACTGACAGCTACTCCTACCCTCCCTCCTCTGGTTTCCCAGATACTCAGAAGGTGAGAATAGCATAGAGGAGAAATAAGAGAATAAATATTAAAAAAATTAAGATAGATATGTAGGTAAAGGCTTATTAGTGTGGAAAAGACCTACCTTCCCTCACCAGTGTCAGTCTATGGAGCAGGATACAACACAAGCACTGTTATTCACACTTGCTTTTTAGGGTAAGTGCACTTCTTACTCTCTCT
Source organism: Nyctibius grandis (assembly GCF_013368605.1). Classification (NCBI taxonomy): domain Eukaryota; kingdom Metazoa; phylum Chordata; class Aves; order Nyctibiiformes; family Nyctibiidae; genus Nyctibius; species Nyctibius grandis. The sequence continues at coordinate 3,033,359 of NC_090695.1, read as the reverse complement.
TGTTTAAACATTACAGCCACAAAACGAGCTAATAAATTTCTGGCTGACAAGCCTGACAGAGCAATAAGTAAAAACAGGAAAGCATCTATTACATATTACCCTGAATTTATCAGCTCTCCCTTCAAAAGGGGAAACAACACAAGGCAAATTGTGGGAAGTTTTTTTATCTGCTAGAAAAATATGCCCTGTGCCCTAGTCAAAAAACAAGCTGTTGTGAAGTAACCACATTATTTAAAGATACAAGTCAAACAGGAAGAGGAAAACCAAACAAGTATGGCTTGAAAATTTCCCACAAGTGAGTTCTGACAGTCAGAGCACAGTGATGGACTTGCTGACAGAGCCTGGGCTGCAGGGAAACCATGGCCTGTTCCAGGGCCTGAGGGCTGAGAAAGGGAATGAAGAGGACTCTCTTCTCTTTTGAATATTTGTCTCTGGCTATATGTTTCTGGTGTTTGCTTTATTGCTGTTTTTAAAGCCAAATCAATATGTCAACAACTGAGATTTCACCTCAGCCTCCAACACAAGGTCAATTCTAAACATTGAGGTGTCTCTGAGATACCACCAGTTACCTGTGCAAGAAACCACAGGCAGGACTCCTTGGTGTGGGCATGCACATTTAAACTGTGCCCCTTTGAAACACTTCAGTCCTTGCTTAACTTTAAGCAGACAGGAACTTAAAACTGAACACCATGTAGACTAATGTTTTGATCGCTGTGAACCTGAAAGCTCATCTCCCTAAGGAGAAGGACTTGGGGGTGATGGTTGATGAGGACCTCACCATGAGCCAGCAACGTGCGCTTGCAGCACAGAAAGCCAGCCATGTCCTGGGCTGCATCCCCAGCAGTGTGGCCAGCAGGGCGAGGGAGGGGATTCTGCCCCTCTGCTCCGCTCTCGTGAGACCCCCCCTGCAGTGCTGCGTCCAGCTCTGGGGCCCCCAACAGAAGAAGGACACGGAGCTGTTGGAGCGAGTCCAGAGGAGGCCATGAAGATGCTCAGAGGGCTGAAGCACCTCTCCTCTGGAGACAGGCTGAGAGAGCTGGGGCTGTTCAGCCTGGAGAAGAGAAGGCTCTGGGTAAACCTTCTAGCACCTTCCAGTACCTGAAGGGGCTGCAGGAAAGCGGGAGAGGGACTTTTTACAAGGGCATGGAGTGATAGGACGAGGGGGAATGGTTTTAAACTGAAAGAGGGGAGATTTAGATTAGATATTAGGAAGAAATTCTTTGCTGTGAGGGTGGTGAGACAATGGCCCAGGTTGCCCAGAGAAGCTGTGGCTGCCCCCTCCCTGGCAGTGTTCAAGGCCAGGTTGGCTGGGGCTTTGAGCAACCTGGTCTAGTGGAAGGTGTCCCTGCCTGTGGCAGGGGGTTGGAACTAGATGATCTTTAAGGTCTATTCCAACCAAACCATTCTGTGATTCTGTGAAATGGGCTATGTGGAAAACCTGTTGGCTGGAGCTATCTGGCCACATAACATGAACCACGCCCTCTGAGAAATTTAGTGATGGAAAAGATGCCTATGTAGCTAATATGCTATTGGAATGGCACCACTTTTCACTCCGTATTCTGTTTCAGGGTGACTACAGAGCTCATATTTGAAGTCGCACTCCTTATTGCGATGCCTAGGGTTATTTTTTTCCCTTTCAAAAAACAATCCTCAGAAAATAAACATTTATAAGCATCAAGCTGACAAGCACTAGCACTCTGGATATTTGTTTGCCTTCTCCTTCACAAAGACACCACTTTGCAATTTCCAAAGATTTACAAATGATTCCTGATAAAACATCCCTATCGAAAAGACTGAGATGTTAAAAGTGTTTTCTACAGCAGCATAGTTGCTACTTCACTTGCTGTGTTTTCTTATATGCACAAGTCTTTTCAAATGATATATTCCAGCATATTTTATTTAATGGGAATTAAAATAACAGCTTATGAAATTTATAGGCTTTCAGGTCAGAAAGGGCTATTACAGTCATCAAGATTAACTTGTGGCGTAAACTTATCTAACTACATAACATCACCCAGAGATTCCTGGAATAGACGAGATAAATTCTTCCCACCTGTGAAAAGGAAAAAAAAAAAATAAATCAGTAACTTGTCAGTATGGCATACCTTATATAAAAGCACCGGTATTGATTTTAGAGAATAAAATGATATGGCATGAATTAATTCTTGGCAAATCCCACTATTTCTATAATTCAGACTAAACTCTGTTCCAAACTAAATGTCAGATTTCAGTCCAAATTCCATTTTGTATTCCCATTTCACTTCCAATTTGATATTGTCATAATTTCAGTATCCAGTTTACTGTGACTTTGCTTGTCTGCTGGACTATCATAACATTTATGGATTAATAAAAAAAACCTTTTAAAATTACTGTGCAAGGAGCACATTCCCTCACAGTACTAGTCCCAGCTCTGTAATACAATGAATCTAAACCAAAGATGAAAACAGGTATTTGGCCAGAGAATCAAGGCCTATATATTAAAATCACAGCATATAATATGAGTGTTAGATTATATTTTGAAAAAGTCACTGGAAATTTGAGTTTATTTTAGAACTGATTTTGCCAAGAAATTATTTTATAAGTGTATTCATTTCTAGGGAGCCTTCCTGTGCTTTGCTTCTAAATAGAAGTCAAGCCATGCATCACAGAGCAAAAGATCATCAACCTCCTGACATAAATTACTTCGCTGACAATTCGCTTAGTGTATGTTTTCATATTTGTCTGACTGCTCTAACAAGATGTATTGGAATGTAGAATCAAACTAATACACAGGGAGGCTTTGTCATTAAAGAAATACAAGCTGATTTCTTTTATTATGACCGGCAAGAGAACTGCATTTGCAGTACAAAGAGCTACAGCGTTCTCTGAGGTAATATTCCTGTGGTACATGGCTAACTCATAGTAACCTGGATCCTGAAACCAGGGCAATGCATTTCTTTAAATCCTCAGGGAAGAAACTACTTCAAATCCAGGTGCTTAATGGTAGAACCATGTGTAAACTGAAATGCACAGCATACCTTCGTCCTGCTATTAAAGCAGCACATTAAAAGGAAAGGAATGAGGAAAGTAAGTCGTAAGAAACCTCAAGAATTTTCATCTTACTAACAATTCAAATATTGTGGGTGATGTTACATATGACCACAATTTTACCCTTGAATCCAAGCTGACTCTTAAACACTTCTTGGAGGAGAAGCTAAACTCAGATTTTGATGTTAAGAAGCCAGAACAAAACAAATGATCTAGTCCAGTACCTCGCTTTGACCCTGGCTCACGAAGAGATGTAAACACATGCTTCACTCTCCCTGGGTGCACTAAGTGCCCTTACTGCATGTTTTTCTTCCAGCTGCTGCAGAAAAACACACAGGCAGAAAGTCAGAAACCACAGAATAATATGCCCAGACCATAGCTATCTTCCCCGCAATCAGATGGGAAGAAAGTAGGTAAATTAATAGTCAAACACTGTAAAACAACAAGGTGCATCAGTTAGACACAAATCAAAAAGTGCTGGAATTCTGATTGATTCCAGCCTTGTGAGACTTGCCAAATTTTTCAGCAGCAGTGGAAAAGCACATAAGCATTTGTGCAGTTGTTAATGCTGTTTGAATCCCAGTGTCAGGGATTCAGCTGGGATGAGCTACTTTACCTAGTGGATATCTTAGATTCAGAAACTTCAGAGAAAAACTGCAGAGACAGATTTGATAACAAGGGATTAGCTTAAATAACGCCTTTGCAGACTCTGATTAGAGGTGAAGCTGTGTCCAGAGTGAGCAAATCTCTAGTTTCTTTTTCACTAGTTTCATTGTTTCCTTCTCCTTCTGAGGGAGGAAAAACAAGACAAAAATATTTTTTTCATGGTATTTTGGCACTTCTGTTTCCTGTTGTGGCCAGAATCTAGAAGTTAAGAAACTTGTGACTGAAACAATTGAAGTAGCACTGGAAAATTCTAGCAGGAAGCAAGATGTAATTTTTTAAACAGTGAGGGCTATTAATCACTGGAACAGCTTTGCCAATGGATGTGGTGGATTTGCCACCATGCCATCCGTTAAATCTAGTCTGTCTTTCCTTCTAAGTGTGATTGCTGTAATTTAAGGTATTGGTTTTAAGACAGGAAACACTGGGTAAAATATTCTGGTTTAACTAGATTGTTACAATGATCCTCCCTGGTCTTAATGCTATGAAAATCTTTACAATATGCATTTTAGGACATACAGTTTCGCAGACTGGGGTCAATGTGTGGGATATTGAGAAAAGAGAGGGGATATGCTCCAGACTTCCATTATCTTCACAGATAGGGCGCTCCGCTGAGACAAAGGCCACCAGGATTCAAGTCTTTGCTTCAGGTCAGGTACGGGTAGGGACTGAAAAGGGTTCAGCTGCTAAACGATCATCCTCTCCTGTGTTCAATTCATTGGATTTAAGGGCACCTTTCTCCAGGTGCCCAGGCTGACACTCTGACTTCAGGAGAGAGTCATGTTATGAAATGCTGAATAAAAATAGACTTTACGTCCAGATCCAGAGTTAGGTGCCTGGCTAATTACCTGTTCTTAAGGGCAGTCCTAACTCCTCTCCTGGGCATTCGCGGTGGCTAGTTTAGGCAGCTCCTTGCTGGTGGCCACAACTGCTTGCATAGGCATTTCCTTCATCAGTACCTGATAGCAGGATCCTGAGCTTCTAAGTCATGGCTGCATGTCTCACAGGGCACAGGACCATGGATGAATGTTGTGGTTTTGAACTTTTATGTCAGTAACTACTAGAACTATCCTTTTGCAGGTATTTAAAAGCCAATTACTTCAATAGCAGTTAGGTGTCTACGACACATTTAACACTCTATGGCTTAAAAGCCATAAAAAATTTATCTCCTGGCCTACAAAATATCGACTTTTTATCTTGTGATAATCTGACCTCTTTGGGTGAGGAGCACTCTATTCAAGCTAAAAATCTGCAAATGCACAAAGGGTTTCCATGAACTGAAAATCTATAGCTAGTTCATTGTGAATCAAAAATATCTTTGAACAGAAAGCCTCTCCAGGTCTTGAAGACAGGTCCAGAAAAGAAATACACACCCGTGTAAAAGGACACACACACACACAAAGAGTAATAGAGGAAGGAAAGACTTTCAGTTTCACTAGAAACAAAAATGCCTGTTTCTACTCTCAGGGAAAAAAAAAAAAAAAGGTTTTGTGCTACTTCATGAAAACATCTGGGTGAAACAGAACAGGAGGTGTCAACAGAAGTCAAAATAACAACTCATATCACATGGTTTTGCTGTGAATGTTTTTGACACATTTATCATGCTTGCATTTCTGGAGGAGCAGGGTTAGATGTATGCCAGGTTAAAAAAGAAGCAGTGAGAGACCTCTCTTTTTAGAAAGAGGCAGCCTCACTCAAAGAATCCAAATTGCATTTCTAAGCAGAGCAATTTAGCTGTAAATACAAGTTTATGGTTGTTCTAAGCAGAAAATGTGGGTGGAGCAGGCTGTAAGAAGACAGCAAATAGGCAAATTGACAAATAAAGACACAGACTAGTTGTAACAGGAGCTGAAGAGCTGTAAAGTAAAAGTTTCCTCTCATCTCGCTAATCTTGTATAAAGGGCACAACATATATTTTCCACCAAGGCTTTCTTTGTGGCTGAACAATTTTTTTCTACCAGCTTTGAAGCCCAACATTTTTGTGAACACTCAGACCAAAAATATAAGCCAAATGCCTACAGAAGTGCAAACTTTTCTAAAATTATTTGCATACCATACAAAGCTATACAGTACCTATCTCCGTGACATCTAAATAGCAGCCTAAAAGCAGAAATAACAGTATATCAGTGACACATGGGGAAAGAGGTGTTTTCATACTTATTACGGTGATTAAATCTGTGGACAGTGTTGTAACCAAGTGTTGTAAATCTGTTTATAATCTAGGTTTAAATATCCACGGTATTCTTCATACCTTTGTAGTTGGCTTAAACAAGAGACAGAGGGTTCACCTTTTCCGTGAAATAAATCAAGAAGAGAGTATAAGAAATAAAGCCATCCTAACAGATAGGCTCTTTTGGCTCTGCTTTGGACCACGACAATGAACTCTCTCCAAGACAATTCTGCAAGACAGAGATCTATCTCTAAGCAGCAACGTAGATGTGAGCCAGTCACTGTGACAGAAATTGGTCCTTGACTTCTTTTTTTCAGCAGTGTAGACATATCAATGACTCAGGTATGAATAGCTCTCAGCATCTTTATTAACTACGTTTTCTTGCATGCTTTCTGTTTAGAACTGCCTTTTCATTATCGAGAAGAAAAATTAGCTCCTAAGAGAGATCTCCAAACATGCTGAAGGTTAGCATGATCAGAAGGCTTAGTATGAGCAATCCCTGAAAGGAAACACAATACAAGGAGGCAGAGAACTGAGTGGAGGGGTATAATAGCTAATGTCAGAGATGGAAACGAGCAGAGAGGGATACATAAAAGGAGACAGGAGAAAATTTCAAAACTCTGACTCCGGAAACTATTTAGCAATGAGTTTTTCTTGGGAATGTAACAAGGCCAGTATTTCATGCAGCATGTGTATATATTTTCCATCTGGGTACTATTCTACAAAGAGTAGGATTTATTATAATTTCACTTCATTAAACTTCATTTACTTCATTACTACAGTATCCAGCGAAGAACTATACCTTTCTCCCGATCAAAAGAGAAACTGTTGTTTCTTTCAAGCTCTTCTGTAAAAAATAGTTCCCTTTTACTCTGCCTGCATAATTTTTTTTTCTTCTTCTACTAAAACTAGAAAAAGGGTAAAATTGAAACCTGAAGGGTGTGTTTCCTTTTTTTTCCATTTCATTTAAAGAAGTGGGATTTAAACAAAACTCATGACAGTGGGTTCTACTTTGCAAAAAATTACATTCGGTATCTGGGAGGTTTTGGTCAGATTCCTCTCTCCCACCTCAGGTGCCTACAGTGTAGACATCCACATCCAAGTCAGTTGCCCCAGAGATGCAGTCAGTGGAGCTTGTGGTGTCTTTCTCATGACCAGAGTTAGGTATATATTTCATGAGACGAATGATGACTCTATTGACTATACTGACAAATCTTCCAAATACTGGAGCAATCCAGGAGGAATAAGCACAGATGTAAATACCTACAGGTTACTTAGGCATCTAAGGCTAAGACAGGTGAGTCCAACCACTCCTTTTCTTACACTTCCCTCATGGATCAAGGAGGAGCAAGAAAGATATTTAGAGTCCTATAATTTGAATCATACTCTGGAGACACTTATCTCTCTATTGCATGTATGGAGGTCCTGCGGTGACTATTGTCTGGCCTTTGGAGCTACCCTCTAATGAGGTGAATGGTACCACTTCTTCCAGAAGGTATTTCTGGGAGAAAATCTGCAGTAGGTTTGTTCAGAGGGGGATTGAGAGCATATTTATTTCTCTGGCAACTGCAGAGCAAGGGCCTTGATTCACTTTGTTTAAACATATTAGACATAGTCGTTCTAGTTGTCAACAGAATGAAACATATTTCTGAAAGGTAGCTCAGGTCACAGGTGGGTTTGTGCATAGGGTAAGTATTTGGGGGCCTAGGGAAAGATGTACACCAGGGAAAGAAGTACCTGAAATGCTGCCCTGAAACCCAGCTTTAGGTGTGCCATGTGCAGAATAGGGCTGTGTGGTGTGTCATTGGAGTAAAGCACTCAGTCCAAAAATTGTTTTTAACAGCAGCCAGAAGAGGAAACAAAACTCTCGGACAACTCCATCTTGCTTCATAACAGATAACAAAACAGCAAAGGGGCATGTTTCCAGTTTCTGACTTTCAGTATGATGGTGCCACTCTGTATCTGGGATGTAATCCAGAGAAAACAGAAGGAAAAAATTACTCTGCTGCACTTACAAAGGTGTCTTAGAAATATTAATCATTAAATAAATAGCAGCAAGTAATGGATTTTACTGGAGAACGGAAAGCAGTCCCACCTGTAGATATTTGTTTCCCAAGCTCAGTATTTGTTCTGTGGAAAATGTTGCAAATGTGTTCGTGTGCATGTGTGGATATATATGCGCGTGTGTACAAATAATATATTTTTTAAATTAATGAAATATTCTATATAAATACATGATATTGTATAATATATATGATATTATTATGTGATTACTAGACTATATTATTTAATATTAATAATCTATTAATATATCTCATATTAATAATATATTAAAATATTTTCACAATATCTGCCTACTTTAAAGTCAAGGTTGGATTGCCAAAAGAAAATAGACCAGCAATGCCAAATATAATTAAAAATACTGAAAACCATAAGGTTCATTCTCCTCATGATACCTGGGATCCTTATGACCTTGGTTACAGTTAAGTGAACAAAAAGACAATGAGTCTTTTGACCTTTCTTTGCAAAAGAACACAAAGTTGTGTTTCCCAGTGAAAGAAATACAAAATAAATGACAAATAAAATTTATAAATTATCGAGAGGTGACAGAACTGGAGTCTGGAGATACCTATTCCATCTCACAATGTGCTGTAGCTCTATATTCTGTGCCCTTTCATGTGTCAGCTGAATCTTCATATTGCTATGAACAACCTGTCTGAGCTCAGGGTGACACCTATGCTCTATCTTGCAAACTTCCTCAGCTCTCAGCAGAGCAAAGCAGACAACAAGCATCAGGCAGATATTAAAGTTATACTTATGGGGTGTTACTCTATTTATAAAGGTGTTAATTACTGGGTCCACTCAAGAGGGAAGGATATTCCCAACTGGAAGTTTCTCTGTGAGATCAGTACTTCTGCATTTAAACACACAGAATTCTTGTTTCCCAGATCTCTTATGCATCAGATAATGCGAGTGATGGCTTATACAAAGCCTTTTGATTCCCTTCACTTCCCATAGGAGTGACCTTTGGGATTACTAGAAATGAGTTTTGTTTACTACTGATCTCCTGTGAGACAGGTAAATTGGAGTTTTGGAACTCCCTGTCTGGTAGAGAGGCCTGCAAGATCGTACTAACTCTCCAGGGTGAACTCTGCAGCTCAGGGCTAGATGGCTCTGGTGAGGCTCCTCTTTCCAACATGTTCATGCCTTTCCAAGGGATCCGTTTTGGGGTGTATCTCTGTAATACCTGTGATCTTTCAGGTTGGTAGTTAGAAAAGTACAAACTCCAGCCACAAATATACCTACCTGGGGCAATCTTCTAGCCTATCAAAAATGGAATTAGGCATCTGATAGTACTGTGGTCTTCAGCTTTCCAAATAATAAGCCCCATACAGCCCCACCGCTACTCGATGGGAAGATGTCCTCAGGACATTTCTGTGAAGAACTGATCCCACAGAACATCTTTTTGCCTTTTTCAATCAACATCTATATTAACTCACTGAACTCTTTTTTCAGGTGTTCCCAGACAAGATTCTTGCTTCAAAAGGGTTAGACATGAGATACATCTAACTTAGCTTTAGCCGTCTAAGAGTGAGCTATCCATGCTAAGTTAACCAAGGCTTCCAGCTGGCTTCCTGGGATGCTCGAAGCATTTTGAGTAGAACTGCACACCGTTGTGCGTGCAGCCTTCCCAGTTCTAGGTTAATAAAGAAAAATATTTGATGCTAGGGACTAAAGATAAACATAGGCTCCTTTCTAGAGCTGAAGAACCATTTACTTGCTAAAAAGTATTAGCAAACCTTTGTGCCTATGGATGGAGAATCTTGCCTAGAAAAACACAAGTGAGATATTATGTAGTTAGAGAGCAAATCCTATTTTTTCATAATTATTTGATGATCCTGTAAAACTGCTTTATTCTAAGGACACACTCAGCCATGCAGGGGTTAAAGTCGCTTCTCGGCACCTTCCTTTACAACTTAAAACTTAGGAACATGTGCACATTAATGCATGCAACAAACAAAGCCACCGCTTGCATTATAATCTCCTCAGGGACAGCCAACTGGGAAAGACAAATTTAGCAGTGTACTTCTGGCTTTTTTACATAGCGTAATGCCATTAAACTCAACATCATGTAGACAATGAACATTACAACAAAATACTGATGCTGTTTATTAACTGCCTGACTTTTTTTGAGAGGAAGCACATGTCACATTTGTTTCAGACAACCGCATCGGGGTCCCACAGCTCTGATTAAATATGTATCCTTTGTTCAGCTGCATCGGAGTCGGTTTTGGCCTACATACGCGTTTCGTTAATATTTTAAATAGGAAAAACAACAAAGAGAGGAGAAATTAACAGTTGCTGAACTTCTCCAATTACTGCTAATCACATTTACACCCTGGGGTTTGCAGAATTAGAAATCAATTGGTGGCTTCCCTTTTCTACAGCAGGCAGTAAATGTGACAATTTAGAAAAAGGACTAGAAGACATCTCAATTCAGCCTGGATACTCTGGTAAATAACCCTCAGTGAATTTATTTGTTTGGTGTTTGATGTGACACAAAGATTATATAGCATCATTTACTAAAATGATAAAGCATTCCGTGTGATTGATGATACTGAAAAAACGTGGTATCATTCCTTTTTGTATATAAATATATTTTTCTTTCCATTGAACCTGAGGCATCTGGAAATTACATCCCAAGCAAAACTCTGCAGTGAAATCTTGCTGGAACATTTGATGGTAAACCACTTTTTCCTTTCAAGGTTATGAAAAATGAGTTCTAAGAAAGAACTGCTCCAAATACAATGCTCTCTGATCTGTTTTATGAAGGGAAGAGCATTTTTCCCAGCATCTGATGGTGATTTAGCCACACCAAATTGGTAAGAGAGTTACTGTCAGTGTCACTTAGTATGATCTTTAATTGAAGAGTTTCTTCTTAAGTGTTTAGATAAGCTCAAATTGGCCATGTACGAGTTTTGAACATCATAAATGATGAACCAGCAGGGTCAAGCAGTCCAAAGCTGCTTATGATTCCTTAATCTGGGAAAAGCCTTAGCGGGGGGCTGTCAAAGCACATTTTGCAATGAGTGCATGTAAACATACATGCACTTATAAAGAAATGGCTGCAGAGCTAAGCTCATATCTACTGTTTCTAATTGAAGGTGGAAAGAATGGAGATCATCTGAGCAAAAATCAGTATTTGGGGAGAGAAAATAACCCTGTGGATCGTTCCTTAAACACACAAGCAAGAGACAGGAGAACAAATGAATGTGTCTAACAAAAGGCTGATACAAAGGAAAATTGTCATCTAGTTAAGCTTTTTGATTTTTCAAAATAGGGCTGAAAGTCCTGTGTTTTCTAACAGATATGCAGTCTGAAAGGCTTTTACAGAGTTTATCTGTGTGTGTGTGTTTTTACCAAATCCGAGAAGCAGAGTGAAGTGAAAAATAATGGTGAGGTGAGGAGGAAGGATGAGTCAACCAAATCTTTCTAAACTTGAAATTCAGTTCATGTTCATGCTGACTTTAAGCAAAAAATCTAGACAACTGCTTTGTTCATTTGAGCCACATCATTGATTGCTCAACAATAAGACTTCATTGCAGAGCTTCTCTTATGTTATTTCATTAATATATTCATTAACAAAACTCAAGGGATTTGCTCAACAAATGATCTCATGAAGTATTCAGCCAATTACATAGTTTTAGCACTATTTATCAAAAAAGTTGCTCTGTGAGCAACAGTGATATCTCCAATAAAATAACATATGTGACAGGTATTGGTTGCTCTGCAGTTTAAGCAAAACTTTTTAACAGGAATGTTCTTATTTTGAAGGTCAACATTTTATGTGATCACTGGAAAAAATATACAACTGACCTTTTATGAATTCAGAGAATTTGAGGGTCGATTTCGGAAAAAATTTGATCATCAGACCTATTTCCTTGAATCGGGTAATTCCTTTTTCCTCCTACATTATACAAAATAGTACTTTTTTTTCCCCTTAAGACCAAAATAAGACAGTAGAAAAAAATTTTATTTGAGTTTTTAATAGTAATTAATTGAATAAACTGTCACTGAGTGTACTGAGGTATCCTTATATTTAAGACTACATATTGGGTACATGATAACATTTTAATAACATGCATAGTTACATCGATTTTTTTTAAAATCATGTGCAAAGAATAAATAAATCTCAGAGAAACTGCTAAACAGTTTAAAGTTAATGTGATTGAAAGTTCAGAGGTTTACTCAAATGTAATATATAAGACAGTTTGTGTTTTGATCCTTATAATGCCATCTCCATATGTCTCTCTCTATATTTTTTCAATTTACTGTCTTTCATATTGTCTGTGAGTCAAGCATGCCATCTAAAATTCAGGTGTGAACCGCTCTAAAGATACTAAAATTAAAACAACTAAAGGCATAATGGTGAGTTTCTCATACAACCAAGTGATGGAGAAATATGAATGTTCTGAAAAGTATATAAATGTGTCAGGCCACATTAGCTATACCCATGACCTTTGTTCTCAGAAGAGGTGGCACAGTCTGCCTTGAAATTTGGGCCAAGTTCTGTAAATACTTTGCCTGTATTTGTTGAAGTGTTCATGAGCCTTTTTGAATCTTTCAGTAAATCTAACCTCAGCACGACATTTCTTAACATAATTTACATTTTCTAAGAAATGTCTTATGCTGTCAACTGAATCTTCACATCTGATAATGACAAAGATAAGGAAGAATTTTAATTTTTTTAAACTACCAGTTCAAATCCACCTCATATCTGTACTTTATTTATGTCATCAGCCCAGGTGAAACTGGGGTGGTTGTTACTTGTAGCAGTTCGTTATCTTGTGGCCTAGTCTTAAGATGACAAAATGTCACCATGCTCACCACTGACCAGACGGTTTACTGGCTGATTCAACAAGATGGTATAGGCTCATGTGCTTGGGAGGGTGAGTGACATGGCAGACTACACTGCTTTTTGCAAATTTAAAGAGTTCTGGATCCATGATGTGATATACATATCTTTTATGCTAATCATCAAGAACCTTTGTCTTGCTGTTTTGTATAGCAGCTAAATAATACATATCTTTTATGCTAATCATCAAGAACCTTTGTCTTGCTGTTTTGTATAGCAGCTAAATACCTAAACCCAGTGCTTTTCAAAACAAATAAATAAATAAATAAACATGAACAGGACATGTGTGAGACAAACTTCTCCTTTCACCCCAGTAGCTATATGAAGTACTGCTTATAGGCTGGGATTCATCTCACCTAACTTTGGATTCCATATTTAGTTGTCTAATTTAGAGTATGACGTTTAGCATCCCTCTGTCATCACTGGAGAAAAATACATCCGCACTCTCACAGGCATCTTGCTGGGATGGAATAAACTGCTCTATAAATGTGTGTCTTTTAGATGTCAAAAGATTGGGTGAAATAAATCAATGATGTCATGTTTGTATAAGGTTTTATTTTTCTGGCATTTCTGTGTCTTATGGGGCATTATTAGTATTGACTCTGGAAGCACATCCTGCGTCATGACTGAGAGCAGTAAGTTGTTTGGCCATTCTTACCTAGGAAAGGGAGCACTGGAATCAGCAGCCAATTTCCAAGACAAGTCCTTTGAACTCATGGGTTTGACCCTGGAAACTGGCAGAAGTCTGAATGAGCTCACAAGCCCTGTGGGAGGAACACTCTTTTATAAAGCTTGGGCTGATGCCATAGAGGACCATAGATGTGATGACTGTGTTTTGTTAATGAACCTACTATTCTCTCAGGAGCAATATTAGCGAGTATTATGAGTCAATGTTTTCTACTAGTAGTCTTATTGTTTATATTTGGAATTATAGGAATGAAATAGTCAAAACTTTAAACTTCAGCTAAGAAAATAGAGAGCTGGCGAAAAGTTTGCCAAAAATAAACTTTTCTTTTTAATCACATTTGAGTCAATACAAGGTGATGTGTGGTTCACAATGAGTGTGTCTCTAATACTACATTTTCAGTCTGTGATATTGTGTCCCTGACCAGAGCTGACACTTTGGCAGGATTCTCCTACTCTTTTTGTAGAAGGTTCCAGAATGGCCAATAAATAAAACTGACTATTCTCTAGAGATATTAAACTGGCAGAGTTTACAGGCACTAACTTCATACACAGTAAGTGCTAGGTCACTGGATGGAGTACCAGCAATCATACTTTCCTCTTCAAACCTTTAGAACCAAGTTTCCGTTATTGTGATACACATTCCTGTCCTCCCCTTTGCAGCTTTTTCTAGTACTACCTACCTTGAGAGAGTGCCCGGAGGCACAGAGGGTGTATGCACACTAAGTGATGGAGTGAAATGCAGATATATACACATCAGTGCCAACCTTAGCAAACACATCTTTGGAGGTAAAGGAGCTCCATGAGCTTGTCCCAGAACTGTCTAATTGAGTGATTACAGATGTATTTTAACATTTCCAATCTAAATGCAGCCAACTTCTGTGTTTGTTCTGCTTTGCATGAGTTAGATGGCACATTAAAAGATACAATCCATATCCTAAACATCTCATAGCCCAAACAGATAGGTCATTTGCAGGATAATTCAGTACCTTGCCCTCTTCCCTTTATCTAGTTGATCTTCTCTTTTCCTCTAGTAATCTGGGAACAGATTTATTGCTTGGCTAATTAGTTCTAAACTGCATTCTACTGTCACATCTTCAAGCTTGCCCCTTAAATATATGTGCATGTTAATGAGATAATGAGTACAGGTTTCAGATTATCTGTATTTTCCAGGTGGAAGTACTGAGACAGAAAAATGTTAAGGTTAGGATTTGCCTTACCTACCTTTAAAAGTCTCTGAGTTAGAGCCCTCAGCTAGTAATATTAGGCTAGATTTATATTCATAAAGCAGCTGCAGAAGGCAATTATTTGACCTACCTTATGGTGAGATGAATTGTCTTCCCTCACTTTTATTAATTACAAAAATCTATTATTCTCAGAGTGTAAACACACACCTATACTGTGGGTAGATAAAAATGTTATCAAAGCAAGTGTGCAACTGAAATGTTTGACAGTATTTCAATGCAGCACTTTCTCAGCTAAAGCATTTCTGTTAAATTTTACCCATCACCGTTCTTTGGGTGCAAAAAGAGACTTCTGAAGTATATCTAGGATACACACTAAGAATACACTAGGATTAAGACAAACTGAGTTATAAAGTAGGTGGCATATTTTTAGATGTTATTATTATTATTATTATTATTATTAGCCATTCCAAAGGAACAGAAATGTTGGTAGGTGCCTTGTAGAAGATGTGGAGAAAACCGAGTACTTGCATGAAGGCACCTGCACTGTAAGTGATAACAACACAATAAGTACTGTGGGATTTACCTGTACTAGAAAATTAAGCACACTCAGGACCATACTCTGTCAAGGAGGGAGGATGTTGTGAAGAGTCTACATATTTATTGTTAAGGTCTTCTACCCTCCAAACTAGGGAGACCACCATCTCTCTTTTAAGAATTGTCCCATACTATTTCAATTCCCAAATTCTTCAGAGGAAGTGTTTGGGACAGTTATTTGCCAATGGCCAATATCACATCAGGGAAAATTCTAGCAGTGTGTCAGTGTAGATTTCAATAGTACCTTGATTTATCCTGAATTAGCAATACTATATTAATGAGAAAGCAATGTTAAATTGCAAGCAAGATTTTGGAAGAAATTTCTTGTCTAAGCAAGTTATTCTTATATCTTTTCACTATCAAATTAAATTCTTATATTACAGATCCAACACAGTATTTATTGTTAGTGATGTACCTCTTGGAGATGAGGAACTGATCACAAAGACATGATACAACCTCAAACTGAAGTCTGAAATTGCAGTCCTGTCTCTTTCAAGACAAAACATGTTTTAAACCACCATACTATGTTGACCACTGGTCTAATAATGCATGAAACAAAAGGAAATAAGGGAAGAAAAAATACGGGAACTGAAGAACTGGTTGCTAGGGAGTAGAGTATGAGGGACCAAAATGCCAAAAAAATATTAAAGTATCAGAAAGTCGAGAAAGTAACTGATTCAATGAGAAAGAAAAGATTAGGAAGTTCAGGTGAAAAACCAAGTGATTAAATACTAATAGAAGTAGCTACAAACGTCCTTAGGGTTAGTCAAGCTGTTGGATGAAGAGACTAGTATATAGGCAAGTAAACAACATCACAGAGGGAAAAGAGTAAAAAGAGAAGGAGGGAGAAAAAAAAAGGATGTAGATAAACCACTGACCGTAATCCTGATGAAAATATTAACTGAAAATAAGAGGTCATCATTCATTTGGAGGTTAAAGTAGCTGACTTCAGAGATTCAGAATCTTGGTTTTCTACCTACAAGTGTTAACTGGCAAAAATACTTTTTGAAAAAAAATCTTTAAAGTAAAAGATGTAAAATATTCACAAGGCACTAGTAGAAAATTCCAGGAGGTGCTGTGTTTGTAAAGGAAATGTAGACAAAAAAGTCACAGCATTCTGATATGTGGGGACAGAAATACAACGTATATTATAGATATGTATTAAAGCACAACTTCTCTGAAACTAGATGATCTTAGGAATGTGTTCTTGTGAAAAAATTACAAGACCAACATTATTCAATAAAAGATATTTTCTGTCTTAATCTAGAATGCGTTGATTTTCTTCTGTTAACTACGGAGAGTTTTGGATTAGGTCCCAGATGGAATAAATTGACTCCCTTTGCAAGTAACTCCTGAACAAAGAAATAAGATACAATTCATGAGATCACTTGTTACAAATTATTCATTCAAATCTACTTAAGATCTAATAAGACACCCTTAAATCAACACTAGATGTGTTTAGCTTTAGAACTGATTTTAGATGACTCCCAAGTTTCTCTAGTGTTCAGCTTCATTAGAAACCAGGGCTAAAAATGAACTGGTGATGGAAAGTCCCTTTTCCCCCCCCTCAACTCCATTCTCTGTTTGATAAAATGTGCTCTGATTGTTTCGAATAAACAGAAAGAAAAACAGTGAGCTGCGAAATGGTTTGCTGTATGTGAAGCACAGAGGCAATCCGTATGTCAGATCCACAGTGGTTGAAAAGACGACAAAGAGCACTCACCTTGAACCTTTATCAAATTCTTGTAATACTTACAGACACAGGTAAAGGAGCTTCGAATCAGGCTACAGAGAAGGAAAGTATAGTTATCTAACACACCAGAGACAGGGTAAATGAGAGACCAAATGGATTGCTAAATGTTACCATGAAAAAAACAGAAATATGGCAGCAATCAAAATTGTAACTTTTAAAAAAAAAAAAGAAAAAAGAAAAAAGCAGACTTCCTTCAAGTTAATTCAAATAAAATCTAACCTATGTCTGGACTGTGTGGAGTAGAGACTTGTAAGTTAGGTACTTGATGCCTTCACTCAATTCAGCAAATATATTTTCTATGCAGGAGCATTTGTAAAGGGACAGAAGGGGTACTCAGGGGCTGGTGGCTTGCTTGAAATGGCTTTGAGGCAATTGTAAAAGTTTCCTTAAAAATTAATATTGGAGCTTCCAGCTCCCATAGCTCCTTCCTGCTTCCTTGTTTAAGGATTGTGCCAGAAAACCAACTGCACTGTCCCCTTCAGAAGCAGGTGCAACAGCCCGACAATAATCCAATAAAAATCCTATTAGCTGTGTCTCCATGACACTCCTGGTATCCATGGGACCCACAATATCTTTAATGCAGGCAGTAAATCCAGACCATTTCCTCCTTCAATTGCTCCCAATATGGCTCCACTCCTAGCACTGTTCAGCTAACCTTTTGTTGCCGCGTTTTCTCATGAATGCTGAATCACTCTCTAATCTTTACAATGAAACAAGCGGAGTCCCCACTAAGTGAAACACATCAGTCAGGTTTAGTTATCCAACTGCAATTGCATCCAGGTGCATTGCTGTGGATTACGACCAGCAGAGACTCAGCACTGACTGTAAAAATATCAGTTCCATGTCTGCAAAGATTGGGGAAGGCTTTATGGCAATTACTGTCCGGTCAAAACATCCCAGATTATCCCCAAAGTGGCCAGAGCAGAGAGTACATCACTAGGTTAAAAGGTTGTCTATGTGTAGATAGGAGGTATATAGTGAGTTAAAACAAAATGGTGTGAAACTGATGCCAGGAAAACAGCTTAATCAGAAATGCAAACAAAAGCAAAGCAAGGACAAATGCAAGAAGAAAGTGAACTGACAATACCTTGTCTTCTTGGACTCTTTAGGAGCTGTGGAGGTACATGGATGTTTGTTGACTTACTGCTTTGTTAATTACAGTAGCTGAATCCAACCCATGAGTTAACTACTTGTGAGGATGTGGGACAGTGTGACATTGCTAAATGAAAGAGAAATTTATTGTTTGAACCTACACCTGCTGGCAGTCCACCTACCATCTGTGCATGGCACTGTGGCAGTTCTCAAGGTAAGACTCACCTCCGTTGCTAACAGAGGAACCCCAGCGAGCAGTGCCCATGCATACCAAGAAGTTCAGTACACTACAGGCTGCCTTCATTACTAAGTCCGTAGGTTACCTGCATGGCATCTGTATGGCCAGGAGATGGATGGGAGGCAGAGCCTGGAGTACTTAGAGACCATTTCAGAGGCTGCTCTTTCAGAACAGCAAGTGGTTTTCCTTCATCCCTGCAGATCGTGAAGATCCAGCGCCTGGCGATAGCTTTGCTGGGATAGAAAGTCAAGTTGCAGCTCAGTTATTTGCAGTCTCTTCCCAGTATAAAGTGAAGAGTTTTGAGGGAATGGATTTGATCTCTGTGTTTATAAGAACGCTTACTCTGTAGCAGAAGCAAGTTTTCATATATAGTTAAAAGAGCCAGCAAGTGATTGGGAATGACTTAGCTAAAGGACAGGAATACACATAGATAGGCTATTTAAAATTCTGTGCACTTTGTTGTGATTTAGACTACCTCTTTAATTACTTTTTACAGCTGGCTGCTTAGAATTGCACATTGTTTATAGACCTATTTCTGTACAGGTTTTGTCATACGATCCAGTTTTGAGGGGAGCTAAATAACTTCTGTGCTCTCATTCCAGTACAGGCTCAGCAGCGGCAGCTCTGAGCAAGTACAACCACCTGTGAATCAAGAGCGGGCGGAGGAGTTCTTCCTGGGGTGGAGGTGTATTACCCTAGGAACCTCTGGTGTGTAATAAGCTATAGCGCTCATTATATATGGTTAATGAAGTTGTCTCCGTGACTGCAGGCACAGGAGTAGTGAATATTTGTCCAGTGATGTTGTCTTAAGGTGCTCCCTATCCTGCCGTCACCTAAACCAGAAAGAAGGATCTGTAACAAGAAGGTCATATGGCTCCTTGAAAATGAGTGGAGGGCTGGCCTTGTGGGCTGCTCATATCCTCTATTTGAATGCAAAGGTGT
Source organism: Nyctibius grandis (assembly GCF_013368605.1). NCBI lineage: Eukaryota > Metazoa > Chordata > Aves > Nyctibiiformes > Nyctibiidae > Nyctibius > Nyctibius grandis. The sequence goes on along the minus strand of NC_090695.1, from coordinate 3,014,093 downwards.
ACACAGCGAAAAGAAGATACAGACTGCAGCTCAGAGCAGAAAACTAAGTTTTGCCAGGTTCAGAAAGGAAACACAATTATTGGCATCTGTCCACATGGTTGGGTATAAAATGGAGAAACTCACTGTTTCAGTTAACTGAATTTAAAAAAAAAAAAAAAGCATGAGGACTTATAATTTAAAACTTACAAGTCATTTGCACAGGAGCTAAGAGTTAGGGCCACATGGAAAAGTTAAGCTCTGGTTCTCTACTAAGTTCAGCTTAATGATCATTACAGTATTAAAAGTAGTCTTTTAAGGTAGCACTTGAACCAAAAGTAACTAACAGACTAGATGCTGGCTAAGCATCTAAGGGGACAGTCTCAACTCCAAAGACCTTTACAAGCTGGGACAGACAGTCAGAGGGACTGAAGAGGAAGACAGATGCCAGCAGTGAAATTGGTTTAAGTAGATGCGTAGTGTCTATATTGCTAAAATGTTAGAAGACATTCTCTGTGGATCAGAAGACCAGATCACACATTCTAGGTCACAAAGACCACAATTCTCATATTGCTGACAATAGCCTCAGCAAGTCCTTCCCAAGGATGTGAGGGTCCCACGTAAAACAAAGACCTTTTCTTTCCATCCTTCTCCTGTTAGAGGATACTCCTGAGCTCCTTTTCTTATCTGTAGTTCCTGTTGTTTCCAGCCAAAATTATATATGGTCAGCTCATACACATTTCCTGTGTAACTGTTGTCCTTTCAGTTCTCTTTCTTTGCTCCTTAGAGACTGCAGTCATTTCCTTGCCACCTTTGTTTTCACCGGGCTGAGCAATCCCATGAGATTTCATCTCTGTTAGTTCCTCTCTATGAGAGCTCTCCTCCAGTCCCTTTGCTAGTCCTGAATCCCTCCTCTGCCTCACTTTTGGACTCGAATCACCTCCCTTGGTCACAGATAACCAGAAGTACACCCCACTCCAGTCCAGGCTACACTGACATCTTGAATTTATTGTAATCCGTAGCTTTTCCAGGATTCATCTCACCTTTTAGGAAAGCAGTCTC